>NC_080038.1:149212518-149568584 GCF_030020395.1 Manis pentadactyla
TCGGCATCTGCTACATCTTCCCCTGAGAAGGAATCTGGGGAGATAGATTTAGCCAGTCTACCTGAAAAAGAATTCAAAACAAAAGTCATAACCATGCTGATGGACTTGCAGAGAAATATGCAAGAACTAAGGAAGGAGAATTCAGAAATAAAACAAGCTCTGGAAGGACTTCAAAACAGAATGGACGAGATGCAAGAGACCATTAATGGACTAGAAAACAGAGAACAGGAACGCAGAGAAGCTGATGCAGAGAGAGATAAAAGGATCTCCAGGAATGAAAGAATTTTAAGAGAGCTGAGTGATCAATATAAAAGAAATAATTTAAGAATCATAGGCATTCCAGAAGAAGTAGAGAGAGAAAAGGGGATAGAAAATGTCTTTGAAGAAATAATTGCTGAAAATTTCCCCAAACTAGGGGAAGAAATGGCCTCTCAGACCACAGAGGTACACAGAACTCCCATGACAAGGGATCCAAGGAGGGCAACACCAAGACACATAATAATTAAAATGGCAAAGATCAAAGACAAGGACAAAGTATTACAAGCAGCCAGAGAGAAAAAAAAGGTTACCTACAAAGGAAAACCCATCAGGCTATCATCAGACTTCTCAACAGAAACCCTACAGGCCAGAAGAGAATGGCATGATATACTTAATGCAATGAAACAGAAGGGCCTCGAACCAAGACTACTGTATCCAGCACGAATATCATTTAAATATGAAGGAGGGATTAAACAATTCCCAGACAAGCAAAAGTTGAGGGAATTTGCCTCCCACAAACCACCTCTACAGGGCATCCTACAGGGACTGCTCTAGATGGGAGCACTCCTAAAAAGAGCACACAACAAAACACCCAACATATGAAGAAGGGAGGAGGAGGAATAAGAAGGGAGAGAAATAAAGAATCATCAGATTGTGTTTATAATAGCTCAACAAGCGAGTTAAGTTAGACAGTAAGACAGTAAAGAAGCTAACCCTAAACCTTTGGTAACCACAAACTTAAAGCCTGCAATGGCAATAAATTCATACCTTTCAATAATCACCCTAAATGTAAATGGACTGAATGCACCAATCAAAAGACACAGAGTAATAGAATGGATAAAAAAGCAAGATCCATCCATATGCTGCTTACAAGAGACTCACCTCAAACCCAAAGACGCGCACAGACTTAAAGTCAAGGGATGGAAAAAGATATTTCAAGCAAACAACAGAGAGAAGAAAGCAGGTGTTGCAATTCTGGTATCAGACAAAACAGACTTCAAAATAAAGAAAGTAAAAAAAGACAAAGAAGGACATTACATAATGATAAAGGGCTCAGTCCATCAAGAGGATATAACCATTATAAATATATATGCACCCAATACAGGAGCACCAACATACCTGAAACAAATATTAACAGAACTAAAGGAGGAAATAGAATGCAATGCATTCATTCTAGGAGACTTCAACACACCACTCACTCCAAAGGACAGATCCACCAGACAGAAAATAAGTAAGGACACAGAGGCACTGAACAACACACTAGAACAGATGGACCTAATAGACATCTACAGAACTCTACATCCAAAAGCAACAGGATACACGTTCTTCTCAAGTGCACATGGAACATTCTCCAGAATAGACCACATACTAGGACACAAAAAGAGCCTCAGTAAATTCCAAAAGATTGAAATCCTACCAACCAACTTTTCAGACCACAAAGGCATTAAACTAGAAATAAACTGTTCAAAGAAAGCAAAAAGGCTCACAAACACATGGAGGCTAAACAACACGCTCCTAAATAATCAATGGATCAATGACCAAATCAAAATGGAGATCCAGCAATATATGGAAACAAATGACAACAACAACACTAAGCCCCAACTTCTGTGGGACGCAGCAAAAGCAGTCTTAAGAGGAAAGTATATAGCACTCCAAGCATATTTAAAAAAGGAAGAGCAATCCCAAATGAACGGTCTAATGTCACAACTATCAAAATTGGAAAAAGAAGAACAAATGAGGCCTAAGGTCAGCAGAAGGAGGGACATAATAAAGATCAGAGAAGAAATAAATAAAATTGAGAAGAATAAAACAATAGCAAAAATCAATGAAACCAAGAGCTGGTTCTTCGAGAAAATAAACAAAATAGATAAGCCTCTAGCCAGACTTATTAAGAGGAAAAGAGAGTCAACACAAATCAACAGTATCAGAAATGAGAAAGGAAAAATCACAACAGATCCCGCAGAAATACAAAGAATTATTAGAGACTACTATGAAAACCTATATGCTAACAAGCTGGGAAACCTAGGAGAAATGGACAACTTCCTAGAAAAATACAACCTTCCAAGACTGACCCAAAAAGAAACAGAAAATCTAAACAGACCAATTACCAGCAACGAAATTGAAGCGGTAATCAAAAAACTACCAAAGAACAAAACCCCCGGGCCAGATGGATTTACCTCGGAATTTTATCAGACATACAGGGAAGACATAATACCCATTCTCCTTAAAGTTTTCCAAGAAATAGAAGAGGAGGGGATACTCCCAAACTCATTCTATGAAGCTAACATCACCCTAATACCAAAACCAGGCAAAGACACCACCAAAAAAGAAAACTATAGACCAATATCCCTGATGAACGTAGACGCAAAAATACTCAACAAAATTTTAGCAAACCGAATTCAAAAATACATCAAAACCATCGTACACCATGACCAAGTGGGATTCATCCCAGGGATGCAAGGATGGCACAACATTCGAAAGTCCATCAATATCATCCACCACATCAACAAAAAGAAAGACAAAAACCACATGATCATCTCCATAGATGCTGAAAAAGCATTTGACAAAGTTCAACATCCATTCATGATAAAAACTCTCAGCAAAATGGGAATAGAGGGCAAGTACCTCAACATAATAAAGGCCATCTATGAAAAACCCACAGCCAACATTATATTGAATAGCGAGAAGCTGAAAGCATTTCCGCTGAGATCGGGAACTAGACAGGGATGCCCACTCTCCCCACTGTTATTTAACATTGTACTAGAGGTCCTAGCCACGGCAATCAGACAAAACAAAAAAATACAAGGAATCCAGATTGGCAAAGAAGAAGTCAAACTGTCACTATTTGCAGATGACATGATACTGTACATAAAAAACCCTAAAGACTCCACCCCAGAACTACTAGAACTGATATCGGAATACAGCAAAGTTGCAGGATACAAAATCAACACACAGAAATCTGTGGCTTTCCTATATACCAACAATGAACCAACAGAAAGAGAAATCAGGAAAACAACTCCATTCACAATTGCATCAAAAAAAATAAAATACCTAGGAATAAACCTAACCAAAGAAGTGAAAGACTTATATTCTGAAAACTACAAGTCACTCTTAAAAGAAATTAAAGGGGACACTAACAGATGGAAACGCATCCCATGCTCATGGCTAGGAAGAATTAATATCGTCAAAATGGCCATCCTGCCCAAAGCAATATACAGATTTGATGCAATCCCTATGAAACTACCAGCAACATTCTTCAATGAACTGGATCAAATAATTCAAAAATTCATATGGAACCACCAAAGACCCCGAATAGCCAAAGCAATCCTGAGAAAGAAGAATAAAGTAGGGGGGATCTCACTCCCCAACTTCAAGCTCTATTATAAAGCCATAGTAATCAAGACAATTTGGTACTGGCACAAGAACAGAGCCACAGACCAATGGAACAGACTAGAGAATCCAGACATTAACTCAGACATATATGGTCAATTAATATTTGATAAAGGAGCCATGGACATACAATGGCGAAATGACAGTCTCTTCAACAGATGGTGCTGGCAAAACTGGACAGCTACATGTAGGAGAATGAAACTGGACCATCGTCTAACCCCATATACAAAAGTAAACTCAAAATGGATCAAAGACCTGAATGTAAGTCATGAAACCATTAAACTCTTGGAAGAAAACATAGGCACAAACCTCTTAGACATAAACATGAGTGACCTCTTCTTGAACATATCTCCCCGGGCAAGGAAAACAACAGCAAAAATGAACAAGTGGGACTATATTAAGCTGAAAAGCTTCTGTACAGCAAAAGACACCATCAATAGAACAAAAAGAAACCCTACAGTATGGGAGAATATCTTTGAAAATGACACATCCGATAAAGGCTTGACGTCCAGAATATATAAAGAGCTCACACGCCTCAACAAACAAAAAACAAATAACCCAATTAAAAAATGGGCAAAGGAACTGAACAGACGGTTCTCCAAAAAAGAAATACAGATGGCCAACAGACACATGAAAAGATGCTCCACATCGCTAATTATCAGAGAAATGCAAATTAAAACTACAATGAGGTATCACCTCACACCAGTAAGGATGGCTGCCATCCAAAAGACAAACAACAACAAATGTTGGCGAGGCTGTGGAGAAAGGGGAACCCTCCTACACTGCTGGTGGGAATGTAAACTTGTTCAACCATTGTGGAAAGCAGTATGGAGGTACATCAAAATGCTCAAAACAGACTTACCATTTGACCCAGGAATTGCACTCCTAGGAATTTACCCTAAGAATGCAGCAATCAAGTATGAGAAAGATCAGTGCACCCCTATGTTTATCGCAGCACTATTTACAATAGCCAAGAATTGGAAGCAACCTAAATGTCCATCGATAGATGAATGGATAAAGAAGATGTGGTACATATACACAATGGAATACTACTCAGCCATAAGAAAAGGGCAAATCCAACCATTTGCAGCAACATGGATGGAGCTGGAGGGTATTTTGCTCAGTGAAACAAGCCAAGCAGAGAAAGAGAAATACCAAATGATTTCACTCATCTGTGGAATATAAGAACAAAGGAAAAACTGAAGGAACAAAACAGCAGCAGAATCACAGAACTCAAGAATGGACTAACAGGTACCAAAGGGAAAGGGACTGGGGAGGATGGGTGGGTAGGGAGGGATAAGGGGGGGAGAAGTAGGGGGGTATTAAGATTAGCATCCATAGCGGGGTGGGAGAAAGGGGAGGGCTGTACAACACAGAGAAGACAAGTAGTGATTCTACAACAGGTTGCTACGCTGATGGACAGTGACTGTAAAGGAGTATATAGGGGGGACCTGGTATAGGGGAGAGCCTAGTAAACAAAGTATTCGTAAGTATTCGTCATGTAAGTGTAGATTAATGATTAAAAAAAAAAAAAAATGCAGTTCCTATGTGGTGACCTCTAATGAGTTCTACACAATAATATAAAGGACATATAAAAGTGTAGGCAAAGGGTCTGTTTGTGTTTATACAGAGGATCAAAGCCTAATTTGGCTACCCCGAAAATGAACTAAGAAACGATATGAAAGAGAACTTCCAACATCAGCACTCTCGGGAAGACTCATGCCAGAAGATGATCATCAAAAAACCCCAACAAAGATCCACGCACTGCTACAGCTGTAGATGCACTCATCCCACCAACTCCTGGACTTGCCATGGGAATGAAGGAGATATCTAAGCTGGCCTGTGCATACAGTAAAACAACAAATTTGACTGGATCTATACTGTTGGAACTCAACCAATAATTAGGAGAAGTGCAAATTGTAGCGCTCCAAAATCTTACAACTACAGACTATTTACTGTTAAAAGAACATATGGGATGTGAACAGTGCCCAGGAATGGGTTGTTTTAATTTGTCTGATTTTTCTCAAACTATTCAAATTCAGTTAGATAATAACCATCATATCATTGATAAGTTTTCACAAATGCCTAGGGTGCCTAACTGGTTTTCTTGGTTTCACTGGAGATGGCTGGTAATTACAGGTATGCTTTGGTTATGTAACTATACTCCTATTATGTTAATGTGTGTGCGCAATTTAAGTAGTAGCTTAAAATATATACATGCTGAAGTTACTCTACAAGAAGATATGTCAAAGAAATAATCAATCTTCCCATGTTTTCTCCCGCCTGCTACTTCTATAGCTTTTCTTCTTCCTTCCTAATTACAACGAATTCTTAAATAGAATTCGTGCCTCATATCAAATTTACCGAGTATCATAACTCCTCCAAGTGGTAAAGATACCTCAAGACAAATGCTGGGCATAGAAGCCACAGGGCATAAATATGCAAAGAAATAAAAAGCTAACCATTTCAAACAATAAGGCTTCTCTCTCACTTACCAACTTAACATTTCCCTGTGTGGCCCCGGAAGATGACTGGTTAGCCAGAGACGGGTAAGATTCCTCAAGGGAGGAACAACCTAAGACAGGCACAGTCGCTGGGGGGTCATCAGGTGAGAAATTGGGGATCAACAGAGGTGAGGCTTAGAACCTCACCCCCCCTGTACTGAGAGAAATCTTCTGCATATGTGGATGTTTTATTGCCCTTGTCTAGCTTGGATTAACACATAGTCTACAGGCACACACCTGATCATCTACATTTGCTCTCTTACAACACTAAACTATGTTTTCTACCTTTATGTTGTATCTACCTACCACTTCAGCATCTTATTAAAAATAATAAAGAGAGAAATGTGGTATCCACATATAAATCAAGTATAAAAATCAAATGTGTATTCATATTTGAACTGACTGTTTATAGTTCATAATGCATGAGCAAAACCAAAAGTTTCTGTGATGACTGCCCTTGTACTGTTCACCATGTAACTTATTCACTATGTAAGAATTTGTTCTCCATGTAAGAACTTGTTCGTTATGCTTCAGAAGATTGGAGACTGACGAAAATTAGGCTTGGGGTGGATTAATGATTGTGCATTGAGCATTGACTCCCCTATACAGAATTTTATTGTTGTTAACAACCATTTGATCAATAAAAATGAGAGATGCCCTAACAACAACAACCAAGAAAAAGTACACACTTCCAATTGTAAAATAAATAAGCAACCGGGATGTAATGTATAGCATAAGGAATATAGTCAAAATATTGTAACAACTTGGTATGGTGATAGCTGGTACTTAGAATTATCATGTATATAAATGTTGAATCACTGTGTTGTACACCTGAAACTAATGTAATGTAATACTGTGTGTCAACTACCCTTCAATAAAAAATAATTATCTAAAAAAAAAAAAAAAAAAAAAAAAAAAAAAAAAAAAAAAAAAAAAAAATCCTGCAAAGTATCTAGGCTGTAGAGAGACCACTGGGTTCACCGAGACACTTGCACGTCGAGTCGGCCGCGTGTACCTACAAAACCAGGAAATGGTTGTGCCGTGACTTGAAACCGTGTCTCTATCCACTGTCCTCTTTCATCTCCTTATAACTTACTGTCTGTATTTAGCCACATTCTTTGACTAAGTGCTCCCTGAAGACCACAAGTATCATTCCTCTGGGCCTGTTGTCTCGAGAAAAGAAAACTTGTTCTTTGCTCACCACCATGTTTGAAGGACATCAGCATGATCACCGCCGATAGGACGGTGGGTCAAATAAAAAGGAACACCAATTTCTAGACAGGAGCAGTTGGGAGCTAAGAGTGTATTGTGGGGTGACGTGTTTATTTGAGTGTCCAAACTTCCCTCTTAGGTAGTTATTATATCTTCCCATGCGTGAACATCATAAAACCCACTGATTTCAAAGTCCCAGACGCTTATTATTACAGCAACTCAGTTGTTGAGGTGAGAGACAATGAGAAGTATGTTGCTGCACCACTAAATCAATGGCTGGGAACGGCTGAAACCAAACAAAAAGAATTCACGGAGGCCAGATAGGGCTATTTTCTTCTGACTGTCTCAATGGACTCACACAGAATCCATTTGTTTGAGTGTTTATTTTTCAGTTTCACTCGTGTAGGGTACTTGTCCACACACCTTCGGCTTGTAGTTTGTCTGTGTCCTTGGATCTCAAGTGAGTCTCCTGTAAGTAAGCACGTAGGTGTCTTGAGTTTTCATCCCTTCTTTTAATCCTGTGTCTTTTGTTTGCTGCACTCAGTGCCTGACCTTTTATTCTGATGATTCAGAGCTGTGCACTTATTGCACTTGAAGAATTTTTTTTATCATTAAGCTTAAATCACTTGAAGAACATTATGTTTACTATGCTCCCCCCTTCACCAAGTACCCCTGAAAAACCTCTTCAGTCGCTGTCGATCTGCGTAGTTGGATGCTGTAGACCCTTTCACCATGTCCCTCCCAACAGACCCCATTACAGTCGCTGTCCATCAGTGAGTAGTAAGATGCTATATGATCTCTACTAGCCTTCTCTGGGTCGTACAGCACTCCCCATGCCCCCTCAACCCCAAGCATTATACATGCTAAAACTAATGCCCCCATTCTTTCTCCTCACACTTATCCCACCCTTCAGACCCACCCTGCCCAGTCCTTTTCCCTTTGGTAACTTTTAGTCAACTCTCGGGTTCTGTGAGTCTGCTGCTGTTTTTTTCCTTCAGTTTTTCTTTGTTGTTATACTCCACACATGAGTGAAAACACTTGGTACTTGTCTTTCTCCGCCTGGCCTATTTCTCTGAACATACTACCGTCTAGCTCCATCCAGGTCATTGCAAATGGTAGGATTTGTTTTCTTCTTAAGGCTGCTTACTGCACTTTTTAAACTGGATTTCATTCTTCCTTTTTGTTTGTAGTTTAGCTATGTTATTCACAATACAACTCCTGGTTATGAACAATAGCTTTGTGTCAATCGATATGTATCTGTATCTATATATCTAATGGTCTGTCTGTCTATGTATGTATGTATGTATGTATCTATGTATCTATCTATCTATCTATCTATCTATCTATCTATCTTCCCATCATCTATCTATGATGTCTATCATCGATCAATCTATGTACCTATCTATCTATCTTTCATCTGTCATCTGTGTACCTATCTATCTATGAATCAATCATCTTTTTGTCTGCCCATCTATCCATCTGTACAGAACAGTTAACAACATAGCCTATGTCTCTTCCCTACATTATGCTTCCAGAAATCTTGCAAGGTAACTAACCCATGAGGAGAGCACTGTGTTGACCGATTCACTTTCATGTAGAGTCAGCCGCGTGTGCTTACAAAACCAGTAAATGGAGGTGAAAGGACTTGAACATGTATCTCTGTCCTCTGTCCTCTTATACTTCCTGCTCGCTTGGTGACTTTATTTAGCCACATTCAGTGAGTAAGTGATCCCTGAAGACCACAAGTATCCTTCGTCTGGTCCGGTTGTCGAAAGAAAAGTGTACTTGGTTCTTTGCACACCACCATGTTTGAGGGACATCGGCGTGATCACTGCTGATAGGTGCAGGGACAAATATAAAGGAACACCTATTTCTGGACAGGAGCAGTTGGGAACAAAGAGTGTGTTGTGGAGTGAAGTGTTTATTTGAGGGTCCAAACTTCCCTCCTTAGGTGGTTATTACTTCTTTACATTCGTGAACATCATAAAAAGCAATGATTTTAAAAGCCCAGACGCATATTATTACAGCAATTCATTTGTTGAGGTGACAGGAAATGAGAAGGAACTTGCTGCACCACTAAATCTATGCCTGAGCACTGCTGAAATCAAACAAAAAGAATTCACGGTGGCTAGATAGGGCTATTTTCTACTGACTCTCTCTGGGGACTCAAACAGAATTCATTTGTTTGTTTGTTTCTTATTTACACTTGTATAGGTAATCTGTCCCCGCCCCTTCAGCTTGTAGTTTGTCTGTGTCCTTGGATCTCAAGTGAGTCTCCAGTAAGGGAGCACGTAGGAGGTCTTGAGTTTTCATCAGTACTTCTAACACTGGGTCTTTTGATTGGAGCACTCAAAGCATGTACTTTTATTCTGATATTTGAGAGCTGTTCTCTTAATGCACTTTGAAATTCTTTTTGTTCTCATTAATATACAATCACATACAGAACATTATGTTTTCCAGTCTAAACCCTTCACCAAGTCCCTGGCAAAAGCCAGTTACAGTCGCTGTCCGTCAGCGTGTACTAAGATGCTGTAGAATCACTACATGTCTTCTCTGTGTTATGCAGCCGTACAAATGACCCCCCAAGTTACACACTATACATGCTAATCCTAATGCCCCCATTCTTTTTCCCCGCCCTTATAACTCCCTTCCCACAAACCCTACCCAGTCCCTTTCTCTTTGGTAACTGTTAATCCACTCTCGGGTTCTGTGAGTCTGCTGCTGTCTTTTAATTCAGTTTTTCTTTGTTATCATAGTCCACACATGAGTGAAATCATTTGGTACATGTATTTCTCCTCCTTGAATATTTGACTGAGCATAATACCCTCTAGCTCCATCCACGTTATTGCAAATGATAGGATTTGTTTTCTTCTTATGGCTGCCTACTGCACTTTTTAAACTGGATTTCATTCTTCTTTTTTGTTTGTAGTTTCGCTATGTGCTTTCACCATTGCTTTCCTGGTTATGAGCACTAGCTTTGTGTTAATCGATATGTACCGATATCTATCTATATGTCTGTCTATCTATTTATCAATCAATCAATCAATCATCTTTTTGTCTGCCCATCTGTCCTTGTGTACAGAACAGTTAACCATATATCCTATATCACTTTCCTACACTATGCTTCCAAAAATCCTGCAAAGTATCTAGGCTGTAGAGAGACCACTGGGTTCACCGAGACACTTGCACGTCGAGTCGGCCGCGTGTACCTACAAAACCAGGAAATGGTTGTGCCGTGACTTGAAACCGTGTCTCTATCCACTGTCCTCTTTCATCTCCTTATAACTTACTGTCTGTATTTAGCCACATTCTTTGACTAAGTGCTCCCTGAAGACCACAAGTATCATTCCTCTGGGCCTGTTGTCTCGAGAAAAGAAAACTTGTTCTTTGCTCACCACCATGTTTGAAGGACATCAGCGTGATCACCGCCGATAGGACGGTGGGTCAAATAAAAAGGAACACCAATTTCTAGACAGGAGCAGTTGGGAGCTAAGAGTGTATTGTGGGGTGACGTGTTTATTTGAGTGTCCAAACTTCCCTCTTAGGTAGTTATTATATCTTCCCATGCGTGAACATCATAAAACCCACTGATTTCAAAGTCCCAGACGCTTATTATTACAGCAACTCAGTTGTTGAGGTGAGAGACAATGAGAAGTATGTTGCTGCACCACTAAATCAATGGCTGGGAACGGCTGAAACCAAACAAAAAGAATTCACGGAGGCCAGATAGGGCTATTTTCTTCTGACTGTCTCAATGGACTCACACAGAATCCATTTGTTTGAGTGTTTATTTTTCAGTTTCACTCGTGTAGGGTACTTGTCCACACACCTTCGGCTTGTAGTTTGTCTGTGTCCTTGGATCTCAAGTGAGTCTCCTGTAAGTAAGCACGTAGGTGTCTTGAGTTTTCATCCCTTCTTTTAATCCTGTGTCTTTTGTTTGCTGCACTCAGTGCCTGACCTTTTATTCTGATGATTCAGAGCTGTGCACTTATTGCACTTGAAGAATTTTTTTTATCATTAAGCTTAAATCACTTGAAGAACATTATGTTTACTATGCTCCCCCCTTCACCAAGTACCCCTGAAAAACCTCTTCAGTCGCTGTCGATCTGCGTAGTTGGATGCTGTAGACCCTTTCACCATGTCCCTCCCAACAGACCCCGTTACAGTCGCTGTCCATCAGTGAGTAGTAAGATGCTATATGATCTCTACTAGCCTTCTCTGGGTCGTACAGCACTCCCCATGCCCCCTCAACCCCAAGCATTATACATGCTAAAACTAATGCCCCCATTCTTTCTCCTCACACTTATCCCACCCTTCAGACCCACCCTGCCCAGTCCTTTTCCCTTTGGTAACTTTTAGTCAACTCTCGGGTTCTGTGAGTCTGCTGCTGTTTTTTTCCTTCAGTTTTTCTTTGTTGTTATACTCCACACATGAGTGAAAACACTTGGTACTTGTCTTTCTCCGCCTGGCCTATTTCTCTGAACATACTACCGTCTAGCTCCATCCAGGTCATTGCAAATGGTAGGATTTGTTTTCTTCTTAAGGCTGCTTACTGCACTTTTTAAACTGGATTTCATTCTTCCTTTTTGTTTGTAGTTTAGCTATGTTATTCACAATACAACTCCTGGTTATGAACAATAGCTTTGTGTCAATCGATATGTATCTGTATCTATATATCTAATGGTCTGTCTGTCTATGTATGTATGTATGTATGTATCTATGTATCTATCTATCTATCTATCTATCTATCTATCTATCTTCCCATCATCTATCTATGATGTCTATCATCGATCAATCTATGTACCTATCTATCTATCTTTCATCTGTCATCTGTGTACCTATCTATCTATGAATCAATCATCTTTTTGTCTGCCCATCTATCCATCTGTACAGAACAGTTAACAACATAGCCTATGTCTCTTCCCTACATTATGCTTCCAGAAATCTTGCAAGGTAACTAACCCATGAGGAGAGCACTGTGTTGACCGATTCACTTTCATGTAGAGTCAGCCGCGTGTGCTTACAAAACCAGTAAATGGAGGTGAAAGGACTTGAACATGTATCTCTGTCCTCTGTCCTCTTATACTTCCTGCTCGCTTGGTGACTTTATTTAGCCACATTCAGTGAGTAAGTGATCCCTGAAGATCACAAGTATCCTTCGTCTGGTCCGGTTGTCGAAAGAAAAGTGTACTTGGTTCTTTGCACACCACCATGTTTGAGGGACATCGGCGTGATCACTGCTGATAGGTGCAGGGACAAATATAAAGGAACACCTATTTCTGGACAGGAGCAGTTGGGAACAAAGAGTGTGTTGTGGAGTGAAGTGTTTATTTGAGGGTCCAAACTTCCCTCCTTAGGTGGTTATTACTTCTTTACATTCGTGAACATCATAAAAAGCAATGATTTTAAAAGCCCAGACGCATATTATTACAGCAATTCATTTGTTGAGGTGACAGGAAATGAGAAGGAACTTGCTGCACCACTAAATCTATGCCTGAGCACTGCTGAAATCAAACAAAAAGAATTCACGGTGGCTAGATAGGGCTATTTTCTACTGACTCTCTCTGGGGACTCAAACAGAATTCATTTGTTTGTTTGTTTCTTATTTACACTTGTATAGGTAATCTGTCCCCGCACCTTCAGCTTGTAGTTTGTCTGTGTCCTTGGATCTCAAGTGAGTCTCCAGTAAGGGAGCACGTAGGAGGTCTTGAGTTTTCATCAGTTCTTCTAACACTGGGTCGTTTGATTGGAGCACTCAAAGCCTGTACTTTTATTCTGATATTTGAGAGCTGTGCTATTACTGCACATTGAAATTCTTTTTGTTCTCATTAATATACAATCACATGCAGAACATTATGTTTTCCAGTCTGTACCCTTCACCAAGTCCCCGGCAAAAGCCAGTTACAGTCGCTGTCCGTCAGCGTGTACTAAGATGCTGTAGAATCACTACATGTCTTCTCTGTGTTATGCAGCCGTACAAATGACCCCCCAAGTTACACACTATACATGCTAATCCTAATGCCCCCATTCTTTTTCCCCGCCCTTATAACTCCCTTCCCACAAACCCTACCCAGTCCCTTTCTCTTTGGTAACTGTTAATCCACTCTCGGGTTCTGTGAGTCTGCTGCTGTCTTTTAATTCAGTTTTTCTTTGTTATCATAGTCCACACATGAGTGAAATCATTTGGTACATGTATTTCTCCTCCTTGAATATTTGACTGAGCATAATACCTTCTAGCTCCATCCACGTTATTGCAAATGATAGGATTTGTTTTCTTCTTATGGCTGCCTACTGCACTTTTTAAACTGGATTTCATTCTTCTTTTTTGTTTGTAGTTTCGCTATGTGCTTTCACCATTGCTTTCCTGGTTATGAGCACTAGCTTTGTGTTAATCGATATGTACCGATATCTATCTATATGTCTGTCTATCTATTTATCAATCAATCAATCAATCAATCAATCATCTTTTTGTCTGCCCATCTGTCCTTGTGTACAGAACAGTTAACCATATATCCTATATCACTTTCCTACACTATGCTTCCAAAAATCCTGCAAAGTATCTAGGCTGTAGAGAGACCACTGGGTTCACCGAGACACTTGCACGTCGAGTCGGCCGCGTGTACCTACAAAACCAGGAAATGGTTGTGCCGTGACTTGAAACCGTGTCTCTATCCACTGTCCTCTTTCATCTCCTTATAACTTACTGTCTGTATTTAGCCACATTCTTTGACTAAGTGCTCCCTGAAGACCACAAGTATCATTCCTCTGGGCCTGTTGTCTCGAGAAAAGAAAACTTGTTCTTTGCTCACCACCATGTTTGAAGGACATCAGCATGATCACCGCCGATAGGACGGTGGGTCAAATAAAAAGGAACACCAATTTCTAGACAGGAGCAGTTGGGAGCTAAGAGTGTATTGTGGGGTGACGTGTTTATTTGAGTGTCCAAACTTCCCTCTTAGGTAGTTATTATATCTTCCCATGCGTGAACATCATAAAACCCACTGATTTCAAAGTCCCAGACGCTTATTATTACAGCAACTCAGTTGTTGAGGTGAGAGACAATGAGAAGTATGTTGCTGCACCACTAAATCAATGGCTGGGAACGGCTGAAACCAAACAAAAAGAATTCACGGAGGCCAGATAGGGCTATTTTCTTCTGACTGTCTCAATGGACTCACACAGAATCCATTTGTTTGAGTGTTTATTTTTCAGTTTCACTCGTGTAGGGTACTTGTCCACACACCTTCGGCTTGTAGTTTGTCTGTGTCCTTGGATCTCAAGTGAGTCTCCTGTAAGTAAGCACGTAGGTGTCTTGAGTTTTCATCCCTTCTTTTAATCCTGTGTCTTTTGTTTGCTGCACTCAGTGCCTGACCTTTTATTCTGATGATTCAGAGCTGTGCACTTATTGCACTTGAAGAATTTTTTTTATCATTAAGTTTAAATCACTTGAAGAACATTATGTTTACTATGCTCCCCCCTTCACCAAGTACCCCTGAAAAACCTCTTCAGTTGCTGTCGATCTGCGTAGTTGGATGCTGTAGACCCTTTCACCATGTCCCTCCCAACAGACCCCATTACAGTCGCTGTCCATCAGTGAGTAGTAAGATGCTATATGATCTCTACTAGCCTTCTCTGGGTCGTACAGCACTCCCCATGCCCCCTCAACCCCAAGCATTATACATGCTAAAACTAATGCCCCCATTCTTTCTCCTCACACTTATCCCACCCTTCAGACCCACCCTGCCCAGTCCTTTACCCTTTGGTAACTTTTAGTCAACTCTCGGGTTCTGTGAGTCTGCTGCTGTTTTTTTCCTTCAGTTTTTCTTTGTTGTTATACTCCACACATGAGTGAAAACACTTGGTACTTGTCTTTCTCCGCCTGGCCTATTTCTCTGAACATACTACCGTCTAGCTCCATCCAGGTCATTGCAAATGGTAGGATTTGTTTTCTTCTTAAGGCTGCTTACTGCACTTTTTAAACTGGATTTCATTCTTCCTTTTTGTTTGTAGTTTAGCTATGTTATTCACAATACAACTCCTGGTTATGAACAATAGCTTTGTGTCAATCGATATGTATCTGTATCTATATATCTAATGGTCTGTCTGTCTATGTATGTATGTATGTATGTATCTATGTATCTATCTATCTATCTATCTATCTATCTATCTATCTATCTATCTATCTTCCCATCATCTATCTATGATGTCTATCATCGATCAATCTATGTACCTATCTATCTATCTTTCATCTGTCATCTGTGTACCTATCTATCTATGAATCAATCATCTTTTTGTCTGCCCATCTATCCATCTGTACAGAACAGTTAACAACATAGCCTATGTCTCTTCCCTACATTATGCTTCCAGAAATCTTGCAAGGTAACTAACCCATGAGGAGAGCACTGTGTTGACCGATTCACTTTCATGTAGAGTCAGCCGCGTGTGCTTACAAAACCAGTAAATGGAGGTGAAAGGACTTGAACATGTATCTCTGTCCTCTGTCCTCTTATACTTCCTGCTCGCTTGGTGACTTTATTTAGCCACATTCAGTGAGTAAGTGATCCCTGAAGATCACAAGTATCCTTCGTCTGGTCCGGTTGTCGAAAGAAAAGTGTACTTGGTTCTTTGCACACCACCATGTTTGAGGGACATCGGCGTGATCACTGCTGATAGGTGCAGGGACAAATATAAAGGAACACCTATTTCTGGACAGGAGCAGTTGGGAACAAAGAGTGTGTTGTGGAGTGAAGTGTTTATTTGAGGGTCCAAACTTCCCTCCTTAGGTGGTTATTACTTCTTTACATTCGTGAACATCATAAAAAGCAATGATTTTAAAAGCCCAGACGCATATTATTACAGCAATTCATTTGTTGAGGTGACAGGAAATGAGAAGGAACTTGCTGCACCACTAAATCTATGCCTGAGCACTGCTGAAATCAAACAAAAAGAATTCACGGTGGCTAGATAGGGCTATTTTCTACTGACTCTCTCTGGGGACTCAAACAGAATTCATTTGTTTGTTTGTTTCTTATTTACACTTGTATAGGTAATCTGTCCCCGCACCTTCAGCTTGTAGTTTGTCTGTGTCCTTGGATCTCAAGTGAGTCTCCAGTAAGGGAGCACGTAGGAGGTCTTGAGTTTTCATCAGTTCTTCTAACACTGGGTCGTTTGATTGGAGCACTCAAAGCCTGTACTTTTATTCTGATATTTGAGAGCTGTGCTATTACTGCACATTGAAATTCTTTTTGTTCTCATTAATATACAATCACATGCAGAACATTATGTTTTCCAGTCTGTACCCTTCACCAAGTCCCCGGCAAAAGCCAGTTACAGTCGCTGTCCGTCAGCGTGTACTAAGATGCTGTAGAATCACTACATGTCTTCTCTGTGTTATGCAGCCGTACAAATGACCCCCCAAGTTACACACTATACATGCTAATCCTAATGCCCCCATTCTTTTTCCCCGCCCTTATAACTCCCTTCCCACAAACCCTACCCAGTCCCTTTCTCTTTGGTAACTGTTAATCCACTCTCGGGTTCTGTGAGTCTGCTGCTGTCTTTTAATTCAGTTTTTCTTTGTTATCATAGTCCACACATGAGTGAAATCATTTGGTACATGTATTTCTCCTCCTTGAATATTTGACTGAGCATAATACCTTCTAGCTCCATCCACGTTATTGCAAATGATAGGATTTGTTTTCTTCTTATGGCTGCCTACTGCACTTTTTAAACTGGATTTCATTCTTCTTTTTTGTTTGTAGTTTCGCTATGTGCTTTCACCATTGCTTTCCTGGTTATGAGCACTAGCTTTGTGTTAATCGATATGTACCGATATCTATCTATATGTCTGTCTATCTATTTATCAATCAATCAATCAATCAATCAATCATCTTTTTGTCTGCCCATCTGTCCTTGTGTACAGAACAGTTAACCATATATCCTATATCACTTTCCTACACTATGCTTCCAAAAATCCTGCAAAGTATCTAGGCTGTAGAGAGACCACTGGGTTCACCGAGACACTTGCACGTCGAGTCGGCCGCGTGTACCTACAAAACCAGGAAATGGTTGTGCCGTGACTTGAAACCGTGTCTCTATCCACTGTCCTCTTTCATCTCCTTATAACTTACTGTCTGTATTTAGCCACATTCTTTGACTAAGTGCTCCCTGAAGACCACAAGTATCATTCCTCTGGGCCTGTTGTCTCGAGAAAAGAAAACTTGTTCTTTGCTCACCACCATGTTTGAAGGACATCAGCATGATCACCGCCGATAGGACGGTGGGTCAAATAAAAAGGAACACCAATTTCTAGACAGGAGCAGTTGGGAGCTAAGAGTGTATTGTGGGGTGACGTGTTTATTTGAGTGTCCAAACTTCCCTCTTAGGTAGTTATTATATCTTCCCATGCGTGAACATCATAAAACCCACTGATTTCAAAGTCCCAGACGCTTATTATTACAGCAACTCAGTTGTTGAGGTGAGAGACAATGAGAAGTATGTTGCTGCACCACTAAATCAATGGCTGGGAACGGCTGAAACCAAACAAAAAGAATTCACGGAGGCCAGATAGGGCTATTTTCTTCTGACTGTCTCAATGGACTCACACAGAATCCATTTGTTTGAGTGTTTATTTTTCAGTTTCACTCGTGTAGGGTACTTGTCCACACACCTTCGGCTTGTAGTTTGTCTGTGTCCTTGGATCTCAAGTGAGTCTCCTGTAAGTAAGCACGTAGGTGTCTTGAGTTTTCATCCCTTCTTTTAATCCTGTGTCTTTTGTTTGCTGCACTCAGTGCCTGACCTTTTATTCTGATGATTCAGAGCTGTGCACTTATTGCACTTGAAGAATTTTTTTTATCATTAAGCTTAAATCACTTGAAGAACATTATGTTTACTATGCTCCCCCCTTCACCAAGTACCCCTGAAAAACCTCTTCAGTCGCTGTCGATCTGCGTAGTTGGATGCTGTAGACCCTTTCACCATGTCCCTCCCAACAGACCCCATTACAGTCGCTGTCCATCAGTGAGTAGTAAGATGCTATATGATCTCTACTAGCCTTCTCTGGGTCGTACAGCACTCCCCATGCCCCCTCAACCCCAAGCATTATACATGCTAAAACTAATGCCCCCATTCTTTCTCCTCACACTTATCCCACCCTTCAGACCCACCCTGCCCAGTCCTTTTCCCTTTGGTAACTTTTAGTCAACTCTCGGGTTCTGTGAGTCTGCTGCTGTTTTTTTCCTTCAGTTTTTCTTTGTTGTTATACTCCACACATGAGTGAAAACACTTGGTACTTGTCTTTCTCCGCCTGGCCTATTTCTCTGAACATACTACCGTCTAGCTCCATCCAGGTCATTGCAAATGGTAGGATTTGTTTTCTTCTTAAGGCTGCTTACTGCACTTTTTAAACTGGATTTCATTCTTCCTTTTTGTTTGTAGTTTAGCTATGTTATTCACAATACAACTCCTGGTTATGAACAATAGCTTTGTGTCAATCGATATGTATCTGTATCTATATATCTAATGGTCTGTCTGTCTATGTATGTATGTATGTATGTATCTATGTATCTATCTATCTATCTATCTATCTATCTATCTTCCCATCATCTATCTATGATGTCTATCATCGATCAATCTATGTACCTATCTATCTATCTTTCATCTGTCATCTGTGTACCTATCTATCTATGAATCAATCATCTTTTTGTCTGCCCATCTATCCATCTGTACAGAACAGTTAACAACATAGCCTATGTCTCTTCCCTACATTATGCTTCCAGAAATCTTGCAAGGTAACTAACCCATGAGGAGAGCACTGTGTTGACCGATTCACTTTCATGTAGAGTCAGCCGCGTGTGCTTACAAAACCAGTAAATGGAGGTGAAAGGACTTGAACATGTATCTCTGTCCTCTGTCCTCTTATACTTCCTGCTCGCTTGGTGACTTTATTTAGCCACATTCAGTGAGTAAGTGATCCCTGAAGACCACAAGTATCCTTCGTCTGGTCCGGTTGTCGAAAGAAAAGTGTACTTGGTTCTTTGCACACCACCATGTTTGAGGGACATCGGCGTGATCACTGCTGATAGGTGCAGGGACAAATATAAAGGAACACCTATTTCTGGACAGGAGCAGTTGGGAACAAAGAGTGTGTTGTGGAGTGAAGTGTTTATTTGAGGGTCCAAACTTCCCTCCTTAGGTGGTTATTACTTCTTTACATTCGTGAACATCATAAAAAGCAATGATTTTAAAAGCCCAGACGCATATTATTACAGCAATTCATTTGTTGAGGTGACAGGAAATGAGAAGGAACTTGCTGCACCACTAAATCTATGCCTGAGCACTGCTGAAATCAAACAAAAAGAATTCACGGTGGCTAGATAGGGCTATTTTCTACTGACTCTCTCTGGGGACTCAAACAGAATTCATTTGTTTGTTTGTTTCTTATTTACACTTGTATAGGTAATCTGTCCCCGCACCTTCAGCTTGTAGTTTGTCTGTGTCCTTGGATCTCAAGTGAGTCTCCAGTAAGGGAGCACGTAGGAGGTCTTGAGTTTTCATCAGTACTTCTAACACTGGGTCTTTTGATTGGAGCACTCAAAGCATGTACTTTTATTCTGATATTTGAGAGCTGTTCTCTTAATGCACTTTGAAATTCTTTTTGTTCTCATTAATATACAATCACATACAGAACATTATGTTTTCCAGTCTAAACCCTTCACCAAGTCCCCGGCAAAAGCCAGTTACAGTCGCTGTCCGTCAGCGTGTACTAAGATGCTGTAGAATCACTACATGTCTTCTCTGTGTTATGCAGCCGTACAAATGACCCCCCAAGTTACACACTATACATGCTAATCCTAATGCCCCCATTCTTTTTCCCCGCCCTTATAACTCCCTTCCCACAAACCCTACCCAGTCCCTTTCTCTTTGGTAACTGTTAATCCACTCTCGGGTTCTGTGAGTCTGCTGCTGTCTTTTAATTCAGTTTTTCTTTGTTATCATAGTCCACACATGAGTGAAATCATTTGGTACATGTATTTCTCCTCCTTGAATATTTGACTGAGCATAATACCCTCTAGCTCCATCCACGTTATTGCAAATGATAGGATTTGTTTTCTTCTTATGGCTGCCTACTGCACTTTTTAAACTGGATTTCATTCTTCTTTTTTGTTTGTAGTTTCGCTATGTGCTTTCACCATTGCTTTCCTGGTTATGAGCACTAGCTTTGTGTTAATCGATATGTACCGATATCTATCTATATGTCTGTCTATCTATTTATCAATCAATCAATCAATCAATCATCTTTTTGTCTGCCCATCTGTCCTTGTGTACAGAACAGTTAACCATATATCCTATATCACTTTCCTACACTATGCTTCCAAAAATCCTGCAAAGTATCTAGGCTGTAGAGAGACCACTGGGTTCACCGAGACACTTGCACGTCGAGTCGGCCGCGTGTACCTACAAAACCAGGAAATGGTTGTGCCGTGACTTGAAACCGTGTCTCTATCCACTGTCCTCTTTCATCTCCTTATAACTTACTGTCTGTATTTAGCCACATTCTTTGACTAAGTGCTCCCTGAAGACCACAAGTATCATTCCTCTGGGCCTGTTGTCTCGAGAAAAGAAAACTTGTTCTTTGCTCACCACCATGTTTGAAGGACATCAGCGTGATCACCGCCGATAGGACAGTGGGTCAAATAAAAAGGAACACCAATTTCTAGACAGGAGCAGTTGGGAGCTAAGAGTGTATTGTGGGGTGACGTGTTTATTTGAGTGTCCAAACTTCCCTCTTAGGTAGTTATTATATCTTCCCATGCGTGAACATCATAAAACCCACTGATTTCAAAGTCCCAGACGCTTATTATTACAGCAACTCAGTTGTTGAGGTGAGAGACAATGAGAAGTATGTTGCTGCACCACTAAATCAATGGCTGGGAACGGCTGAAACCAAACAAAAAGAATTCACGGAGGCCAGATAGGGCTATTTTCTTCTGACTGTCTCAATGGACTCACACAGAATCCATTTGTTTGATTGTTTGTTTTTCAGTTACACTCGTGAAGGGTACTTGTCCACACACCTTCGGCTTGTAGTTTGTCTGTGTCCTTGGATCTCAAGTGAGTCTCCTGTAAGTAAGCACGTAGGTGTCTTGAGTTTTCATCCCTTCTTTTAATCCGGTGTCTTTTGTTTGCTGCACTCAGTGCCTGACCTTTTATTCTGATGATTCAGAGCTGTGCACTTATTGCACTTAAAGTATTTTATTTATCATTAAGCTAAAATCACTTGAAGAACATTATGTTTACTATGCTCCCCCCTTCACCAAGTACCCCTGAAAAACCTCTTCAGTCCTGTCGATCTGCGTAGTTGGATGCTGTAGACCCCTTCACCATGTCCCTCCCAACAGACCCCGTTACAGTCGCTGTCCATCACTGAGTAGTAAAATGCTATATGATCTCTACTAGCCTTCTCTGGGTCGTACAGCACTCCCCATGCCCCCTCAACCCCAAGCATTATACATGCTAAAACTAATGCCCCATTCTTTCTCCTCACACTTATCCCTCCCTTCAGACCCACCCTGCCCAGTCCTTTTCCCTTTGGTAACTTTTAGTCAACTCTCGGGTTCTGTGAGTCTGCTGCTGTTTTTTTCCTTCAGTGTTTCTTTGTTGTTATACTCCACACATGAGTGAAAACACTTGGTACTTGTCTTTCTCCGCCTGGCCTATTTCTCTGAACATACTACCGTCTAGCTCCATCCAGGTCATTGCAAATGGTAGGATTTGTTTTCTCCTTAAGGCTGCTTACTGCACTTTTTAAACTGGATTTCATTCTTCCTTTTTGTTTGTAGTTTAGCTATGTTATTCACCATTCAACTCCTGGTTATGAACAATAGCTTTGTGTCAATCGATATGTATCTGTATCTATCTATCTAATGGTCTGTCTGTCTATGTATGTATGTATGTATGTATGTATGTATCTATGTATCTATCTATCTATCTATCTATCTTCCTATCATCTATCTATGATGTCTATCATCGATCAATCTATGTACCTATCTATCTATCTTTCATCTGTCATCTGTGTACCTATCTATCTATGAATCAATCATCTTTTTGTCTGCCCATCTATCCATCTGTACAGAACAGTTAACAACATAGCCTATGTCTCTTCCCTACATTATGCTTCCAGAAATCTTGCAAGGTAACTAAGCCATAAGGAGAGCACTGTGTTGACCGATACACTTTCATGTAGAGTCAGCCGCGTGTGCTTACAAAACCAGTAAATGGAGGTGAAAGGACTTGAACATGTATCTCTGTCCTCTGTCCTCTTATACTTCCTGCTCGCTTGGTGACTTTATTTAGCCACATTCAGTGAGTAAGTGATCCCTGAAGATCACAAGTATCCTTCGTCTGGTCCGGTTGTCGAAAGAAAAGTGTACTTGGTTCTTTGCACACCACCATGTTTGAGGGACATCGGCGTGATCACTGCTGATAGGTGCAGGGACAAATATAAAGGAACACCTATTTCTGGACAGGAGCAGTTGGGAACAAAGAGTGTGTTGTGGAGTGAAGTGTTTATTTGAGGGTCCAAACTTCCCTCCTTAGGTGGTTATTACTTCTTTACATTCGTGAACATCATAAAAAGCAATGATTTTAAAAGCCCAGACGCATATTATTACAGCAATTCATTTGTTGAGGTGACAGGAAATGAGAAGGAACTTGCTGCACCACTAAATCTATGCCTGAGCACTGCTGAAATCAAACAAAAAGAATTCACGGTGGCTAGATAGGGCTATTTTCTACTGACTCTCTCTGGGGACTCAAACAGAATTCATTTGATTGTTTGTTTCTTATTTACACTTGTATAGGTAATCTGTCCCCGCCCCTTCAGCTTGTAGTTTGTCTGTGTCCTTGGATCTCAAGTGAGTCTCCAGTAAGGGAGCACGTAGGAGGTCTTGAGTTTTCATCAGTACTTCTAACACTGGGACTTTTGATTGGAGCACTCAAAGCCTGTACTTTTATTCTGATATTTGAGAGCTGTTCTCTTAATGCACTTTGAAATTCTTTTTGTTCTCATTAATATACAATCACATACAGAACATTATGTTTTCCAGTCTAAACCCTTCACCAAGTCCCCGGCAAAAGCCAGTTACAGTCGCTGTCCGTCAGCGTGTACTAAGATGCTGTAGAATCACTACATGTCTTCTCTGTGTTATGCAGCCGTACAAATGACCCCCCAAGTTACACACTATACATGCTAATCCTAATGCCCCCATTCTTTTTCCCCGCCCTTATAACTCCCTTCCCACAAACCCTACCCAGTCCCTTTCTCTTTGGTAACTGTTAATCCACTCTCGGGTTCTGTGAGTCTGCTGCTGTCTTTTAATTCAGTTTTTCTTTGTTATCATAGTCCACACATGAGTGAAATCATTTGGTACATGTATTTCTCCTCCTTGAATATTTGACTGAGCATAATACCCTCTGGCTCCATCCACGTTATTGCAAATGATAGGATTTGTTTTCTTCTTATGGCTGCCTACTGCACTTTTTAAACTGGATTTCATTCTTCTTTTTTGTTTGTAGTTTCGCTATGTGCTTTCACCATTGCTTTCCTGGTTATGAGCACTAGCTTTGTGTTAATCGATATGTACCGATATCTATCTATATGTCTGTCTATCTATTTATCAATCAATCAATCAATCAATCATCTTTTTGTCTGCCCATCTGTCCTTGTGTACAGAACAGTTAACCATATATCCTATATCACTTTCCTACACTATGCTTCCAAAAATCCTGCAAAGTATCTAGGCTGTAGAGAGACCACTGGGTTCACCGAGACACTTGCAGGTCGAGTCGGCCGCGTGTACCTACAAAACCAGGAAATGGTTGTGCCGGGACTTGAACCCGTGTCTCTATCCACTGTCCTCTTTCATCTCCTTATAACTTACTGTCTGTATTTAGCCACATTCTTTGACTAAGTGCTCCCTGAAGACCACAAGTATCATTCCTCTGGGCCTGTTGTCTCGAGAAAAGAAAACTTGTTCTTTGCTCACCACCATGTTTGAAGGACATCAGCGTGATCACCGCCGATAGGACAGTGGGTCAAATAAAAAGGAACACCAATTTCTAGACAGGAGCAGTTGGGAGCTAAGAGTGTATTGTGGGGTGACGTGTTTATTTGAGTGTCCAAACTTCCCTCTTAGGTAGTTATTATATCTTCCCATGCGTGAACATCATAAAACCCACTGATTTCAAAGTCCCAGACGCTTATTATTACAGCAACTCAGTTGTTGAGGTGAGAGACAATGAGAAGTATGTTGCTGCACCACTAAATCAATGGCTGGGAACGGCTGAAACCAAACAAAAAGAATTCACGGAGGCCAGATAGGGCTATTTTCTTCTGACTGTCTCAATGGACTCACACAGAATCCATTTGTTTGATTGTTTGTTTTTCAGTTACACTCGTGAAGGGTACTTGTCCACACACCTTCGGCTTGTAGTTTGTCTGTGTCCTTGGATCTCAAGTGAGTCTCCTGTAAGTAAGCACGTAGGTGTCTTGAGTTTTCATCCCTTCTTTTAATCCTGTGTCTTTTGTTTGCTGCACTCAGTGCCTGACCTTTTATTCTGATGATTCAGAGCTGTGCACTTATTGCACTTGAAGAATTTTATTTATCATTAAGCTAAAATCACTAGAAGAACATTATGTTTACTATGCTCCCCCCTTCACCAAGTACCCCTGAAAAACCTCTTCAGTCCTGTCGATCTGCGTAGTTGGATGCTGTAGACCCCTTCACCATGTCCCTCCCAACAGACCCCGTTACAGTCGCTGTCCATCACTGAGTAGTAAAATGCTATATGATCTCTACTAGCCTTCTCTGGGTCGTACAGCACTCCCCATGCCCCCTCAACCCCAAGCATTATACATGCTAAAACTAATGCCCCATTCTTTCTCCTCACACTTATCCCTCCCTTCAGACCCACCCTGCCCAGTCCTTTTCCCTTTGGTAACTTTTAGTCAACTCTCGGGTTCTGTGAGTCTGCTGCTGTTTTTTTCCTTCAGTGTTTCTTTGTTGTTATACTCCACACATGAGTGAAAACACTTGGTACTTGTCTTTCTCCGCCTGGCCTATTTCTCTGAACATACTACCGTCTAGCTCCATCCAGGTCATTGCAAATGGTAGGATTTGTTTTCTCCTTAAGGCTGCTTACTGCACTTTTTAAACTGGATTTCATTCTTCCTTTTTGTTTGTAGTTTAGCTATGTTATTCACCATTCAACTCCTGGTTATGAACAATAGCTTTGTGTCAATCGATATGTATCTGTATCTATCTATCTAATGGTCTGTCTGTCTATGTATGTATGTATGTATGTATGTATGTATCTATGTATCTATCTATCTATCTATCTATCTTCCTATCATCTATCTATGATGTCTATCATCGATCAATCTATGTACCTATCTATCTATCTTTCATCTGTCATCTGTGTACCTATCTATCTATGAATCAATCATCTTTTTGTCTGCCCATCTATCCATCTGTACAGAACAGTTAACAACATAGCCTATGTCTCTTCCCTACATTATGCTTCCAGAAATCTTGCAAGGTAACTAAGCCATAAGGAGAGCACTGTGTTGACCGATACACTTTCATGTAGAGTCAGCCGCGTGTGCTTACAAAACCAGTAAATGGAGGTGAAAGGACTTGAACATGTATCTCTGTCCTCTGTCCTCTTATACTTCCTGCTCGCTTGGTGACTTTATTTAGCCACATTCAGTGAGTAAGTGATCCCTGAAGATCACAAGTATCCTTCGTCTGGTCCGGTTGTCGAAAGAAAAGTGTACTTGGTTCTTTGCACACCACCATGTTTGAGGGACATCGGCGTGATCACTGCTGATAGGTGCAGGGACAAATATAAAGGAACACCTATTTCTGGACAGGAGCAGTTGGGAACAAAGAGTGTGTTGTGGAGTGAAGTGTTTATTTGAGGGTCCAAACTTCCCTCCTTAGGTGGTTATTACTTCTTTACATTCGTGAACATCATAAAAAGCAATGATTTTAAAAGCCCAGACGCATATTATTACAGCAATTCATTTGTTGAGGTGACAGGAAATGAGAAGGAACTTGCTGCACCACTAAATCTATGCCTGAGCACTGCTGAAATCAAACAAAAAGAATTCACGGTGGCTAGATAGGGCTATTTTCTACTGACTCTCTCTGGGGACTCAAACAGAATTCATTTGTTTGTTTGTTTCTTATTTACACTTGTATAGGTAATCTGTCCCCGCCCCTTCAGCTTGTAGTTTGTCTGTGTCCTTGGATCTCAAGTGAGTCTCCAGTAAGGGAGCACGTAGGAGGTCTTGAGTTTTCATCAGTACTTCTAACACTGGGACTTTTGATTGGAGCACTCAAAGCCTGTACTTTTATTCTGTTATTTGAGAGCTGTTCTCTTAATGCACTTTGAAATTCTTTTTGTTCTCATTAATATACAATCACATACAGAACATTATGTTTTCCAGTCTAAACCCTTCACCAAGTCCCCGGCAAAAGCCAGTTACAGTCGCTGTCCGTCAGCGTGTACTAAGATGCTGTAGAATCACTACATGTCTTCTCTGTGTTATGCAGCCGTACAAATGACCCCCCAAGTTACACACTATACATGCTAATCCTAATGCCCCCATTCTTTTTCCCCGCCCTTATAACTCCCTTCCCACAAACCCTACCCAGTCCCTTTCTCTTTGGTAACTGTTAATCCACTCTCGGGTTCTGTGAGTCTGCTGCTGTCTTTTAATTCAGTTTTTCTTTGTTATCATAGTCCACACATGAGTGAAATCATTTGGTACATGTATTTCTCCTCCTTGAATATTTGACTGAGCATAATACCCTCTGGCTCCATCCACGTTATTGCAAATGATAGGATTTGTTTTCTTCTTATGGCTGCCTACTGCACTTTTTAAACTGGATTTCATTCTTCTTTTTTGTTTGTAGTTTCGCTATGTGCTTTCACCATTGCTTTCCTGGTTATGAGCACTAGCTTTGTGTTAATCGATATGTACCGATATCTATCTATATGTCTGTCTATCTATTTATCAATCAATCAATCAATCAATCATCTTTTTGTCTGCCCATCTGTCCTTGTGTACAGAACAGTTAACCATATATCCTATATCACTTTCCTACACTATGCTTCCAAAAATCCTGCAAAGTATCTAGGCTGTAGAGAGACCACTGGGTTCACCGAGACACTTGCAGGTCGAGTCGGCCGCGTGTACCTACAAAACCAGGAAATGGTTGTGCCGGGACTTGAACCCGTGTCTCTATCCACTGTCCTCTTTCATCTCCTTATAACTTACTGTCTGTATTTAGCCACATTCTTTGACTAAGTGCTCCCTGAAGACCACAAGTATCATTCCTCTGGGCCTGTTGTCTCGAGAAAAGAAAACTTGTTCTTTGCTCACCACCATGTTTGAAGGACATCAGCGTGATCACCGCCGATAGGACAGTGGGTCAAATAAAAAGGAACACCAATTTCTAGACAGGAGCAGTTGGGAGCTAAGAGTGTATTGTGGGGTGACGTGTTTATTTGAGTGTCCAAACTTCCCTCTTAGGTAGTTATTATATCTTCCCATGCGTGAACATCATAAAACCCACTGATTTCAAAGTCCCAGACGCTTATTATTACAGCAACTCAGTTGTTGAGGTGAGAGACAATGCGAAGTATGTTGCTGCACCACTAAATCAATGGCTGGGAATGGCTGAAACCAAACAAAAAGAATTCACGGAGGCCAGATAGGGCTATTTTCTTCTGACTGTCTCAATGGACTCACACAGAATCCATTTGTTTGATTGTTTGTTTTTCAGTTACACTCGTGAAGGGTACTTGTCCACACACCTTCGGCTTGTAGTTTGTCTGTGTCCTTGGATCTCAACTGAGTCTCCTGTAAGTAAGCACGTAGGTGTCTTGAGTTTTCATCCCTTCTTTTAATCCTGTGTCTTTTGTTTGCTGCACTCAGTGCCTGACCTTTTATTCTGATGATTCAGAGCTGTGCACTTATTGCACTTGAAGAATTTTATTTATCATTAAGCTAAAATCACTTGAAGAACATTATGTTTACTATGCTCCCCCCTTCACCAAGTACCCCTGAAAAACCTCTTCAGTCCTGTCGATCTGCGTAGTTGGATGCTGTAGACCCCTTCACCATGTCCCTCCCAACAGACCCCGTTACAGTCGCTGTCCATCACTGAGTAGTAAAATGCTATATGATCTCTACTAGCCTTCTCTGGGTCGTACAGCACTCCCCATGCCCCCTCAACCCCAAGCATTATACATGCTAAAACTAATGCCCCATTCTTTCTCCTCACACTTATCCCTCCCTTCAGACCCACCCTGCCCAGTCCTTTTCCCTTTGGTAACTTTTAGTCAACTCTCGGGTTCTGTGAGTCTGCTGCTGTTTTTTTCCTTCAGTGTTTCTTTGTTGTTATACTCCACACATGAGTGAAAACACTTGGTACTTGTCTTTCTCCGCCTGGCCTATTTCTCTGAACATACTACCGTCTAGCTCCATCCAGGTCATTGCAAATGGTAGGATTTGTTTTCTTCTTAAGGCTGCTTACTGCACTTTTTAAACTGGATTTCATTCTTCCTTTTTGTTTGTAGTTTAGCTATGTTATTCACCATTCAACTCCTGGTTATGAACAATAGCTTTGTGTCAATCGATATGTATCTGTATCTATCTATCTAATGGTCTGTCTGTCTATGTATGTGTGTATGTATGTATGTATGTATCTATATATCTATCTATCTATCTATCTATCTTCCTATCATCTATCTATGATGTCTATCATCGATCAATCTATGTACCTATCTATCTATCTTTCATCTGTCATCTGTGTACCTATCTATCTATGAATCAATCATCTTTTTGTCTGCCCATCTATCCATCTGTACAGAACAGTTAACAACATAGCCTATGTCTCTTCCCTACATTATGCTTCCAGAAATCTTGCAAGGTAACTAAGCCATAAGGAGAGCACTGTGTTGACCGATACACTTTCATGTAGAGTCAGCCGCGTGTGCTTACAAAACCAGTAAATGGAGGTGAAAGGACTTGAACATGTATCTCTGTCCTCTGTCCTCTTATACTTCCTGCTCGCTTGGTGACTTTATTTAGCCACATTCAGTGAGTAAGTGATCCCTGAAGACCACAAGTATCCTTCGTCTGGTCCGGTTGTCGAAAGAAAAGTGTACTTGGTTCTTTGCACACCACCATGTTTGAGGGACATCGGCGTGATCACTGCTGATAGGTGCAGGGACAAATATAAAGGAACACCTATTTCTGGACAGGAGCAGTTGGGAACAAAGAGTGTGTTGTGGAGTGAAGTGTTTATTTGAGGGTCCAAACTTCCCTCCTTAGGTGGTTATTACTTCTTTACATTCGTGAACATCATAAAAAGCAATGATTTTAAAAGCCCAGACGCATATTATTACAGCAATTCATTTGTTGAGGTGACAGGAAATGAGAAGGAACTTGCTGCACCACTAAATCTATGCCTGAGCACTGCTGAAATCAAACAAAAAGAATTCACGGTGGCTAGATAGGGCTATTTTCTACTGACTCTCTCTGGGGACTCAAACAGAATTCATTTGTTTGTTTGTTTCTTATTTACACTTGTATAGGTAATCTGTCCCCGCCCCTTCAGCTTGTAGTTTGTCTGTGTCCTTGGATCTCAAGTGAGTCTCCAGTAAGGGAGCACGTAGGAGGTCTTGAGTTTTCATCAGTACTTCTAACACTGGGACTTTTGATTGGAGCACTCAAAGCCTGTACTTTTATTCTGATATTTGAGAGCTGTTCTCTTAATGCACTTTGAAATTCTTTTTGTTCTCATTAATATACAATCACATACAGAACATTATGTTTTCCAGTCTAAACCCTTCACCAAGTCCCCGGCAAAAGCCAGTTACAGTCGCTGTCCGTCAGCGTGTACTAAGATGCTGTAGAATCACTACATGTCTTCTCTGTGTTATGCAGCCGTACAAATGACCCCCCAAGTTACACACTATACATGCTAATCCTAATGCCCCCATTCTTTTTCCCCGCCCTTATAACTCCCTTCCCACAAACCCTACCCAGTCCCTTTCTCTTTGGTAACTGTTAATCCACTCTCGGGTTCTGTGAGTCTGCTGCTGTCTTTTAATTCAGTTTTTCTTTGTTATCATAGTCCACACATGAGTGAAATCATTTGGTACATGTATTTCTCCTCCTTGAATATTTGACTGAGCATAATACCCTCTGGCTCCATCCACGTTATTGCAAATGATAGGATTTGTTTTCTTCTTATGGCTGCCTACTGCACTTTTTAAACTGGATTTCATTCTTCTTTTTTGTTTGTAGTTTCGCTATGTGCTTTCACCATTGCTTTCCTGGTTATGAGCACTAGCTTTGTGTTAATCGATATGTACCGATATCTATCTATATGTCTGTCTATCTATTTATCAATCAATCAATCAATCAATCATCTTTTTGTCTGCCCATCTGTCCTTGTGTACAGAACAGTTAACCATATATCCTATATCACTTTCCTACACTATGCTTCCAAAAATCCTGCAAAGTATCTAGGCTGTAGAGAGACCACTGGGTTCACCGAGACACTTGCAGGTCGAGTCGGCCGCGTGTACCTACAAAACCAGGAAATGGTTGTGCCGGGACTTGAACCCGTGTCTCTATCCACTGTCCTCTTTCATCTCCTTATAACTTACTGTCTGTATTTAGCCACATTCTTTGACTAAGTGCTCCCTGAAGACCACAAGTATCATTCCTCTGGGCCTGTTGTCTCGAGAAAAGAAAACTTGTTCTTTGCTCACCACCATGTTTGAAGGACATCAGCGTGATCACCGCCGATAGGACAGTGGGTCAAATAAAAAGGAACACCAATTTCTAGACAGGAGCAGTTGGGAGCTAAGAGTGTATTGTGGGGTGACGTGTTTATTTGAGTGTCCAAACTTCCCTCTTAGGTAGTTATTATATCTTCCCATGCGTGAACATCATAAAACCCACTGATTTCAAAGTCCCAGACGCTTATTATTACAGCAACTCAGTTGTTGAGGTGAGAGACAATGAGAAGTATGTTGCTGCACCACTAAATCAATGGCTGGGAACGGCTGAAACCAAACAAAAAGAATTCACGGAGGCCAGATAGGGCTATTTTCTTCTGACTGTCTCAATGGACTCACACAGAATCCATTTGTTTGATTGTTTGTTTTTCAGTTACACTCGTGAAGGGTACTTGTCCACACACCTTCGGCTTGTAGTTTGTCTGTGTCCTTGGATCTCAACTGAGTCTCCTGTAAGTAAGCACGTAGGTGTCTTGAGTTTTCATCCCTTCTTTTAATCCTGTGTCTTTTGTTTGCTGCACTCAGTGCCTGACCTTTTATTCTGATGATTCAGAGCTGTGCACTTATTGCACTTGAAGAATTTTATTTATCATTAAGCTAAAATCACTTGAAGAACATTATGTTTACTATGCTCCCCCCTTCACCAAGTACCCCTGAAAAACCTCTTCAGTCCTGTCGATCTGCGTAGTTGGATGCTGTAGACCCCTTCACCATGTCCCTCCCAACAGACCCCGTTACAGTCGCTGTCCATCACTGAGTAGTAAAATGCTATATGATCTCTACTAGCCTTCTCTGGGTCGTACAGCACTCCCCATGCCCCCTCAACCCCAAGCATTATACATGCTAAAACTAATGCCCCATTCTTTCTCCTCACACTTATCCCTCCCTTCAGACCCACCCTGCCCAGTCCTTTTCCCTTTGGTAACTTTTAGTCAACTCTCGGGTTCTGTGAGTCTGCTGCTGTTTTTTTCCTTCAGTGTTTCTTTGTTGTTATACTCCACACATGAGTGAAAACACTTGGTACTTGTCTTTCTCCGCCTGGCCTATTTCTCTGAACATACTACCGTCTAGCTCCATCCAGGTCATTGCAAATGGTAGGATTTGTTTTCTTCTTAAGGCTGCTTACTGCACTTTTTAAACTGGATTTCATTCTTCCTTTTTGTTTGTAGTTTAGCTATGTTATTCACCATTCAACTCCTGGTTATGAACAATAGCTTTGTGTCAATCGATATGTATCTGTATCTATCTATCTAATGGTCTGTCTGTCTATGTATGTGTGTATGTATGTATGTATGTATCTATGTATCTATCTATCTATCTATCTATCTTCCTATCATCTATCTATGATGTCTATCATCGATCAATCTATGTACCTATCTATCTATCTTTCATCTGTCATCTGTGTACCTATCTATCTATGAATCAATCATCTTTTTGTCTGCCCATCTATCCATCTGTACAGAACAGTTAACAACATAGCCTATGTCTCTTCCCTACATTATGCTTCCAGAAATCTTGCAAGGTAACTAAGCCATAAGGAGAGCACTGTGTTGACCGATACACTTTCATGTAGAGTCAGCCGCGTGTGCTTACAAAACCAGTAAATGGAGGTGAAAGGACTTGAACATGTATCTCTGTCCTCTGTCCTCTTATACTTCCTGCTCGCTTGGTGACTTTATTTAGCCACATTCAGTGAGTAAGTGATCCCTGAAGACCACAAGTATCCTTCGTCTGGTCCGGTTGTCGAAAGAAAAGTGTACTTGGTTCTTTGCACACCACCATGTTTGAGGGACATCGGCGTGATCACTGCTGATAGGTGCAGGGACAAATATAAAGGAACACCTATTTCTGGACAGGAGCAGTTGGGAACAAAGAGTGTGTTGTGGAGTGAAGTGTTTATTTGAGGGTCCAAACTTCCCTCCTTAGGTGGTTATTACTTCTTTACATTCGTGAACATCATAAAAAGCAATGATTTTAAAAGCCCAGACGCATATTATTACAGCAATTCATTTGTTGAGGTGACAGGAAATGAGAAGGAACTTGCTGCACCACTAAATCTATGCCTGAGCACTGCTGAAATCAAACAAAAAGAATTCACGGTGGCTAGATAGGGCTATTTTCTACTGACTCTCTCTGGGGACTCAAACAGAATTCATTTGTTTGTTTGTTTCTTATTTACACTTGTATAGGTAATCTGTCCCCGCCCCTTCAGCTTGTAGTTTGTCTGTGTCCTTGGATCTCAAGTGAGTCTCCAGTAAGGGAGCACGTAGGAGGTCTTGAGTTTTCATCAGTACTTCTAACACTGGGACTTTTGATTGGAGCACTCAAAGCCTGTACTTTTATTCTGATATTTGAGAGCTGTTCTCTTAATGCACTTTGAAATTCTTTTTGTTCTCATTAATATACAATCACATACAGAACATTATGTTTTCCAGTCTAAACCCTTCACCAAGTCCCCGGCAAAAGCCAGTTACAGTCGCTGTCCGTCAGCGTGTACTAAGATGCTGTAGAATCACTACATGTCTTCTCTGTGTTATGCAGCCGTACAAATGACCCCCCAAGTTACACACTATACATGCTAATCCTAATGCCCCCATTCTTTTTCCCCGCCCTTATAACTCCCTTCCCACAAACCCTACCCAGTCCCTTTCTCTTTGGTAACTGTTAATCCACTCTCGGGTTCTGTGAGTCTGCTGCTGTCTTTTAATTCAGTTTTTCTTTGTTATCATAGTCCACACATGAGTGAAATCATTTGGTACATGTATTTCTCCTCCTTGAATATTTGACTGAGCATAATACCCTCTAGCTCCATCCACGTTATTGCAAATGATAGGATTTGTTTTCTTCTTATGGCTGCCTACTTCACTTTTTAAACTGGATTTCATTCTTCTTTTTTGTTTGTAGTTTCGCTATGTGCTTTCACCATTGCTTTCCTGGTTATGAGCACTAGCTTTGTATTAATCGATATGTACCGATATCTATCTATATGTCTGTCTATCTATTTATCAATCAATCAATCAATCAATCATCTTTTTGTCTGCCCATCTGTCCTTGTGTACAGAACAGTTAACCATATATCCTATATCACTTTCCTACACTATGCTTCCAAAAATCCTGCAAAGTATCTAGGCTGTAGAGAGACCACTGGGTTCACCGAGACACTTGCAGGTCGAGTCGGCCGCGTGTACCTACAAAACCAGGAAATGGTTGTGCCGGGACTTGAACCCGTGTCTCTATCCACTGTCCTCTTTCATCTCCTTATAACTTACTGTCTGTATTTAGCCACATTCTTTGACTAAGTGCTCCCTGAAGACCACAAGTATCATTCCTCTGGGCCTGTTGTCTCGAGAAAAGAAAACTTGTTCTTTGCTCACCACCATGTTTGAAGGACATCAGCGTGATCACCGCCGATAGGACAGTGGGTCAAATAAAAAGGAACACCAATTTCTAGACAGGAGCAGTTGGGAGCTAAGAGTGTATTGTGGGGTGACGTGTTTATTTGAGTGTCCAAACTTCCCTCTTAGGTAGTTATTATATCTTCCCATGCGTGAACATCATAAAACCCACTGATTTCAAAGTCCCAGACGCTTATTATTACAGCATCTCAGTTGTCGAGGTGAGAGACAATGAGAAGTATGTTGCTGCACCACTAAATCAATGGCTGGGAACGGCTGAAACCAAACAAAAAGAATTCACGGAGGCCAGATAGGGCTATTTTCTTCTGACTGTCTCAATGGACTCACACAGAATCCATTTGTTTGATTGTTTGTTTTTCAGTTACACTCGTGAAGGGTACTTGTCCACACACCTTCGGCTTGTAGTTTGTCTGTGTCCTTGGATCTCAAGTGAGTCTCCTGTAAGTAAGCACGTAGGTGTCTTGAGTTTTCATCCCTTCTTTTAATCCTGTGTCTTTTGTTTGCTGCACTCAGTGCCTGACCTTTTATTCTGATGATTCAGAGCTGTGCACTTATTGCACTTGAAGAATTTTATTTATCATTAAGCTAAAATCACTTGAAGAACATTATGTTTACTATGCTCCCCCCTTCACCAAGTACCCCTGAAAAACCTCTTCAGTCCTGTCGATCTGCGTAGTTGGATGCTGTAGACCCCTTCACCATGTCCCTCCCAACAGACCCCGTTACAGTCGCTGTCCATCACTGAGTAGTAAAATGCTATATGATCTCTACTAGCCTTCTCTGGGTCGTACAGCACTCCCCATGCCCCCTCAACCCCAAGCATTATACATGCTAAAACTAATGCCCCATTCTTTCTCCTCACACTTATCCCTCCCTTCAGACCCACCCTGCCCAGACCTTTTCCCTTTGGTAACTTTTAGTCAACTCTCGGGTTCTGTGAGTCTGCTGCTGTTTTTTTCCTTCAGTGTTTCTTTGTTGTTATACTCCACACATGAGTGAAAACACTTGGTACTTGTCTTTCTCCGCCTGGCCTATTTCTCTGAACATACTACCGTCTAGCTCCATCCAGGTCATTGCAAATGGTAGGATTTGTTTTCTTCTTAAGGCTGCTTACTGCACTTTTTAAACTGGATTTCATTCTTCCTTTTTGTTTGTAGTTTAGCTATGTTATTCACCATTCAACTCCTGGTTATGAACAATAGCTTTGTGTCAATCGATATGTATCTGTATCTATCTATCTAATGGTCTGTCTGTCTATGTATGTATGTATGTATGTATCTATGTATCTATGTATCTATCTATCTATCTTCCTATCATCTATCTATGATGTCTATCATCGATCAATCTATGTACCTATCTATCTATCTTTCATCTGTCATCTGTGTACCTATCTATCTATGAATCAATCATCTTTTTGTCTGCCCATCTATCCATCTGTACAGAACAGTTAACAACATAGCCTATGTCTCTTCCCTACATTATGCTTCCAGAAATCTTGCAAGGTAACTAAGCCATAAGGAGAGCACTGTGTTGACCGATACACTTTCATGTAGAGTCAGCCGCGTGTGCTTACAAAACCAGTAAATGGAGGTGAAAGGACTTGAACATGTATCTCTGTCCTCTGTCCTCTTATACTTCCTGCTCGCTTGGTGACTTTATTTAGCCACATTCAGTGAGTAAGTGATCCCTGAAAATCACAAGTATCCTTCGTCTGGTCCGGTTGTCGAAAGAAAAGTGTACTTGGTTCTTTGCACACCACCATGTTTGAGGGACATCGGCGTGATCACTGCTGATAGGTGCAGGGACAAATATAAAGGAACACCTATTTCTGGACAGGAGCAGTTGGGAACAAAGAGTGTGTTGTGGAGTGAAGTGTTTATTTGAGGGTCCAAACTTCCCTCCTTAGGTGGTTATTACTTCTTTACATTCGTGAACATCATAAAAAGCAATGATTTTAAAAGCCCAGACGCATATTATTACAGCAATTCATTTGTTGAGGTGACAGGAAATGAGAAGGAACTTGCTGCACCACTAAATCTATGCCTGAGCACTGCTGAAATCAAACAAAAAGAATTCACGGTGGCTAGATAGGGCTATTTTCTACTGACTCTCTCTGGGGACTCAAACAGAATTCATTTGTTTGTTTGTTTCTTATTTACACTTGTATAGGTAATCTGTCCCCGCCCCTTCAGCTTGTAGTTTGTCTGTGTCCTTGGATCTCAAGTGAGTCTCCAGTAAGGGAGCACGTAGGAGGTCTTGAGTTTTCATCAGTACTTCTAACACTGGGACTTTTGATTGGAGCACTCAAAGCCTGTACTTTTATTCTGATATTTGAGAGCTGTTCTCTTAATGCACTTTGAAATTCTTTTTGTTCTCATTAATATACAATCACATACAGAACATTATGTTTTCCAGTCTAAACCCTTCACCAAGTCCCCGGCTAAAGCCAGTTACAGTCGCTGTCCGTCAGCGTGTACTAAGATGCTGTAGAATCACTACATGTCTTCTCTGTGTTATGCAGCCGTACAAATGACCCCCCAAGTTACACACTATACATGCTAATCCTAATGCCCCCATTCTTTTTCCCCGCCCTTATAACTCCCTTCCCACAAACCCTACCCAGTCCCTTTCTCTTTGGTAACTGTTAATCCACTCTCGGGTTCTGTGAGTCTGCTGCTGTCTTTTAATTCAGTTTTTCTTTGTTATCATAGTCCACACATGAGTGAAATCATTTGGTACATGTATTTCTCCTCCTTGAATATTTGACTGAGCATAATACCCTCTAGCTCCATCCACGTTATTGCAAATGATAGGATTTGTTTTCTTCTTATGGCTGCCTACTGCACTTTTTAAACTGGATTTCATTCTTCTTTTTTGTTTATAGTTTCGCTATGTGCTTTCACCATTGCTTTCCTGGTTATGAGCACTAGCTTTGTGTTAATCGATATGTACCGATATCTATCTATATGTCTGTCTATCTATTTATCAATCAATCAATCAATCAATCATCTTTTTGTCTGCCCATCTGTCCTTGTGTACAGAACAGTTAACCATATATCCTATATCACTTTCCTACACTATGCTTCCAAAAATCCTGCAAAGTATCTAGGCTGTAGAGAGACCACTGGGTTCACCGAGACACTTGCAGGTCGAGTCGGCCGCGTGTACCTACAAAACCAGGAAATGGTTGTGCCGGGACTTGAACCCGTGTCTCTATCCACTGTCCTCTTTCATCTCCTTATAACTTACTGTCTGTATTTAGCCACATTCTTTGACTAAGTGCTCCCTGAAGACCACAAGTATCATTCCTCTGGGCCTGTTGTCTCGAGAAAAGAAAACTTGTTCTTTGCTCACCACCATGTTTGAAGGACATCAGCGTGATCACCGCCGATAGGACAGTGGGTCAAATAAAAAGGAACACCAATTTCTAGACAGGAGCAGTTGGGAGCTAAGAGTGTATTGTGGGGTGACGTGTTTATTTGAGTGTCCAAACTTCCCTCTTAGGTAGTTATTATATCTTCCCATGCGTGAACATCATAAAACCCACTGATTTCAAAGTCCCAGACGCTTATTATTACAGCAACTCAGTTGTCGAGGTGAGAGACAATGAGAAGTATGTTGCTGCACCACTAAATCAATGGCTGGGAACGGCTGAAACCAAACAAAAAGAATTCACGGAGGCCAGATAGGGCTATTTTCTTCTGACTGTCTCAATGGACTCACACAGAATCCATTTGTTTGATTGTTTGTTTTTCAGTTACACTCGTGAAGGGTACTTGTCCACACACCTTCGGCTTGTAGTTTGTCTGTGTCCTTGGATCTCAAGTGAGTCTCCTGTAAGTAAGCACGTAGGTGTCTTGAGTTTTCATCCCTTCTTTTAATCCTGTGTCTTTTGTTTGCTGCACTCAGTGCCTGACCTTTTATTCTGATGATTCAGAGCTGTGCACTTATTGCACTTGAAGAATTTTATTTATCATTAAGCTAAAATCACTAGAAGAACATTATGTTTACTATGCTCCCCCCTTCACCAAGTACCCCTGAAAAACCTCTTCAGTCCTGTCGATCTGCGTAGTTGGATGCTGTAGACCCCTTCACCATGTCCCTCCCAACAGACCCCGTTACAGTCGCTGTCCATCACTGAGTAGTAAAATGCTATATGATCTCTACTAGCCTTCTCTGGGTCGTACAGCACTCCCCATGCCCCCTCAACCCCAAGCATTATACATGCTAAAACTAATGCCCCATTCTTTCTCCTCACACTTATCCCTCCCTTCAGACCCACCCTGCCCAGTCCTTTTCCCTTTGGTAACTTTTAGTCAACTCTCGGGTTCTGTGAGTCTGCTGCTGTTTTTTTCCTTCAGTGTTTCTTTGTTGTTATACTCCACACATGAGTGAAAACACTTGGTACTTGTCTTTCTCCGCCTGGCCTATTTCTCTGAACATACTACCGTCTAGCTCCATCCAGGTCATTGCAAATGGTAGGATTTGTTTTCTTCTTAAGGCTGCTTACTGCACTTTTTAAACTGGATTTCATTCTTCCTTTTTGTTTGTAGTTTAGCTATGTTATTCACCATTCAACTCCTGGTTATGAACAATAGCTTTGTGTCAATCGATATGTATCTGTATCTATCTATCTAATGGTCTGTCTGTCTATGTATGTATGTATGTATGTATGTATGTATCTATGTATCTATCTATCTATCTTCCTATCATCTATCTATGATGTCTATCATCGATCAATCTATGTACCTATCTATCTATCTTTCATCTGTCATCTGTGTACCTATCTATCTATGAATCAATCATCTTTTTGTCTGCCCATCTATCCATCTGTACAGAACAGTTAACAACATAGCCTATGTCTCTTCCCTACATTATGCTTCCAGAAATCTTGCAAGGTAACTAAGCCATAAGGAGAGCACTGTGTTGACCGATACACTTTCATGTAGAGTCAGCCGCGTGTGCTTACAAAACCAGTAAATGGAGGTGAAAGGACTTGAACATGTATCTCTGTCCTCTGTCCTCTTATACTTCCTGCTCGCTTGGTGACTTTATTTAGCCACATTCAGTGAGTAAGTGATCCCTGAAGATCACAAGTATCCTTCGTCTGGTCCGGTTGTCGAAAGAAAAGTGTACTTGGTTCTTTGCACACCACCATGTTTGAGGGACATCGGCGTGATCACTGCTGATAGGTGCAGGGACAAATATAAAGGAACACCTATTTCTGGACAGGAGCAGTTGGGAACAAAGAGTGTGTTGTGGAGTGAAGTGTTTATTTGAGGGTCCAAACTTCCCTCCTTAGGTGGTTATTACTTCTTTACATTCGTGAACATCATAAAAAGCAATGATTTTAAAAGCCCAGACGCATATTATTACAGCAATTCATTTGTTGAGGTGACAGGAAATGAGAAGGAACTTGCTGCACCACTAAATCTATGCCTGAGCACTGCTGAAATCAAACAAAAAGAATTCACGGTGGCTAGATAGGGCTATTTTCTACTGACTCTCTCTGGGGACTCAAACAGAATTCATTTGTTTGTTTGTTTCTTATTTACACTTGTATAGGTAATCTGTCCCCGCCCCTTCAGCTTGTAGTTTGTCTGTGTCCTTGGATCTCAAGTGAGTCTCCAGTAAGGGAGCACGTAGGAGGTCTTGAGTTTTCATCAGTACTTCTAACACTGGGACTTTTGATTGGAGCACTCAAAGCCTGTACTTTTATTCTGATATTTGAGAGCTGTTCTCTTAATGCACTTTGAAATTCTTTTTGTTCTCATTAATATACAATCACATACAGAACATTATGTTTTCCAGTCTAAACCCTTCACCAAGTCCCCGGCAAAAGCCAGTTACAGTCGCTGTCCGTCAGCGTGTACTAAGATGCTGTAGAATCACTACATGTCTTCTCTGTGTTATGCAGCCGTACAAATGACCCCCCAAGTTACACACTATACATGCTAATCCTAATGCCCCCATTCTTTTTCCGCGCCCTTATAACTCCCTTCCCACAAACCCTACCCAGTCCCTTTCTCTTTGGTAACTGTTAATCCACTCTCGGGTTCTGTGAGTCTGCTGCTGTCTTTTAATTCAGTTTTTCTTTGTTATCATAGTCCACACATGAGTGAAATCATTTGGTACATGTATTTCTCCTCCTTGAATATTTGACTGAGCATAATACCCTCTAGCTCCATCCACGTTATTGCAAATGATAGGATTTGTTTTCTTCTTATGGCTGCCTACTGCACTTTTTAAACTGGATTTCATTCTTCTTTTTTGTTTGTAGTTTCGCTATGTGCTTTCACCATTGCTTTCCTGGTTATGAGCACTAGCTTTGTGTTAATCGATATGTACCGATATCTATCTATATGTCTGTCTATCTATTTATCAATCAATCAATCAATCAATCATCTTTTTGTCTGCCCATCTGTCCTTGTGTACAGAACAGTTAACCATATATCCTATATCACTTTCCTACACTATGCTTCCAAAAATCCTGCAAAGTATCTAGGCTGTAGAGAGACCACTGGGTTCACCGAGACACTTGCAGGTCGAGTCGGCCGCGTGTACCTACAAAACCAGGAAATGGTTGTGCCGGGACTTGAACCCGTGTCTCTATCCACTGTCCTCTTTCATCTCCTTATAACTTACTGTCTGTATTTAGCCACATTCTTTGACTAAGTGCTCCCTGAAGACCACAAGTATCATTCCTCTGGGCCTGTTGTCTCGAGAAAAGAAAACTTGTTCTTTGCTCACCACCATGTTTGAAGGACATCAGCGTGATCACCGCCGATAGGACAGTGGGTCAAATAAAAAGGAACACCAATTTCTAGACAGGAGCAGTTGGGAGCTAAGAGTGTATTGTGGGGTGACGTGTTTATTTGAGTGTCCAAACTTCCCTCTTAGGTAGTTATTATATCTTCCCATGCGTGAATATCATAAAACTCACTGATTTCAAAGTCCCAGACGCTTATTATTACAGCAACTCAGTTGTCGAGGTGAGAGACAATGAGAAGTATGTTGCTGCACCACTAAATCAATGGCTGGGAACGGCTGAAACCAAACAAAAAGAATTCACGGAGGCCAGATAGGGCTATTTTCTTCTGACTGTCTCAATGGACTCACACAGAATCCATTTGTTTGATTGTTTGTTTTTCAGTTACACTCGTGAAGGGTACTTGTCCACACACCTTCGGCTTGTAGTTTGTCTGTGTCCTTGGATCTCAAGTGAGTCTCCTGTAAGTAAGCACGTAGGTGTCTTGAGTTTTCATCCCTTCTTTTAATCCTGTGTCTTTTGTTTGCTGCACTCAGTGCCTGACCTTTTATTCTGATGATTCAGAGCTGTGCACTTATTGCACTTAAAGTATTTTATTTATCATTAAGCTAAAATCACTTGAAGAACATTATGTTTACTATGCTCCCCTCTTCACCAAGTACCCCTGAAAAACCTCTTCAGTCCTGTCGATCTGCGCAGTTGGATGCTGTAGACCCCTTCACCATGTCCCTCCCAACAGACCCCGTTACAGTCGCTGTCCATCACTGAGTAGTAAAATGCTATATGATCTCTACTAGACTTCTCTGGGTCGTACAGCACTCCCCATGCCCCCTCAACCCCAAGCATTATACATGCTAAAATTAATGCCCCATTCTTTCTCCTCACACTTATCCCTCCCTTCAGACCCACCCTGCCCAGTCCTTTTCCCTTTGGTAACTTTTAGTCAACTCTCGGGTTCTGTGAGTCTGCTGCTGTTTTTTTCCTTCAGTGTTTCTTTGTTGTTATACTCCACACATGAGTGAAAACACTTGGTACTTGTCTTTCCCCGCCTGGCCTATTTCTCTGAACATACTACCGTCTAGCTCCATCCAGGTCATTGCAAATGGTAGGATTTGTTTTCTTCTTAAGGCTGCTTACTGCACTTTTTAAACTGGATTTCATTCTTCCTTTTTGTTTGTAGTTTAGCTATGTTATTCACCATTCAACTCCTGGTTATGAACAATAGCTTTGTGTCAATCGATATGTATCTGTATCTATCTATCTAATGGTCTGTCTGTCTATGTATGTATTTATGTATGTATGTATGTATGTATGTATCTATGTATCTATCTATCTATCTATCTTCCTATCATCTATCTATGATGTCTATCATCGATCAATCTATGTACCTATCTATCTATCTTTCATCTGTCATCTGTGTACCTATCTATCTATGAATCAATCATCTTTTTGTCTGCCCATCTATCCATCTGTACAGAACAGTTAACAACATAGCCTATGTCTCTTCCCTACATTATGCTTCCAGAAATCTTGCAAGGTAACTAAGCCATAAGGAGAGCACTGTGTTGACCGATACACTTTCATGTAGAGTCAGCCGCGTGTGCTTACAAAACCAGTAAATGGAGGTGAAAGGACTTGAACATGTATCTCTGTCCTCTGTCCTCTTATACTTCCTGCTCGCTTGGTGACTTTATTTAGCCACATTCAGTGAGTAAGTGATCCCTGAAGATCACAAGTATCCTTCGTCTGGTCCGGTTGTCGAAAGAAAAGTGTACTTGTTTCTTTGCACACCACCATGTTTGAGGGACATCGGCGTGATCACTGCTGATAGGTGCAGGGACAAATATAAAGGAACACCTATTTCTGGACAGGAGCAGTTGGGAACAAAGAGTGTGTTGTGGAGTGAAGTGTTTATTTGAGGGTCCAAACTTCCCTCCTTAGGTGGTTATTACTTCTTTACATTCGTGAACATCATAAAAAGCAATGATTTTAAAAGCCCAGACGCATATTATTACAGCAATTCATTTGTTGAGGTGACAGGAAATGAGAAGGAACTTGCTGCACCACTAAATCTATGCCTGAGCACTGCTGAAATCAAACAAAAAGAATTCACGGTGGCTAGATAGGGCTATTTTCTACTGACTCTCTCTGGGGACTCAAACAGAATTCATTTGTTTGTTTGTTTCTTATTTACACTTGTATAGGTAATCTGTCCCCGCCCCTTCAGCTTGTAGTTTGTCTGTGTCCTTGGATCTCAAGTGAGTCTCCAGTAAGGGAGCACGTAGGAGGTCTTGAGTTTTCATCAGTACTTCTAACACTGGGACTTTTGATTGGAGCACTCAAAGCCTGTACTTTTATTCTGATATTTGAGAGCTGTTCTCTTAATGCACTTTGAAATTCTTTTTGTTCTCATTAATATACAATCACATACAGAACATTATGTTTTCCAGCCTAAACCCTTCACCAAGTCCCCGGCAAAAGCCAGTTACAGTCGCTGTCCGTCAGCGTGTACTAAGATGCTGTAGAATCACTACATGTCCTCTCTGTGTTATGCAGCCGTACAAATGACCCCCCAAGTTACACACTATACATGCTAATCCTAATGCCCCCATTCTTTTTCCCCGCCCTTATAACTCCCTTCCCACAAACCCTACCCAGTCCCTTTCTCTTTGGTAACTGTTAATCCACTCTCGGGTTCTGTGAGTCTGCTGCTGTCTTTTAATTCAGTTTTTCTTTGTTATCATAGTCCACACATGAGTGAAATCATTTGGTACATGTATTTCTCCTCCTTGAATATTTGACTGAGCATAATACCCTCTAGCTCCATCCACGTTATTGCAAATGATAGGATTTGTTTTCTTCTTATGGCTGCCTACTGCACTTTTTAAACTGGATTTCATTCTTCTTTTTTGTTTGTAGTTTCGCTATGTGCTTTCACCATTGCTTACCTGGTTATGAGCACTAGCTTTCTGTTAATCGATATGTACCGATATCTATCTATATGTCTGTCTATCTATTTATCAATCAATCAATCAATCAATCATCTTTTTGTCTGCCCATCTGTCCTTGTGTACAGAACAGTTAACCATATATCCTATATCACTTTCCTACACTATGCTTCCAAAAATCCTGCAAAGTATCTAGGCTGTAGAGAGACCACTGGGTTCACCGAGACACTTGCAGGTCGAGTCGGCCGCGTGTACCTACAAAACCAGGAAATGGTTGTGCCGGGACTTGAACCCGTGTCTCTATCCACTGTCCTCTTTCATCTCCTTATAACTTACTGTCTGTATTTAGCCACATTCTTTGACTAAGTGCTCCCTGAAGACCACAAGTATCATTCCTCTGGGCCTGTTGTCTCGAGAAAAGAAAACTTGTTCTTTGCTCACCACCATGTTTGAAGGACATCAGCGTGATCACCGCCGATAGGACAGTGGGTCAAATAAAAAGGAACACCAATTTCTAGACAGGAGCAGTTGGGAGCTAAGAGTGTATTGTGGGGTGACGTGTTTATTTGAGTGTCCAAACTTCCCTCTTAGGTAGTTATTATATCTTCCCATGCGTGAATATCATAAAACTCACTGATTTCAAAGTCCCAGACGCTTATTATTACAGCAACTCAGTTGTCGAGGTGAGAGACAATGAGAAGTATGTTGCTGCACCACTAAATGAATGGCTGGGAACGGCTGAAACCAAACAAAAAGAATTCACGGAGGCCAGATAGGGCTATTTTCTTCTGACTGTCTCAATGGACTCACACAGAATCCATTTGTTTGATTGTTTGTTTTTCAGTTACACTCGTGAAGGGTACTTGTCCACACACCTTCGGCTTGTAGTTTGTCTGTGTCCTTGGATCTCAAGTGAGTCTCCTGTAAGTAAGCACGTAGGTGTCTTGAGTTTTCATCCCTTCTTTTAATCCTGTGTCTTTTGTTTGCTGCACTCAGTGCCTGACCTTTTATTCTGATGATTCAGAGCTGTGCACTTATTGCACTTAAAGTATTTTATTTATCATTAAGCTAAAATCACTTGAAGAACATTATGTTTACTATGCTCCCCTCTTCACCAAGTACCCCTGAAAAACCTCTTCAGTCCTGTCGATCTGCGTAGTTGGATGCTGTAGACCCCTTCACCATGTCCCTCCCAACAGACCCCGTTACAGTCGCTGTCCATCACTGAGTAGTAAAATGCTATATGATCTCTACTAGCCTTCTCTGGGTCGTACAGCACTCCCCATGCCCCCTCAACCCCAAGCATTATACATGCTAAAACTAATGCCCCATTCTTTCTCCTCACACTTATCCCTCCCTTCAGACCCACCCTGCCCAGTCCTTTTCCCTTTGGTAACTTTTAGTCAACTCTCGGGTTCTGTGAGTCTGCTGCTGTTTTTTTCCTTCAGTTTTTCTTTGTTGTTATACTCCACACATGAGTGAAAACACTTGGTACTTGTCTTTCTCCACCTGGCCTATTTCTCTGAACATACTACCGTCTACCTCCATCCAGGTCATTGCAAATGGTAGGATTTGTTTTCTTCTTAAGGCTGCTTACTGCACTTTTTAAACTGGATTTCATTCTTCCTTTTTGTTTGTAGTTTAGCTATGTTATTCACCATTCAACTCCTGGTTATGAACAATAGCTTTGTGTCAGTCGATATGTATCTGTATCTATCTATCTAATGGTCTGTGTGTCTATGTATGTATGTATGTATGTATGTATGTATGTATGTATGTATCTATGTATCTATCTATCTATCTATCTTCCTATCATCTATGATGTCTATCATCGATCAATCTATGTACCTATCTATCTATCTTTCATCTGTCATCTGTGTACCTATCTATCTATGAATCAATCATCTTTTTGTCTGCCCATCTATCCATCTGTACAGAACAGTTAACAACATAGCCTATGTCTCTTCCCTACATTATGCTTCCAGAAATCTTGCAAGGTAACTAAGCCATAAGGAGAGCACTGTGTTGACCGATACACTTTCATGTAGAGTCAGCCGCGTGTGCTTACAAAACCAGTAAATGGAGGTGAAAGGACTTGAACATGTATCTCTGTCCTCTGTCCTCTTATACTTCCTGCTCGCTTGGTGACTTTATTTAGCCACATTCAGTGAGTAAGTGATCCCTGAAGATCACAAGTATCCTTCGTCTGGTCCGGTTGTCGAAAGAAAAGTGTACTTGGTTCTTTGCACACCACCATGTTTGAGGGACATCGGCGTGATCACTGCTGATAGGTGCAGGGACAAATATAAAGGAACACCTATTTCTGGACAGGAGCAGTTGGGAACAAAGAGTGTGTTGTGGAGTGAAGTGTTTATTTGAGGGTCCAAACTTCCCTCCTTAGGTGGTTATTACTTCTTTACATTCGTGAACATCATAAAAAGCAATGATTTTAAAAGCCCAGACGCATATTATTACAGCAATTCATTTGTTGAGGTGACAGGAAATGAGAAGGAACTTGCTGCACCACTAAATCTATGCCTGAGCACTGCTGAAATCAAACAAAAAGAATTCACGGTGGCTAGATAGGGCTATTTTCTACTGACTCTCTGGGGACTCAAACAGAATTCATTTGTTTGTTTGTTTCTTATTTACACTTGTATAGGTAATCTGTCCCCGCCCCTTCAGCTTGTAGTTTGTCTGTGTCCTTGGATCTCAAGTGAGTCTCCAGTAAGGGAGCACGTAGGAGGTCTTGAGTTTTCATCAGTACTTCTAACACTGGGACTTTTGATTGGAGCACTCAAAGCCTGTACTTTTATTCTGATATTTGAGAGCTGTTCTCTTAATGCACTTTGAAATTCTTTTTGTTCTCATTAATATACAATCACATACAGAACATTATGTTTTCCAGTCTAAACCCTTCACCAAGTCCCCGGCAAAAGCCAGTTACAGTCGCTGTCCGTCAGCGTGTACTAAGATGCTGTAGAATCACTACATGTCTTCTCTGTGTTATGCAGCCGTACAAATGACCCCCCAAGTTACACACTATACATGCTAATCCTAATGCCCCCATTCTTTTTCCCCGCCCTTATAACTCCCTTCCCACAAACCCTACCCAGTCCCTTTCTCTTTGGTAACTGTTAATCCACTCTCGGGTTCTGTGAGTCTGCTGCTGTCTTTTAATTCAGTTTTTCTTTGTTATCATAGTCCACACATGAGTGAAATCATTTGGTACATGTATTTCTCCTCCTTGAATATTTGACTGAGCATAATACCCTCTAGCTCCATCCACGTTATTGCAAATGATAGGATTTGTTTTCTTCTTATGGCTGCCTACTTCACTTTTTAAACTGGATTTCATTCTTCTTTTTTGTTTGTAGTTTCGCTATGTGCTTTCACCATTGCTTTCCTGGTTATGAGCACTAGCTTTGTATTAATCGATATGTACCGATATCTATCTATATGTCTGTCTATCTATTTATCAATCAATCAATCAATCAATCATCTTTTTGTCTGCCCATCTGTCCTTGTGTACAGAACAGTTAACCATATATCCTATATCACTTTCCTACACTATGCTTCCAAAAATCCTGCAAAGTATCTAGGCTGTAGAGAGACCACTGGGTTCACCGAGACACTTGCAGGTCGAGTCGGCCGCGTGTACCTACAAAACCAGGAAATGGTTGTGCCGGGACTTGAACCCGTGTCTCTATCCACTGTCCTCTTTCATCTCCTTATAACTTACTGTCTGTATTTAGCCACATTCTTTGACTAAGTGCTCCCTGAAGACCACAAGTATCATTCCTCTGGGCCTGTTGTCTCGAGAAAAGAAAACTTGTTCTTTGCTCACCACCATGTTTGAAGGACATCAGCGTGATCACCGCCGATAGGACAGTGGGTCAAATAAAAAGGAACAGCAATTTCTAGACAGGAGCAGTTGGGAGCTAAGAGTGTATTGTGGGGTGACGTGTTTATTTGAGTGTCCAAACTTCCCTCTTAGGTAGTTATTATATCTTCCCATGCGTGAACATCATAAAACCCACTGATTTCAAAGTCCCAGACGCTTATTATTACAGCAACTCAGTTGTTGAGGTGAGAGACAATGAGAAGTATGTTGCTGCACCACTAAATCAATGGCTGGGAACGGCTGAAACCAAACAAAAAGAATTCACGGAGGCCAGATAGGGCTATTTTCTTCTGACTGTCTCAATGGACTCACACAGAATCCATTTGTTTGATTGTTTGTTTTTCAGTTACACTCGTGAAGGGTACTTGTCCACACACCTTCGGCTTGTAGTTTGTCTGTGTCCTTGGATCTCAAGTGAGTCTCCTGTAAGTAAGCACGTAGGTGTCTTGAGTTTTCATCCCTTCTTTTAATCCTGTGTCTTTTGTTTGCTGCACTCAGTGCCTGACCTTTTATTCTGATGATTCAGAGCTGTGCACTTATTGCACTTGAAGAATTTTATTTATCATTAAGCTAAAATCACTTGAAGAACATTATGTTTACTATGCTCCCCCCTTCACAAAGTACCCCTGAAAAACCTCTTCAGTCCTGTCGATCTGCGTAGTTGGATGCTGTAGACCCCTTCACCATGTCCCTCCCAACAGACCCCGTTACAGTCGCTGTCCATCACTGAGTAGTAAAATGCTATATGATCTCTACTAGCCTTCTCTGGGTCGTACAGCACTCCCCATGCCCCCTCAACCCCAAGCATTATACATGCTAAAACTAATGCCCCATTCTTTCTCCTCACACTTATCCCTCCCTTCAGACCCACCCTGCCCAGACCTTTTCCCTTTGGTAACTTTTAGTCAACTCTCGGGTTCTGTGAGTCTGCTGCTGTTTTTTTCCTTCAGTGTTTCTTTGTTGTTATACTCCACACATGAGTGAAAACACTTGGTACTTGTCTTTCTCCGCCTGGCCTATTTCTCTGAACATACTACCGTCTAGCTCCATCCAGGTCATTGCAAATGGTAGGATTTGTTTTCTTCTTAAGGCTGCTTACTGCACTTTTTAAACTGGATTTCATTCTTCCTTTTTGTTTGTAGTTTAGCTATGTTATTCACCATTCAACTCCTGGTTATGAACAATAGCTTTGTGTCAATCGATATGTATCTGTATCTATCTATCTAATGGTCTGTCTGTCTAAGTATGTATGTATGTATGTATGTATGTATGTATGTATCTATGTATCTATCTATCTATCTATCTTCCTATCATCTATCTATGATGTCTATCATCGATCAATCTATGTACCTATCTATCTATCTTTCATCTGTCATCTGTGTACCTATCTATCTATGAATCAATCATCTTTTTGTCTGCCCATCTATCCATCTGTACAGAACAGTTAACAACATAGCCTATGTCTCTTCCCTACATTATGCTTCCAGAAATCTTGCAAGGTAACTAAGCCATAAGGAGAGCACTGTGTTGACCGATACACTTTCATGTAGAGTCAGCCGCGTGTGCTTACAAAACCAGTAAATGGAGGTGAAAGGACTTGAACATGTATCTCTGTCCTCTGTCCTCTTATACTTCCTGCTCGCTTGGTGACTTTATTTAGCCACATTCAGTGAGTAAGTGATCCCTGAAGATCACAAGTATCCTTCGTCTGGTCCGGTTGTCGAAAGAAAAGTGTACTTGGTTCTTTGCACACCACCATGTTTGAGGGACATCGGCGTGATCACTGCTGATAGGTGCAGGGACAAATATAAAGGAACACCTATTTCTGGACAGGAGCAGTTGGGAACAAAGAGTGTGTTGTGGAGTGAAGTGTTTATTTGAGGGTCCAAACTTCCCTCCTTAGGTGGTTATTACTTCTTTACATTCGTGAACATCATAAAAAGCAATGATTTTAAAAGCCCAGACGCATATTATTACAGCAATTCATTTGTTGAGGTGACAGGAAATGAGAAGGAACTTGCTGCACCACTAAATCTATGCCTGAGCACTGCTGAAATCAAACAAAAAGAATTCACGGTGGCTAGATAGGGCTATTTTCTACTGACTCTCTCTGGGGACTCAAACAGAATTCATTTGTTTGTTTGTTTCTTATTTACACTTGTATAGGTAATCTGTCCCGCCCCTTCAGCTTGTAGTTTGTCTGTGTCCTTGGATCTCAAGTGAGTCTCCAGTAAGGGAGCACGTAGGAGGTCTTGAGTTTTCATCAGTACTTCTAACACTGGGTCTTTTGATTGGAGCACTCAAAGCCTGTACTTTTATTCTGATATTTGAGAGCTGTTCTCTTAATGCACTTTGAAATTCTTTTTGTTCTCATTAATATACAATCACATACAGAACATTATGTTTTCCTGTCTAAACCCTTCACCAAGTCCCCGGCAAAAGCCAGTTACAGTCGCTGTCCGTCAGCGTGTACTAAGATGCTGTAGAATCACTACATGTCTTCTCTGTGTTATGCAGCCGTACAAATGACCCCCCAAGTTACACACTATACATGCTAATCCTAATGCCCCCATTCTTTTTCCCCGCCCTTATAACTCCCTTCCCACAAACCCTACCCAGTCCCTTTCTCTTTGGTAACTGTTAATCCACTCTCGGGTTCTGTGAGTCTGCTGCTGTCTTTTAATTCAGTTTTTCTTTGTTATCATAGTCCACACATGAGTGAAATCATTTGGTACATGTATTTCTCCTCCTTGAATATTTGACTGAGCATAATACCCTCTAGCTCCATCCACGTTATTGCAAATGATAGGATTTGTTTTCTTCTTATGGCTGCCTACTGCACTTTTTAAACTGGATTTCATTCTTCTTTTTTGTTTGTAGTTTCGCTATGTGCTTTCACCATTGCTTTCCTGGTTATGAGCACTAGCTTTGTGTTAATCGATATGTACCGATATCTATCTATATGTCTGTCTATCTATTTATCAATCAATCAATCAATCAATCATCTTTTTGTCTGCCCATCTGTCCTTGTGTACAGAACAGTTAACCATATATCCTATATCACTTTCCTACACTATGCTTCCAAAAATCCTGCAAAGTATCTAGGCTGTAGAGAGACCACTGGGTTCACCGAGACACTTGCAGGTCGAGTCGGCCGCGTGTACCTACAAAACCAGGAAATGGTTGTGCCAGGACTTGAACCCGTGTCTCTATCCACTGTCCTCTTTCATCTCCTTATAACTTACTGTCTGTATTTAGCCACATTCTTTGACTAAGTGCTCCCTGAAGACCACAAGTATCATTCCTCTGGGCCTGTTGTCTCGAGAAAAGAAAACTTGTTCTTTGCTCACCACCATGTTTGAAGGACATCAGCGTGATCACCGCCGATAGGACAGTGGGTCAAATAAAAAGGAACACCAATTTCTAGACAGGAGCAGTTGGGAGCTAAGAGTGTATTGTGGGGTGACGTGTTTATTTGAGTGTCCAAACTTCCCTCTTAGGTAGTTATTATATCTTCCCATGCGTGAACATCATAAAACCCACTGATTTCAAAGTCCCAGACGCTTATTATTACAGCAACTTAGTTGTCGAGGTGAGAGACAATGAGAAGTATGTTGCTGCACCACTAAATCAATGGCTGGGAACGGCTGAAACCAAACAAAAAGAATTCACGGAGGCCAGATAGGGCTATTTTCTTCTGACTGTCTCAATGGACTCACACAGAATCCATTTGTTTGATTGTTTGTTTTTCAGTTACACTCGTGAAGGGTACTTGTCCACACACCTTCGGCTTGTAGTTTGTCTGTGTCCTTGGATCTCAAGTGAGTCTCCTGTAAGTAAGCACGTAGGTGTCTTGAGTTTTCATCCCTTCTTTTAATCCTGTGTCTTTTGTTTGCTGCACTCAGTGCCTGACCTTTTATTCTGATGATTCAGAGCTGTGCACTTATTGCACTTGAAGAATTTTATTTATCATTAAGCTAAAATCACTAGAAGAACATTATGTTTACTATGCTCCCCCCTTCACCAAGTACCCCTGAAAAACCTCTTCAGTCCTGTCGATCTGCGTAGTTGGATGCTGTAGACCCCTTCACCATGTCCCTCCCAACAGACCCCGTTACAGTCGCTGTCCATCACTGAGTAGTAAAATGCTATATGATCTCTACTAGCCTTCTCTGGGTCGTACAGCACTCCCCATGCCCCCTCAACCCCAAGCATTATACATGCTAAAACTAATGCCCCATTCTTTCTCCTCACACTTATCCCTCCCTTCAGACCCACCCTGCCCAGTCCTTTTCCCTTTGGTAACTTTTAGTCAACTCTCGGGTTCTGTGAGTCTGCTGCTGTTTTTTTCCTTCAGTGTTTCTTTGTTGTTATACTCCACACATGAGTGAAAACACTTGGTACTTGTCTTTCCCCGCCTGGCCTATTTCTCTGAACATACTACCGTCTAGCTCCATCCAGGTCATTGCAAATGGTAGGATTTGTTTTCTTCTTAAGGCTGCTTACTGCACTTTTTAAACTGGATTTCATTCTTCCTTTTTGTTTGTAGTTTAGCTATGTTATTCACCATTCAACTCCTGGTTATGAACAATAGCTTTGTGTCAATCGATATGTATCTGTATCTATCTATCTAATGGTCTGTCTGTCTATGTATGTATGTATGTATGTATGTATGTATCTATGTATCTATCTATCTATATTCCTATCATCTATCTATGATGTCTATCATCGATCAATCTATGTACCTATCTATCTATCTTTCATCTGTCATCTGTGTACCTATCTATCTATGAATCAATCATCTTTTTGTCTGCCCATCTATCCATCTGTACAGAACAGTTAACAACATAGCCTATGTCTCTTCCCTACATTATGCTTCCAGAAATCTTGCAAGGTAACTAAGCCATAAGGAGAGCACTGTGTTGACCGATACACTTTCATGTAGAGTCAGCCGCGTGTGCTTACAAAACCAGTAAATGGAGGTGAAAGGACTTGAACATGTATCTCTGTCCTCTGTCCTCTTATACTTCCTGCTCGCTTGGTGACTTTATTTAGCCACATTCAGTGAGTAAGTGATCCCTGAAGATCACAAGTATCCTTCGTCTGGTCCGGTTGTCGAAAGAAAAGTGTACTTGGTTCTTTGCACACCACCATGTTTGAGGGACATCGGCGTGATCACTGCTGATAGGTGCAGGGACAAATATAAAGGAACACCTATTTCTGGACAGGAGCAGTTGGGAACAAAGAGTGTGTTGTGGAGTGAAGTGTTTATTTGAGGGTCCAAACTTCCCTCCTTAGGTGGTTATTACTTCTTTACATTCGTGAACATCATAAAAAGCAATGATTTTAAAAGCCCAGACGCATATTATTACAGCAATTCATTTGTTGAGGTGACAGGAAATGAGAAGGAACTTGCTGCACCACTAAATCTATGCCTGAGCACTGCTGAAATCAAACAAAAAGAATTCACGGTGGCTAGATAGGGCTATTTTCTACTGACTCTCTCTGGGGACTCAAACAGAATTCATTTGTTTGTTTGTTTCTTATTTACACTTGTATAGGTAATCTGTCCCCGCCCCTTCAGCTTGTAGTTTGTCTGTGTCCTTGGATCTCAAGTGAGTCTCCAGTAAGGGAGCACGTAGGAGGTCTTGAGTTTTCATCAGTACTTCTAACACTGGGACTTTTGATTGGAGCACTCAAAGCCTGTACTTTTATTCTGATATTTGAGAGCTGTTCTCTTAATGCACTTTGAAATTCTTTTTGTTCTCATTAATATACAATCACATACAGAACATTATGTTTTCCAGTCTAAACCCTTCACCAAGTCCCCGGCTAAAGCCAGTTACAGTCGCTGTCCGTCAGCGTGTACTAAGATGCTGTAGAATCACTACATGTCTTCTCTGTGTTATGCAGCCGTACAAATGACCCCCCAAGTTACACACTATACATGCTAATCCTAATGCCCCCATTCTTTTTCCCCGCCCTTATAACTCCCTTCCCACAAACCCTACCCAGTCCCTTTCTCTTTGGTAACTGTTAATCCACTCTCGGGTTCTGTGAGTCTGCTGCTGTCTTTTAATTCAGTTTTTCTTTGTTATCATAGTCCACACATGAGTGAAATCATTTGGTACATGTATTTCTCCTCCTTGAATATTTGACTGAGCATAATACCCTCTAGCTCCATCCACGTTATTGCAAATGATAGGATTTGTTTTCTTCTTATGGCTGCCTACTGCACTTTTTAAACTGGATTTCATTCTTCTTTTTTGTTTGTATTTTCGCTATGTGCTTTCACCATTGCTTTCCTGGTTATGAGCACTAGCTTTGTGTTAATCGATATGTACCGATATCTATCTATATGTCTGTCTATCTATTTATCAATCAATCAATCAATCAATCATCTTTTTGTCTGCCCATCTGTCCTTGTGTACAGAACAGTTAACCATATATCCTATATCACTTTCCTACACTATGCTTCCAAAAATCCTGCAAAGTATCTAGGCTGTAGAGAGACCACTGGGTTCACCGAGACACTTGCAGGTCGAGTCGGCCGCGTGTACCTACAAAACCAGGAAATGGTTGTGCCGGGACTTGAACCCATGTCTCTATCCACTGTCCTCTTTCATCTCCTTATAACTTACTGTCTGTATTTAGCCACATTCTTTGACTAAGTGCTCCCTGAAGACCACAAGTATCATTCCTCTGGGCCTGTTGTCTCGAGAAAAGAAAACTTGTTCTTTGCTCACCACCATGTTTGAAGGACATCAGCGTGATCACCGCCGATAGGACAGTGGGTCAAATAAAAAGGAACACCAATTTCTAGACAGGAGCAGTTGGGAGCTAAGAGTGTATTGTGGGGTGACGTGTTTATTTGAGTGTCCAAACTTCCCTCTTAGGTAGTTATTATATCTTCCCATGCGTGAATATCATAAAACTCACTGATTTCAAAGTCCCAGACGCTTATTATTACAGCAACTCAGTTGTCGAGGTGAGAGACAATGAGAAGTATGTTGCTGCACCACTAAATCAATGGCTGGGAACGGCTGAAACCAAACAAAAAGAATTCACGGAGGCCAGATAGGGCTATTTTCTTCTGACTGTCTCAATGGACTCACACAGAATCCATTTGTTTGATTGTTTGTTTTTCAGTTACACTCGTGAAGGGTACTTGTCCACACACCTTCGGCTTGTAGTTTGTCTGTGTCCTTGGATCTCAAGTGAGTCTCCTGTAAGTAAGCACGTAGGTGTCTTGAGTTTTCATCCCTTCTTTTAATCCTGTGTCTTTTGTTTGCTGCACTCAGTGCCTGACCTTTTATTCTGATGATTCAGAGCTGTGCACTTATTGCACTTAAAGTATTTTATTTATCATTAAGCTAAAATCACTTGAAGAACATTATGTTTACTATGCTCCCCTCTTCACCAAGTACCCCTGAAAAAACTCTTCAGTCCTGTCGATCTGCGTAGTTGGATGCTGTAGACCCCTTCACCATGTCCCTCCCAACAGACCCCGTTACAGTCGCTGTCCATCACTGAGTAGTAAAATGCTATATGATCTCTACTAGCCTTCTCTGGGTCGTACAGCACTCCCCATGCCCCCTCAACCCCAAGCATTATACATGCTAAAACTAATGCCCCATTCTTTCTCCTCACACTTATCCCTCCCTTCAGACCCACCCTGCCCAGTCCTTTTCCCTTTGGTAACTTTTAGTCAACTCTCGGGTTCTGTGAGTCTGCTGCTGTTTTTTTCCTTCAGTGTTTCTTTGTTGTTATACTCCACACATGAGTGAAAACACTTGGTACTTGTCTTTCCCCGCCTGGCCTATTTCTCTGAACATACTACCGTCTAGCTCCATCCAGGTCATTGCAAATGGTAGGATTTGTTTTCTTCTTAAGGCTGCTTACTGCACTTTTTAAACTGGATTTCATTCTTCCTTTTTGTTTGTAGTTTAGCTATGTTATTCACCATTCAACTCCTGGTTATGAACAATATTTTGTGTCAATCGATATGTATCTGTATCTATCTATCTAATGGTCTGTCTGTCTATGTATGTATTTATGTATGTATGTATGTATGTATGTATCTATGTATCTATCTATCTATCTATCTTCCTATCATCTATCTATGATGTCTATCATCGATCAATCTATGTACCTATCTATCTATCTTTCATCTGTCATCTGTGTACCTATCTATCTATGAATCAATCATCTTTTTGTCTGCCCATCTATCCATCTGTACAGAACAGTTAACAACATAGCCTATGTCTCTTCCCTACATTATGCTTCCAGAAATCTTGCAAGGTAACTAAGCCATAAGGAGAGCACTGTGTTGACCGATACACTTTCATGTAGAGTCAGCCGCGTGTGCTTACAAAACCAGTAAATGGAGGTGAAAGGACTTGAACATGTATCTCTGTCCTCTGTCCTCTTATACTTCCTGCTCGCTTGGTGACTTTATTTAGCCACATTCAGTGAGTAAGTGATCCCTGAAGATCACAAGTATCCTTCGTCTGGTCCGGTTGTCGAAAGAAAAGTGTACTTGGTTCTTTGCACACCACCATGTTTGAGGGACATCGGCGTGATCACTGCTGATAGGTGCAGGGACAAATATAAAGGAACACCTATTTCTGGACAGGAGCAGTTGGGAACAAAGAGTGTGTTGTGGAGTGAAGTGTTTATTTGAGGGTCCAAACTTCCCTCCTTAGGTGGTTATTACTTCTTTACATTCGTGAACATCATAAAAAGCAATGATTTTAAAAGCCCAGACGCATATTATTACAGCAATTCATTTGTTGAGGTGACAGGAAATGAGAAGGAACTTGCTGCACCACTAAATCTATGCCTGAGCACTGCTGAAATCAAACAAAAAGAATTCACGGTGGCTAGATAGGGCTATTTTCTACTGACTCTCTCTGGGGACTCAAACAGAATTCATTTGTTTGTTTGTTTCTTATTTACACTTGTATAGGTAATCTGTCCCCGCCCCTTCAGCTTGTAGTTTGTCTGTGTCCTTGGATCTCAAGTGAGTCTCCAGTAAGGGAGCACGTAGGAGGTCTTGAGTTTTCATCAGTACTTCTAACACTGGGACTTTTGATTGGAGCACTCAAAGCCTGTACTTTTATTCTGATATTTGAGAGCTGTTCTCTTAATGCACTTTGAAATTCTTTTTGTTCTCATTAATATACAATCACATACAGAACATTATGTTTTCCAGTCTAAACCCTTCACCAAGTCCCCGGCAAAAGCCAGTTACAGTCGCTGTCCGTCAGCGTGTACTAAGATGCTGTAGAATCACTACATGTCCTCTCTGTGTTATGCAGCCGTACAAATGACCCCCCAAGTTACACACTATACATGCTAATCCTAATGCCCCCATTCTTTTTCCCCGCCCTTATAACTCCCTTCCCACAAACCCTACCCAGTCCCTTTCTCTTTGGTAACTGTTAATCCACTCTCGGGTTCTGTGAGTCTGCTGCTGTCTTTTAATTCAGTTTTTCTTTGTTATCATAGTCCACACATGAGTGAAATCATTTGGTACATGTATTTCTCCTCCTTGAATATTTGACTGAGCATAATACCCTCTAGCTCCATCCACGTTATTGCAAATGATAGGATTTGTTTTCTTCTTATGGCTGCCTACTGCACTTTTTAAACTGGATTTCATTCTTCTTTTTTGTTTGTAGTTTCGCTATGTGCTTTCACCATTGCTTACCTGGTTATGAGCACTAGCTTTCTGTTAATCGATATGTACCGATATCTATCTATATGTCTGTCTATCTATTTATCAATCAATCAATCAATCAATCATCTTTTTGTCTGCCCATCTGTCCTTGTGTACAGAACAGTTAACCATATATCCTATATCACTTTCCTACACTATGCTTCCAAAAATCCTGCAAAGTATCTAGGCTGTAGAGAGACCACTGGGTTCACCGAGACACTTGCAGGTCGAGTCGGCCGCGTGTACCTACAAAACCAGGAAATGGTTGTGCCGGGACTTGAACCCGTGTCTCTATCCACTGTCCTCTTTCATCTCCTTATAACTTACTGTCTGTATTTAGCCACATTCTTTGACTAAGTGCTCCCTGAAGACCACAAGTATCATTCCTCTGGGCCTGTTGTCTCGAGAAAAGAAAACTTGTTCTTTGCTCACCACCATGTTTGAAGGACATCAGCGTGATCACCGCCGATAGGACAGTGGGTCAAATAAAAAGGAACAGCAATTTCTAGACAGGAGCAGTTGGGAGCTAAGAGTGTATTGTGGGGTGACGTGTTTATTTGAGTGTCCAAACTTCCCTCTTAGGTAGTTATTATATCTTCCCATGCGTGAACATCATAAAACCCACTGATTTCAAAGTCCCAGACGCTTATTATTACAGCAACTCAGTTGTCGAGGTGAGAGACAATGAGAAGTATGTTGCTGCACCACTAAATCAATGGCTGGGAACGGCTGAAACCAAACAAAAAGAATTCACGGAGGCCAGATAGGGCTATTTTCTTCTGACTGTCTCAATGGACTCACACAGAATCCATTTGTTTGATTGTTTGTTTTTCAGTTACACTCGTGAAGGGTACTTGTCCACACACCTTCGGCTTGTAGTTTGTCTGTGTCCTTGGATCTCAAGTGAGTCTCCTGTAAGTAAGCACGTAGGTGTCTTGAGTTTTCATCCCTTCTTTTAATCCTGTGTCTTTTGTTTGCTGCACTCAGTGCCTGACCTTTTATTCTGATGATTCAGAGCTGTGCACTTATTGCACTTGAAGAATTTTATTTATCATTAAGCTAAAATCACTAGAAGAACATTATGTTTACTATGCTCCCCCCTTCACCAAGTACCCCTGAAAAACCTCTTCAGTCCTGTCGATCTGCGTAGTTGGATGCTGTAGACCCCTTCACCATGTCCCTCCCAACAGACCCCGTTACAGTCGCTGTCCATCACTGAGTAGTAAAATGCTATATGATCTCTACTAGCCTTCTCTGGGTCGTACAGCACTCCCCATGCCCCCTCAACCCCAAGCATTATACATGCTAAAACTAATGCCCCATTCTTTCTCCTCACACTTATCCCTCCCTTCAGACCCACCCTGCCCAGTCCTTTTCCCTTTGGTAACTTTTAGTCAACTCTCGGGTTCTGTGAGTCTGCTGCTGTTTTTTTCCTTCAGTGTTTCTTTGTTGTTATACTCCACACATGAGTGAAAACACTTGGTACTTGTCTTTCCCCGCCTGGCCTATTTCTCTGAACATACTACCGTCTAGCTCCATCCAGGTCATTGCAAATGGTAGGATTTGTTTTCTTCTTAAGGCTGCTTACTGCACTTTTTAAACTGGATTTCATTCTTCCTTTTTGTTTGTAGTTTAGCTATGTTATTCACCATTCAACTCCTGGTTATGAACAATAGCTTTGTGTCAATCGATATGTATCTGTATCTATCTATCTAATGGTCTGTCTGTCTATGTATGTATGTATGTATGTATGTATGTATCTATGTATCTATCTATCTATATTCCTATCATCTATCTATGATGTCTATCATCGATCAATCTATGTACCTATCTATCTATCTTTCATCTGTCATCTGTGTACCTATCTATCTATGAATCAATCATCTTTTTGTCTGCCCATCTATCCATCTGTACAGAACAGTTAACAACATAGCCTATGTCTCTTCCCTACATTATGCTTCCAGAAATCTTGCAAGGTAACTAAGCCATAAGGAGAGCACTGTGTTGACCGATACACTTTCATGTAGAGTCAGCCGCGTGTGCTTACAAAACCAGTAAATGGAGGTGAAAGGACTTGAACATGTATCTCTGTCCTCTGTCCTCTTATACTTCCTGCTCGCTTGGTGACTTTATTTAGCCACATTCAGTGAGTAAGTGATCCCTGAAGATCACAAGTATCCTTCGTCTGGTCCGGTTGTCGAAAGAAAAGTGTACTTGGTTCTTTGCACACCACCATGTTTGAGGGACATCGGCGTGATCACTGCTGATAGGTGCAGGGACAAATATAAAGGAACACCTATTTCTGGACAGGAGCAGTTGGGAACAAAGAGTGTGTTGTGGAGTGAAGTGTTTATTTGAGGGTCCAAACTTCCCTCCTTAGGTGGTTATTACTTCTTTACATTCGTGAACATCATAAAAAGCAATGATTTTAAAAGCCCAGACGCATATTATTACAGCAATTCATTTGTTGAGGTGACAGGAAATGAGAAGGAACTTGCTGCACCACTAAATCTATGCCTGAGCACTGCTGAAATCAAACAAAAAGAATTCACGGTGGCTAGATAGGGCTATTTTCTACTGACTCTCTCTGGGGACTCAAACAGAATTCATTTGTTTGTTTGTTTCTTATTTACACTTGTATAGGTAATCTGTCCCCGCCCCTTCAGCTTGTAGTTTGTCTGTGTCCTTGGATCTCAAGTGAGTCTCCAGTAAGGGAGCACGTAGGAGGTCTTGAGTTTTCATCAGTACTTCTAACACTGGGACTTTTGATTGGAGCACTCAAAGCCTGTACTTTTATTCTGATATTTGAGAGCTGTTCTCTTAATGCACTTTGAAATTCTTTTTGTTCTCATTAATATACAATCACATACAGAACATTATGTTTTCCAGTCTAAACCCTTCACCAAGTCCCCGGCAAAAGCCAGTTACAGTCGCTGTCCGTCAGCGTGTACTAAGATGCTGTAGAATCACTACATGTCTTCTCTGTGTTATGCAGCCGTACAAATGACCCCCCAAGTTACACACTATACATGCTAATCCTAATGCCCCCATTCTTTTTCCCCGCCCTTATAACTCCCTTCCCACAAACCCTACCCAGTCCCTTTCTCTTTGGTAACTGTTAATCCACTCTCGGGTTCTGTGAGTCTGCTGCTGTCTTTTAATTCAGTTTTTCTTTGTTATCATAGTCCACACATGAGTGAAATCATTTGGTACATGTATTTCTCCTCCTTGAATATTTGACTGAGCATAATACCCTCTAGCTCCATCCACGTTATTGCAAATGATAGGATTTGTTTTCTTCTTATGGCTGCCTACTGCACTTTTTAAACTGGATTTCATTCTTCTTTTTTGTTTGTATTTTCGCTATGTGCTTTCACCATTGCTTTCCTGGTTATGAGCACTAGCTTTGTGTTAATCGATATGTACCGATATCTATCTATATGTCTGTCTATCTATTTATCAATCAATCAATCAATCAATCATCTTTTTGTCTGCCCATCTGTCCTTGTGTACAGAACAGTTAACCATATATCCTATATCACTTTCCTACACTATGCTTCCAAAAATCCTGCAAAGTATCTAGGCTGTAGAGAGACCACTGGGTTCACCGAGACACTTGCAGGTCGAGTCGGCCGCGTGTACCTACAAAACCAGGAAATGGTTGTGCCGGGACTTGAACCCATGTCTCTATCCACTGTCCTCTTTCATCTCCTTATAACTTACTGTCTGTATTTAGCCACATTCTTTGACTAAGTGCTCCCTGAAGACCACAAGTATCATTCCTCTGGGCCTGTTGTCTCGAGAAAAGAAAACTTGTTCTTTGCTCACCACCATGTTTGAAGGACATCAGCGTGATCACCGCCGATAGGACAGTGGGTCAAATAAAAAGGAACACCAATTTCTAGACAGGAGCAGTTGGGAGCTAAGAGTGTATTGTGGGGTGACGTGTTTATTTGAGTGTCCAAACTTCCCTCTTAGGTAGTTATTATATCTTCCCATGCGTGAATATCATAAAACTCACTGATTTCAAAGTCCCAGACGCTTATTATTACAGCAACTCAGTTGTCGAGGTGAGAGACAATGAGAAGTATGTTGCTGCACCACTAAATCAATGGCTGGGAACGGCTGAAACCAAACAAAAAGAATTCACGGAGGCCAGATAGGGCTATTTTCTTCTGACTGTCTCAATGGACTCACACAGAATCCATTTGTTTGATTGTTTGTTTTTCAGTTACACTCGTGAAGGGTACTTGTCCACACACCTTCGGCTTGTAGTTTGTCTGTGTCCTTGGATCTCAAGTGAGTCTCCTGTAAGTAAGCACGTAGGTGTCTTGAGTTTTCATCCCTTCTTTTAATCCTGTGTCTTTTGTTTGCTGCACTCAGTGCCTGACCTTTTATTCTGATGATTCAGAGCTGTGCACTTATTGCACTTAAAGTATTTTATTTATCATTAAGCTAAAATCACTTGAAGAACATTATGTTTACTATGCTCCCCTCTTCACCAAGTACCCCTGAAAAAACTCTTCAGTCCTGTCGATCTGCGTAGTTGGATGCTGTAGACCCCTTCACCATGTCCCTCCCAACAGACCCCGTTACAGTCGCTGTCCATCACTGAGTAGTAAAATGCTATATGATCTCTACTAGCCTTCTCTGGGTCGTACAGCACTCCCCATGCCCCCTCAACCCCAAGCATTATACATGCTAAAACTAATGCCCCATTCTTTCTCCTCACACTTATCCCTCCCTTCAGACCCACCCTGCCCAGTCCTTTTCCCTTTGGTAACTTTTAGTCAACTCTCGGGTTCTGTGAGTCTGCTGCTGTTTTTTTCCTTCAGTGTTTCTTTGTTGTTATACTCCACACATGAGTGAAAACACTTGGTACTTGTCTTTCCCCGCCTGGCCTATTTCTCTGAACATACTACCGTCTAGCTCCATCCAGGTCATTGCAAATGGTAGGATTTGTTTTCTTCTTAAGGCTGCTTACTGCACTTTTTAAACTGGATTTCATTCTTCCTTTTTATTTGTAGTTTAGCTATGTTATTCACCATTCAACTCCTGGTTATGAACAATATTTTGTGTCAATCGATATGTATCTGTATCTATCTATCTAATGGTCTGTCTGTCTATGTATGTATTTATGTATGTATGTATGTATGTATCTATGTATCTATCTATCTATCTATCTTCCTATCATCTATCTATGATGTCTATCATCGATCAATCTATGTACCTATCTATCTATCTTTCATCTGTCATCTGTGTACCTATCTATCTATGAATCAATCATCTTTTTGTCTGCCCATCTATCCATCTGTACAGAACAGTTAACAACATAGCCTATGTCTCTTCCCTACATTATGCTTCCAGAAATCTTGCAAGGTAACTAAGCCATAAGGAGAGCACTGTGTTGACCGATACACTTTCATGTAGAGTCAGCCGCGTGTGCTTACAAAACCAGTAAATGGAGGTGAAAGGACTTGAACATGTATCTCTGTCCTCTGTCCTCTTATACTTCCTGCTCGCTTGGTGACTTTATTTAGCCACATTCAGTGAGTAAGTGATCCCTGAAGATCACAAGTATCCTTCGTCTGGTCCGGTTGTCGAAAGAAAAGTGTACTTGGTTCTTTGCACACCACCATGTTTGAGGGACATCGGCGTGATCACTGCTGATAGGTGCAGGGACAAATATAAAGGAACACCTATTTCTGGACAGGAGCAGTTGGGAACAAAGAGTGTGTTGTGGAGTGAAGTGTTTATTTGAGGGTCCAAACTTCCCTCCTTAGGTGGTTATTACTTCTTTACATTCGTGAACATCATAAAAAGCAATGATTTTAAAAGCCCAGACGCATATTATTACAGCAATTCATTTGTTGAGGTGACAGGAAATGAGAAGGAACTTGCTGCACCACTAAATCTATGCCTGAGCACTGCTGAAATCAAACAAAAAGAATTCACGGTGGCTAGATAGGGCTATTTTCTACTGACTCTCTCTGGGGACTCAAACAGAATTCATTTGTTTGTTTGTTTCTTATTTACACTTGTATAGGTAATCTGTCCCCGCCCCTTCAGCTTGTAGTTTGTCTGTGTCCTTGGATCTCAAGTGAGTCTCCAGTAAGGGAGCACGTAGGAGGTCTTGAGTTTTCATCAGTACTTCTAACACTGGGACTTTTGATTGGAGCACTCAAAGCCTGTACTTTTATTCTGATATTTGAGAGCTGTTCTCTTAATGCACTTTGAAATTCTTTTTGTTCTCATTAATATACAATCACATACAGAACATTATGTTTTCCAGTCTAAACCCTTCACCAAGTCCCCGGCAAAAGCCAGTTACAGTCGCTGTCCGTCAGCGTGTACTAAGATGCTGTAGAATCACTACATGTCCTCTCTGTGTTATGCAGCCGTACAAATGACCCCCCAAGTTACACACTATACATGCTAATCCTAATGCCCCCATTCTTTTTCCCCGCCCTTATAACTCCCTTCCCACAAACCCTACCCAGTCCCTTTCTCTTTGGTAACTGTTAATCCACTCTCGGGTTCTGTGAGTCTGCTGCTGTCTTTTAATTCAGTTTTTCTTTGTTATCATAGTCCACACATGAGTGAAATCATTTGGTACATGTATTTCTCCTCCTTGAATATTTGACTGAGCATAATACCCTCTAGCTCCATCCACGTTATTGCAAATGATAGGATTTGTTTTCTTCTTATGGCTGCCTACTGCACTTTTTAAACTGGATTTCATTCTTCTTTTTTGTTTGTAGTTTCGCTATGTGCTTTCACCATTGCTTACCTGGTTATGAGCACTAGCTTTCTGTTAATCGATATGTACCGATATCTATCTATATGTCTGTCTATCTATTTATCAATCAATCAATCAATCAATCATCTTTTTGTCTGCCCATCTGTCCTTGTGTACAGAACAGTTAACCATATATCCTATATCACTTTCCTACACTATGCTTCCAAAAATCCTGCAAAGTATCTAGGCTGTAGAGAGACCACTGGGTTCACCGAGACACTTGCAGGTCGAGTCGGCCGCGTGTACCTACAAAACCAGGAAATGGTTGTGCCGGGACTTGAACCCGTGTCTCTATCCACTGTCCTCTTTCATCTCCTTATAACTTACTGTCTGTATTTAGCCACATTCTTTGACTAAGTGCTCCCTGAAGACCACAAGTATCATTCCTCTGGGCCTGTTGTCTCGAGAAAAGAAAACTTGTTCTTTGCTCACCACCATGTTTGAAGGACATCAGCGTGATCACCGCCGATAGGACAGTGGGTCAAATAAAAAGGAACACCAATTTCTAGACAGGAGCAGTTGGGAGCTAAGAGTGTATTGTGGGGTGACGTGTTTATTTGAGTGTCCAAACTTCCCTCTTAGGTAGTTATTATATCTTCCCATGCGTGAATATCATAAAACTCACTGATTTCAAAGTCCCAGACGCTTATTATTACAGCAACTCAGTTGTCGAGGTGAGAGACAATGAGAAGTATGTTGCTGCACCACTAAATCAATGGCTGGGAACGGCTGAAACCAAACAAAAAGAATTCACGGAGGCCAGATAGGGCTATTTTCTTCTGACTGTCTCAATGGACTCACACAGAATCCATTTGTTTGATTGTTTGTTTTTCAGTTACACTCGTGAAGGGTACTTGTCCACACACCTTCGGCTTGTAGTTTGTCTGTGTCCTTGGATCTCAAGTGAGTCTCCTGTAAGTAAGCACGTAGGTGTCTTGAGTTTTCATCCCTTCTTTTAATCCTGTGTCTTTTGTTTGCTGCACTCAGTGCCTGACCTTTTATTCTGATGATTCAGAGCTGTGCACTTATTGCACTTAAAGTATTTTATTTATCATTAAGCTAAAATCACTTGAAGAACATTATGTTTACTATGCTCCCCTCTTCACCAAGTACCCCTGAAAAAACTCTTCAGTCCTGTCGATCTGCGTAGTTGGATGCTGTAGACCCCTTCACCATGTCCCTCCCAACAGACCCCGTTACAGTCGCTGTCCATCACTGAGTAGTAAAATGCTATATGATCTCTACTAGCCTTCTCTGGGTCGTACAGCACTCCCCATGCCCCCTCAACCCCAAGCATTATACATGCTAAAACTAATGCCCCATTCTTTCTCCTCACACTTATCCCTCCCTTCAGACCCACCCTGCCCAGTCCTTTTCCCTTTGGTAACTTTTAGTCAACTCTCGGGTTCTGTGAGTCTGCTGCTGTTTTTTTCCTTCAGTTTTTCTTTGTTGTTATACTCCACACATGAGTGAAAACACTTGGTACTTGTCTTTCTCCACCTGGCCTATTTCTCTGAACATACTACCGTCTAGCTCCATCCAGGTCATTGCAAATGGTAGGATTTGTTTTCTTCTTAAGGCTGCTTACTGCACTTTTTAAACTGGATTTCATTCTTCCTTTTTGTTTGTAGTTTAGCTATGTTATTCACCATTCAACTCCTGGTTATGAACAATAGCTTTGTGTCAATCGATATGTATCTGTATCTATCTATCTAATGGTCTGTCTGTCTATGTATGTATGTATGTATGTATGTATGTATGTATGTATCTATGTATCTATCTATCTATCTATCTTCCTATCATCTATCTATGATGTCTATCATCGATCAATCTATGTACCTATCTATCTATCTTTCATCTGTCATCTGTGTACCTATCTATCTATGAATCAATCATCTTTTTGTCTGCCCATCTATCCATCTGTACAGAACAGTTAACAACATAGCCTAGGTCTCTTCCATACATTATGCTTCCAGAAATCTTGCAAGGTAACTAAGCCATAAGGAGAGCACTGTGTTGACCGATACACTTTCATGTAGAGTCAGCCGCGTGTGCTTACAAAACCAGTAAATGGAGGTGAAAGGACTTGAACATGTATCTCTGTCCTCTGTCCTCTTATACTTCCTGCTCGCTTGGTGACTTTATTTAGCCACATTCAGTGAGTAAGTGATCCCTGAAGATCACAAGTATCCTTCGTCTGGTCCGGTTGTCGAAAGAAAAGTGTACTTGTTTCTTTGCACACCACCATGTTTGAGGGACATCGGCGTGATCACTGCTGATAGGTGCAGGGACAAATATAAAGGAACACCTATTTCTGGACAGGAGCAGTTGGGAACAAAGAGTGTGTTGTGGAGTGAAGTGTTTATTTGAGGGTCCAAACTTCCCTCCTTAGGTGGTTATTACTTCTTTACATTCGTGAACATCATAAAAAGCAATGATTTTAAAAGCCCAGACGCATATTATTACAGCAATTCATTTGTTGAGGTGACAGGAAATGAGAAGGAACTTGCTGCACCACTAAATCTATGCCTGAGCACTGCTGAAATCAAACAAAAAGAATTCACGGTGGCTAGATAGGGCTATTTTCTACTGACTCTCTCTGGGGACTCAAACAGAATTCATTTGTTTTTTTGTTTCTTATTTACACTTGTATAGGTAATCTGTCCCCGCCCCTTCAGCTTGTAGTTTGTCTGTGTCTTTGGATCTCAAGTGAGTCTCCAGTAAGGGAGCACGTAGGAGGTCTTGAGTTTTCATCAGTACTTCTAACACTGGGACTTTTGATTGGAGCACTCAAAGCCTGTACTTTTATTCTGATATTTGAGAGCTGTTCTCTTAATGCACTTTGAAATTCTTTTTGTTCTCATTAATATACAATCACATACAGAACATTATGTTTTCCAGCCTAAACCCTTCACCAAGTCCCCGGCAAAAGCCAGTTACAGTCGCTGTCCGTCAGCGTGTACTAAGATGCTGTAGAATCACTACATGTCCTCTCTGTGTTATGCAGCCGTACAAATGACCCCCCAAGTTACACACTATACATGCTAATCCTAATGCCCCCATTCTTTTTCCCCGCCCTTATAACTCCCTTCCCACAAACCCTACCCAGTCCCTTTCTCTTTGGTAACTGTTAATCCACTCTCGGGTTCTGTGAGTCTGCTGCTGTCTTTTAATTCAGTTTTTCTGTGTTATCATAGTCCACACATGAGTGAAATCATTTGGTACATGTATTTCTCCTCCTTGAATATTTGACTGAGCATAATACCCTCTAGCTCCATCCACGTTATTGCAAATGATAGGATTTGTTTTCTTCTTATGGCTGCCTACTGCACTTTTTAAACTGGATTTCATTCTTCTTTTTTGTTTGTAGTTTCGCTATGTGCTTTCACCATTGCTTACCTGGTTATGAGCACTAGCTTTCTGTTAATCGATATGTACCGATATCTATCTATATGTCTGTCTATCTATTTATCAATCAATCAATCAATCAATCATCTTTTTGTCTGCCCATCTGTCCTTGTGTACAGAACAGTTAACCATATATCCTATATCACTTTCCTACACTATGCTTCCAAAAATCCTGCAAAGTATCTAGGCTGTAGAGAGACCACTGGGTTCACCGAGACACTTGCAGGTCGAGTCGGCCGCGTGTACCTACAAAACCAGGAAATGGTTGTGCCGGGACTTGAACCCGTGTCTCTATCCACTGTCCTCTTTCATCTCCTTATAACTTACTGTCTGTATTTAGCCACATTCTTTGACTAAGTGCTCCCTGAAGACCACAAGTATCATTCCTCTGGGCCTGTTGTCTCGAGAAAAGAAAACTTGTTCTTTGCTCACCACCATGTTTGAAGGACATCAGCGTGATCACCGCCGATAGGACAGTGGGTCAAATAAAAAGGAACACCAATTTCTAGACAGGAGCAGTTGGGAGCTAAGAGTGTATTGTGGGGTGACGTGTTTATTTGAGTGTCCAAACTTCCCTCTTAGGTAGTTATTATATCTTCCCATGCGTGAATATCATAAAACTCACTGATTTCAAAGTCCCAGACGCTTATTATTACAGCAACTCAGTTGTCGAGGTGAGAGACAATGAGAAGTATGTTGCTGCACCACTAAATCAATGGCTGGGAACGGCTGAAACCAAACAAAAAGAATTCACGGAGGCCAGATAGGGCTATTTTCTTCTGACTGTCTCAATGGACTCACACAGAATCCATTTGTTTGATTGTTTGTTTTTCAGTTACACTCGTGAAGGGTACTTGTCCACACACCTTCGGCTTGTAGTTTGTCTGTGTCCTTGGTTCTCAAGTGAGTCTCCTGTAAGTAAGCACGTAGGTGTCTTGAGTTTTCATCCCTTCTTTTAATCCTGTGTCTTTTGTTTGCTGCACTCAGTGCCTGACCTTTTATTCTGATGATTCAGAGCTGTGCACTTATTGCACTTAAAGTATTTTATTTATCATTAAGCTAAAATCACTTGAAGAACATTATGTTTACTATGCTCCCCTCTTCACCAAGTACCCCTGAAAAAACTCTTCAGTCCTGTCGATCTGCGTAGTTGGATGCTGTAGACCCCTTCACCATGTCCCTCCCAACAGACCCCGTTACAGTCGCTGTCCATCACTGAGTAGTAAAATGCTATATGATCTCTACTAGCCTTCTCTGGGTCGTACAGCACTCCCCATGCCCCCTCAACCCCAAGCATTATACATGCTAAAACTAATGCCCCATTCTTTCTCCTCACACTTATCCCTCCCTTCAGACCCACCCTGCCCAGTCCTTTTCCCTTTGGTAACTTTTAGTCAACTCTCGGGTTCTGTGAGTCTGCTGCTGTTTTTTTCCTTCAGTGTTTCTTTGTTGTTATACTCCACACATGAGTGAAAACACTTGGTACTTGTCTTTCCCCGCCTGGCCTATTTCTCTGAACATACTACCGTCTAGCTCCATCCAGGTCATTGCAAATGGTAGGATTTGTTTTCTTCTTAAGGCTGCTTACTGCACTTTTTAAACTGGATTTCATTCTTCCTTTTTGTTTGTAGTTTAGCTATGTTATTCACCATTCAACTCCTGGTTATGAACAATAGCTTTGTGTCAATCGATATGTATCTGTATCTATCTATCTAATGGTCTGTCTGTCTATGTATGTATTTATGTATGTATGTATGTATGTATGTATCTATGTATCTATCTATCTATCTATCTTCCTATCATCTATCTATGATGTCTATCATCGATCAATCTATGTACCTATCTATCTATCTTTCATCTGTCATCTGTGTACCTATCTATCTATGAATCAATCATCTTTTTGTCTGCCCATCTATCCATCTGTACAGAACAGTTAACAACATAGCCTATGTCTCTTCCCTACATTATGCTTCCAGAAATCTTGCAAGGTAACTAAGCCATAAGGAGAGCACTGTGTTGACCGATACACTTTCATGTAGAGTCAGCCGCGTGTGCTTACAAAACCAGTAAATGGAGGTGAAAGGACTTGAACATGTATCTCTGTCCTCTGTCCTCTTATACTTCCTGCTCGCTTGGTGACTTTATTTAGCCACATTCAGTGAGTAAGTGATCCCTGAAGATCACAAGTATCCTTCGTCTGGTCCGGTTGTCGAAAGAAAAGTGTACTTGTTTCTTTGCACACCACCATGTTTGAGGGACATCGGCGTGATCACTGCTGATAGGTGCAGGGACAAATATAAAGGAACACCTATTTCTGGACAGGAGCAGTTGGGAACAAAGAGTGTGTTGTGGAGTGAAGTGTTTATTTGAGGGTCCAAACTTCCCTCCTTAGGTGGTTATTACTTCTTTACATTCGTGAACATCATAAAAAGCAATGATTTTAAAAGCCCAGACGCATATTATTACAGCAATTCATTTGTTGAGGTGACAGGAAATGAGAAGGAACTTGCTGCACCACTAAATCTATGCCTGAGCACTGCTGAAATCAAACAAAAAGAATTCACGGTGGCTAGATAGGGCTATTTTCTACTGACTCTCTCTGGGGACTCAAACAGAATTCATTTGTTTGTTTGTTTCTTATTTACACTTGTATAGGTAATCTGTCCCCGCCCCTTCAGCTTGTAGTTTGTCTGTGTCCTTGGATCTCAAGTGAGTCTCCAGTAAGGGAGCACGTAGGAGGTCTTGAGTTTTCATCAGTACTTCTAACACTGGGTCTTTTGATTGGAGCACTCAAAGCCTGTACTTTTATTCTGATATTTGAGAGCTGTTCTCTTAATGCACTTTGAAATTCTTTTTGTTCTCATTAATATACAATCACATACAGAACATTATGTTTTCCAGTCTAAACCCTTCACCAAGTCCCCGGCAAAAGCCAGTTACAGTCGCTGTCCGTCAGCGTGTACTAAGATGCTGTAGAATCACTACATGTCCTCTCTGTGTTATGCAGCCGTACAAATGACCCCCCAAGTTACACACTATACATGCTAATCCTAATGCCCCCATTCTTTTTCCCCGCCCTTATAACTCCCTTCCCACAAACCCTACCCAGTCCCTTTCTCTTTGGTAACTGTTAATCCACTCTCGGGTTCTGTGAGTCTGCTGCTGTCTTTTAATTCAGTTTTTCTTTGTTATCATAGTCCACACATGAGTGAAATCATTTGGTACATGTATTTCTCCTCCTTGAATATTTGACTGAGCATAATACCCTCTAGCTCCATCCACGTTATTGCAAATGATAGGATTTGTTTTCTTCTTATGGCTGCCTACTGCACTTTTTAATCTGGATTTCATTCTTCTTTTTTGTTTGTAGTTTCGCTATGTGCTTTCACCATTGCTTACCTGGTTATGAGCACTAGCTTTCTGTTAATCGATATGTACCGATATCTATCTATATGTCTGTCTATCTATTTATCAATCAATCAATCAATCAATCATCTTTTTGTCTGCCCATCTGTCCTTGTGTACAGAACAGTTAACCATATATCCTATATCACTTTCCTACACTATGCTTCCAAAAATCCTGCAAAGTATCTAGGCTGTAGAGAGACCACTGGGTTCACCGAGACACTTGCAGGTCGAGTCGGCCGCGTGTACCTACAAAACCAGGAAATGGTTGTGCCGGGACTTGAACCCGTGTCTCTATCCACTGTCCTCTTTCATCTCCTTATAACTTACTGTCTGTATTTAGCCACATTCTTTGACTAAGTGCTCCCTGAAGACCACAAGTATCATTCCTCTGGGCCTGTTGTCTCGAGAAAAGAAAACTTGTTCTTTGCTCACCACCATGTTTGAAGGACATCAGCGTGATCACCGCCGATAGGACAGTGGGTCAAATAAAAAGGAACACCAATTTCTAGACAGGAGCAGTTGGGAGCTAAGAGTGTATTGTGGGGTGACGTGTTTATTTGAGTGTCCAAACTTCCCTCTTAGGTAGTTATTACATCTTCCCATGCGTGAATATCATAAAACTCACTGATTTCAAAGTCCCAGACGCTTATTATTACAGCAACTCAGTTGTCGAGGTGAGAGACAATGAGAAGTATGTTGCTGCACCACTAAATCAATGGCTGGGAACGGCTGAAACCAAACAAAAAGAATTCACGGAGGCCAGATAGGGCTATTTTCTTCTGACTGTCTCAATGGACTCACACAGAATCCATTTGTTTGATTGTTTGTTTTTCAGTTACACTCGTGAAGGGTACTTGTCCACACACCTTCGGCTTGTAGTTTGTCTGTGTCCTTGGATCTCAAGTGAGTCTCCTGTAAGTAAGCACGTAGGTGTCTTGAGTTTTCATCCCTTCTTTTAATCCTGTGTCTTTTGTTTGCTGCACTCAGTGCCTGACCTTTTATTCTGATGATTCAGAGCTGTGCACTTATTGCACTTAAAGTATTTTATTTATCATTAAGCTAAAATCACTTGAAGAACATTATGTTTACTATGCTCCCCTCTTCACCAAGTACCCCTGAAAAACCTCTTCAGTCCTGTCGATCTGCGTAGTTGGATGCTGTAGACCCCTTCACCATGTCCCTCCCAACAGAACCCGTTACAGTCGCTGTCCATCACTGAGTAGTAAAATGCTATATGATCTCTACTAGCCTTCTCTGGGTCGTACAGCACTCCCCAAGCCCCCTCAACCCCAAGCATTATACATGCTAAAACTAATGCCCCATTCTTTCTCCTCACACTTATCCCTCCCTTCAGACCCACCCTGCCCAGTCCTTTTCCCTTTGGTAACTTTTAGTCAACTCTCGGGTTCTGTGAGTCTGCTGCTGTTTTTTTCCTTCAGTTTTTCTTTGTTGTTACACTCCACACATGAGTGAAAACACTTGGTACTTGTCTTTCTCCGCCTGGCCTATTTCTCTGAACATACTACCGTCTAGCTCCATCCAGGTCATTGCAAATGGTAGGATTTGTTTTCTTCTTAAGGCTGCTTACTGCACTTTTTAAACTGGATTTCATTCTTCCTTTTTGTTTGTAGTTTAGCTATGTTATTCACCATTCAACTCCTGGTTATGAACAATAGCTTTGTGTCAATCGATATGTATCTGTATCTATCTATCAAATGGTCTGTCTATGTATGTATGTATGTATGTATGTATGTATCTATGTATCTATCTATCTATCTATCTATCTATCTTCCTATCATCTATCTATGATGTCTATCATCGATCAATCTATGTACCTATCTATCTATCTTTCATCTGTCATCTGTGTACCTATCTATCTATGAATCAATCATCTTTTTGTCTGCCCATCTATCCATCTGTACAGAACAGTTAACAACATAGCCTAGGTCTCTTCCCTACATTATGCTTCCAGAAATCTTGCAAGGTAACTAAGCCATAAGGAGAGCACTGTGTTGACCGATACACTTTCATGTAGAGTCAGCCGCGTGTGCTTACAAAACCAGTAAATGGAGGTGAAAGGACTTGAACATGTATCTCTGTCCTCTGTCCTCTTATACTTCCTGCTCGCTTGGTGACTTTATTTAGCCACATTCAGTGAGTAAGTGATCCCTGAAGATCACAAGTATCCTTCGTCTGGTCCGGTTGTCGAAAGAAAAGTGTACTTGGTTCTTTGCACACCACCATGTTTGAGGGACATCGGCGTGATCACTGCTGATAGGTGCAGGGACAAATATAAAGGAACACCTATTTCTGGACAGGAGCAGTTGGGAACAAAGAGTGTGTTGTGGAGTGAAGTGTTTATTTGAGGGTCCAAACTTCCCTCCTTAGGTGGTTATTACTTCTTTACATTCGTGAACATCATAAAAAGCAATGATTTTAAAAGCCCAGATGCATATTATTACAGCAATTCATTTGTTGAGGTGACAGGAAATGAGAAGGAACTTGCTGCACCACTAAATCTATGCCTGAGCACTGCTGAAATCAAACAAAAAGAATTCACGGTGGCTAGATAGGGCTATTTTCTACTGACTCTCTCTGGGGACTCAAACAGAATTCATTTGTTTGTTTGTTTCTTATTTACACTTGTATAGGTAATCTGTCCCCGCCCCTTCAGCTTGTAGTTTGTCTGTGTCCTTGGATCTCAAGTGAGTCTCCAGTAAGGGAGCACGTAGGAGGTCTTGAGTTTTCATCAGTACTTCTAACACTGGGACTTTTGATTGGAGCACTCAAAGCCTGTACTTTTATTCTGATATTTGAGAGCTGTTCTCTTAATGCACTTTGAAATTCTTTTTGTTCTCATTTATATAGAATCACATACAGAACATTATGTTTTCCAGTCTAAACCCTTCACCAAGTCCCCGGCAAAAGCCAGTTACAGTCGCTGTCCGTCAGCGTGTACTAAGATGCTGTAGAATCACTACATGTCCTCTCTGTGTTATGCAGCCGTACAAATGACCCCCCAAGTTACACACTATACATGCTAATCCTAATGCCCCCATTCTTTTTCCCCGCCCTTATAACTCCCTTCCCACAAACCCTACCCAGTCCCTTTCTCTTTGGTAACTGTTAATCCACTCTCGGGTTCTGTGAGTCTGCTGCTGTCTTTTAATTCAGTTTTTCTTTGTTATCATAGTCCACACATGAGTGAAATCATTTGGTACATGTATTTCTCCTCCTTGAATATTTGACTGAGCATAATACCCTCTAGCTCCATCCACGTTATTGCAAATGATAGGATTTGTTTTCTTCTTATGGCTGCCTACTGCACTTTTTAAACTGGATTTCATTCTTCTTTTTTGTTTGTAGTTTCGCTATGTGCTTTCACCATTGCTTACCTGGTTATGAGCACTAGCTTTCTGTTAATCGATATGTACCGATATCTATCTATATGTCTGTCTATCTATTTATCAATCAATCAATCAATCAATCATCTTTTTGTCTGCCCATCTGTCCTTGTGTACAGAACAGTTAACCATATATCCTATATCACTTTCCTACACAATGCTTCCAAAAATCCTGCAAAGTATCTAGGCTGTAGAGAGACCACTGGGTTCACCGAGACACTTGCAGGTCGAGTCGGCCGCGTGTACCTACAAAACCAGGAAATGGTTGTGCCGGGACTTGAACCCGGGTCTCTATCCACTGTCCTCTTTCATCTCCTTATAACTTACTGTCTGTATTTAGCCACATTCTTTGACTAAGTGCTCCCTGAAGACCACAAGTATCATTCCTCTGGGCCTGTTGTCTCGAGAAAAGAAAACTTGTTCTTTGCTCACCACCATGTTTGAAGGACATCAGCGTGATCACCGCCGATAGGACAGTGGGTCAAATAAAAAGGAACACCAATTTCTAGACAGGAGCAGTTGGGAGCTAAGAGTGTATTGTGGGGTGACGTGTTTATTTGAGTGTCCAAACTTCCCTCTTAGGTAGTTATTATATCTTCCCATGCGTGAACATCATAAAACCCACTGATTTCAAAGTCCCAGACGCTTATTATTACAGCAACTCAGTTGTCGAGGTGAGAGACAATGAGAAGTATGTTGCTGCACCACTAAATCAATGGCTGGGAACGGCTGAAACCAAACAAAAAGAATTCACGGAGGCCAGATAGGGCTATTTTCTTCTGACTGTCTCAATGGACTCACACAGAATCCATTTGTTTGATTGTTTGTTTTTCAGTTACACTCGTGAAGGGTACTTGTCCACACACCTTCGGCTTGTAGTTTGTCTGTGTCCTTGGATCTCAAGTGAGTCTCCTGTAAGTAAGCACGTAGGTGTCTTGAGTTTTCATCCCTTCTTTTAATCCTGTGTCTTTTGTTTGCTGCACTCAGTGCCTGACCTTTTATTCTGATGATTCAGAGCTGTGCACTTATTGCACTTGAAGAATTTTATTTATCATTAAGCTAAAATCACTAGAAGAACATTATGTTTACTATGCTCCCCCCTTCACCAAGTACCCCTGAAAAACCTCTTCAGTCCTGTCGATCTGCGTAGTTGGATGCTGTAGACCCCTTCACCATGTCCCTCCCAACAGACCCCGTTACAGTCGCTGTCCATCACTGAGTAGTAAAATGCTATATGATCTCTACTAGCCTTCTCTGGGTCGTACAGCACTCCCCATGCCCCCTCAACCCCAAGCATTATACATGCTAAAACTAATGCCCCATTCTTTCTCCTCACACTTATGCCTCCCTTCAGACCCACCCTGCCCAATCCTTTTCCCTTTGGTAACTTTTAGTCAACTCTCGGGTTCTGTGAGTCTGCTGCTGTTTTTTTCCTTCAGTGTTTCTTTGTTGTTATACTCCACACATGAGTGAAAACACTTGGTACTTGTCTTTCCCCGCCTGGCCTATTTCTCTGAACATACTACCGTCTAGCTCCATCCAGGTCATTGCAAATGGTAGGATTTGTTTTCTTCTTAAGGCTGCTTACTGCACTTTTTAAACTGGATTTCATTCTTCCTTTTTGTTTGTAGTTTAGCTATGTTATTCACCATTCAACTCCTGGTTATGAACAATAGCTTTGTGTCAATCGATATGTATCTGTATCTATCTATCTAATGGTCTGTCTGTCTATGTATGTATGTATGTATGTATGTATGTATCTATGTATCTATCTATCTATATTCCTATCATCTATCTATGATGTCTATCATCGATCAATCTATGTACCTATCTATCTATCTTTCATCTGTCATCTGTGTACCTATCTATCTATGAATCAATCATCTTTTTGTCTGCCCATCTATCCATCTGTACAGAACAGTTAACAACATAGCCTATGTCTCTTCCCTACATTATGCTTCCAGAAATCTTGCAAGGTAACTAAGCCATAAGGAGAGCACTGTGTTGACCGATACACTTTCATGTAGAGTCAGCCGCGTGTGCTTACAAAACCAGTAAATGGAGGTGAAAGGACTTGAACATGTATCTCTGTCCTCTGTCCTCTTATACTTCCTGCTCGCTTGGTGACTTTATTTAGCCACATTCAGTGAGTAAGTGATCCCTGAAGATCACAAGTATCCTTCGTCTGGTCCGGTTGTCGAAAGAAAAGTGTACTTGGTTCTTTGCACACCACCATGTTTGAGGGACATCGGCGTGATCACTGCTGATAGGTGCAGGGACAAATATAAAGGAACACCTATTTCTGGACAGGAGCAGTTGGGAACAAAGAGTGTGTTGTGGAGTGAAGTGTTTATTTGAGGGTCCAAACTTCCCTCCTTAGGTGGTTATTACTTCTTTACATTCGTGAACATCATAAAAAGCAATGATTTTAAAAGCCCAGACGCATATTATTACAGCAATTCATTTGTTGAGGTGACAGGAAATGAGAAGGAACTTGCTGCACCACTAAATCTATGCCTGAGCACTGCTGAAATCAAACAAAAAGAATTCACGGTGGCTAGATAGGGCTATTTTCTACTGACTCTCTCTGGGGACTCAAACAGAATTCATTTGTTTGTTTGTTTCTTATTTACACTTGTATAGGTAATCTGTCCCCGCCCCTTCAGCTTGTAGTTTGTCTGTGTCCTTGGATCTCAAGTGAGTCTCCAGTAAGGGAGCACGTAGGAGGTCTTGAGTTTTCATCAGTACTTCTAACACTGGGACTTTTGATTGGAGCACTCAAAGCCTGTACTTTTATTCTGATATTTGAGAGCTGTTCTCTTAATGCACTTTGAAATTCTTTTTGTTCTCATTAATATACAATCACATACAGAACATTATGTTTTCCAGTCTAAACCCTTCACCAAGTCCCCGGCAAAAGCCAGTTACAGTCGCTGTCCGTCAGCGTGTACTAAGATGCTGTAGAATCACTACATGTCTTCTCTGTGTTATGCAGCCGTACAAATGACCCCCCAAGTTACACACTATACATGCTAATCCTAATGCCCCCATTCTTTTTCCCCGCCCTTATAACTCCCTTCCCACAAACCCTACCCAGTCCCTTTCTCTTTGGTAACTGTTAATCCACTCTCGGGTTCTGTGAGTCTGCTGCTGTCTTTTAATTCAGTTTTTCTTTGTTATCATAGTCCACACATGAGTGAAATCATTTGGTACATGTATTTCTCCTCCTTGAATATTTGACTGAGCATAATACCCTCTAGCTCCATCCACGTTATTGCAAATGATAGGATTTGTTTTCTTCTTATGGCTGCCTACTGCACTTTTTAAACTGGATTTCATTCTTCTTTTTTGTTTGTATTTTCGCTATGTGCTTTCACCATTGCTTTCCTGGTTATGAGCACTAGCTTTGTGTTAATCGATATGTACCGATATCTATCTATATGTCTGTCTATCTATTTATCAATCAATCAATCAATCAATCATCTTTTTGTCTGCCCATCTGTCCTTGTGTACAGAACAGTTAACCATATATCCTATATCACTTTCCTACACTATGCTTCCAAAAATCCTGCAAAGTATCTAGGCTGTAGAGAGACCACTGGGTTCACCGAGACACTTGCAGGTCGAGTCGGCCGCGTGTACCTACAAAACCAGGAAATGGTTGTGCCGGGACTTGAACCCATGTCTCTATCCACTGTCCTCTTTCATCTCCTTATAACTTACTGTCTGTATTTAGCCACATTCTTTGACTAAGTGCTCCCTGAAGACCACAAGTATCATTCCTCTGGGCCTGTTGTCTCGAGAAAAGAAAACTTGTTCTTTGCTCACCACCATGTTTGAAGGACATCAGCGTGATCACCGCCGATAGGACAGTGGGTCAAATAAAAAGGAACACCAATTTCTAGACAGGAGCAGTTGGGAGCTAAGAGTGTATTGTGGGGTGACGTGTTTATTTGAGTGTCCAAACTTCCCTCTTAGGTAGTTATTATATCTTCCCATGCGTGAATATCATAAAACTCACTGATTTCAAAGTCCCAGACGCTTATTATTACAGCAACTCAGTTGTCGAGGTGAGAGACAATGAGAAGTATGTTGCTGCACCACTAAATCAATGGCTGGGAACGGCTGAAACCAAACAAAAAGAATTCACGGAGGCCAGATAGGGCTATTTTCTTCTGACTGTCTCAATGGACTCACACAGAATCCATTTGTTTGATTGTTTGTTTTTCAGTTACACTCGTGAAGGGTACTTGTCCACACACCTTCGGCTTGTAGTTTGTCTGTGTCCTTGGTTCTCAAGTGAGTCTCCTGTAAGTAAGCACGTAGGTGTCTTGAGTTTTCATCCCTTCTTTTAATCCTGTGTCTTTTGTTTGCTGCACTCAGTGCCTGACCTTTTATTCTGATGATTCAGAGCTGTGCACTTATTGCACTTAAAGTATTTTATTTATCATTAAGCTAAAATCACTTGAAGAACATTATGTTTACTATGCTCCCCTCTTCACCAAGTACCCCTGAAAAAACTCTTCAGTCCTGTCGATCTGCGTAGTTGGATGCTGTAGACCCCTTCACCATGTCCCTCCCAACAGACCCCGTTACAGTCGCTGTCCATCACTGAGTAGTAAAATGCTATATGATCTCTACTAGCCTTCTCTGGGTCGTACAGCACTCCCCATGCCCCCTCAACCCCAAGCATTATACATGCTAAAACTAATGCCCCATTCTTTCTCCTCACACTTATCCCTCCCTTCAGACCCACCCTGCCCAGTCCTTTTCCCTTTGGTAACTTTTAGTCAACTCTCGGGTTCTGTGAGTCTGCTGCTGTTTTTTTCCTTCAGTGTTTCTTTGTTGTTATACTCCACACATGAGTGAAAACACTTGGTACTTGTCTTTCCCCGCCTGGCCTATTTCTCTGAACATACTACCGTCTAGCTCCATCCAGGTCATTGCAAATGGTAGGATTTGTTTTCTTCTTAAGGCTGCTTACTGCACTTTTTAAACTGGATTTCATTCTTCCTTTTTATTTGTAGTTTAGCTATGTTATTCACCATTCAACTCCTGGTTATGAACAATATTTTGTGTCAATCGATATGTATCTGTATCTATCTATCTAATGGTCTGTCTGTCTATGTATGTATTTATGTATGTATGTATGTATGTATGTATCTATGTATCTATCTATCTATCTATCTTCCTATCATCTATCTATGATGTCTATCATCGATCAATCTATGTACCTATCTATCTATCTTTCATCTGTCATCTGTGTACCTATCTATCTATGAATCAATCATCTTTTTGTCTGCCCATCTATCCATCTGTACAGAACAGTTAACAACATAGCCTATGTCTCTTCCCTACATTATGCTTCCAGAAATCTTGCAAGGTAACTAAGCCATAAGGAGAGCACTGTGTTGACCGATACACTTTCATGTAGAGTCAGCCGCGTGTGCTTACAAAACCAGTAAATGGAGGTGAAAGGACTTGAACATGTATCTCTGTCCTCTGTCCTCTTATACTTCCTGCTCGCTTGGTGACTTTATTTAGCCACATTCAGTGAGTAAGTGATCCCTGAAGATCACAAGTATCCTTCGTCTGGTCCGGTTGTCGAAAGAAAAGTGTACTTGGTTCTTTGCACACCACCATGTTTGAGGGACATCGGCGTGATCACTGCTGATAGGTGCAGGGACAAATATAAAGGAACACCTATTTCTGGACAGGAGCAGTTGGGAACAAAGAGTGTGTTGTGGAGTGAAGTGTTTATTTGAGGGTCCAAACTTCCCTCCTTAGGTGGTTATTACTTCTTTACATTCGTGAACATCATAAAAAGCAATGATTTTAAAAGCCCAGACGCATATTATTACAGCAATTCATTTGTTGAGGTGACAGGAAATGAGAAGGAACTTGCTGCACCACTAAATCTATGCCTGAGCACTGCTGAAATCAAACAAAAAGAATTCACGGTGGCTAGATAGGGCTATTTTCTACTGACTCTCTCTGGGGACTCAAACAGAATTCATTTGTTTGTTTGTTTCTTATTTACACTTGTATAGGTAATCTGTCCCCGCCCCTTCAGCTTGTAGTTTGTCTGTGTCCTTGGATCTCAAGTGAGTCTCCAGTAAGGGAGCACGTAGGAGGTCTTGAGTTTTCATCAGTACTTCTAACACTGGGACTTTTGATTGGAGCACTCAAAGCCTGTACTTTTATTCTGATATTTGAGAGCTGTTCTCTTAATGCACTTTGAAATTCTTTTTGTTCTCATTAATATACAATCACATACAGAACATTATGTTTTCCAGTCTAAACCCTTCACCAAGTCCCCGGCAAAAGCCAGTTACAGTCGCTGTCCGTCAGCGTGTACTAAGATGCTGTAGAATCACTACATGTCCTCTCTGTGTTATGCAGCCGTACAAATGACCCCCCAAGTTACACACTATACATGCTAATCCTAATGCCCCCATTCTTTTTCCCCGCCCTTATAACTCCCTTCCCACAAACCCTACCCAGTCCCTTTCTCTTTGGTAACTGTTAATCCACTCTCGGGTTCTGTGAGTCTGCTGCTGTCTTTTAATTCAGTTTTTCTTTGTTATCATAGTCCACACATGAGTGAAATCATTTGGTACATGTATTTCTCCTCCTTGAATATTTGACTGAGCATAATACCCTCTAGCTCCATCCACGTTATTGCAAATGATAGGATTTGTTTTCTTCTTATGGCTGCCTACTGCACTTTTTAAACTGGATTTCATTCTTCTTTTTTGTTTGTAGTTTCGCTATGTGCTTTCACCATTGCTTACCTGGTTATGAGCACTAGCTTTCTGTTAATCGATATGTACCGATATCTATCTATATGTCTGTCTATCTATTTATCAATCAATCAATCAATCAATCATCTTTTTGTCTGCCCATCTGTCCTTGTGTACAGAACAGTTAACCATATATCCTATATCACTTTCCTACACTATGCTTCCAAAAATCCTGCAAAGTATCTAGGCTGTAGAGAGACCACTGGGTTCACCGAGACACTTGCAGGTCGAGTCGGCCGCGTGTACCTACAAAACCAGGAAATGGTTGTGCCGGGACTTGAACCCGTGTCTCTATCCACTGTCCTCTTTCATCTCCTTATAACTTACTGTCTGTATTTAGCCACATTCTTTGACTAAGTGCTCCCTGAAGACCACAAGTATCATTCCTCTGGGCCTGTTGTCTCGAGAAAAGAAAACTTGTTCTTTGCTCACCACCATGTTTGAAGGACATCAGCGTGATCACCGCCGATAGGACAGTGGGTCAAATAAAAAGGAACACCAATTTCTAGACAGGAGCAGTTGGGAGCTAAGAGTGTATTGTGGGGTGACGTGTTTATTTGAGTGTCCAAACTTCCCTCTTAGGTAGTTATTATATCTTCCCATGCGTGAATATCATAAAACTCACTGATTTCAAAGTCCCAGACGCTTATTATTACAGCAACTCAGTTGTCGAGGTGAGAGACAATGAGAAGTATGTTGCTGCACCACTAAATCAATGGCTGGGAACGGCTGAAACCAAAGAAAAAGAATTCACGGAGGCCAGATAGGGCTATTTTCTTCTGACTGTCTCAATGGACTCACACAGAATCCATTTGTTTGATTGTTTGTTTTTCAGTTACACTCGTGAAGGGTACTTGTCCACACACCTTCGGCTTGTAGTTTGTCTGTGTCCTTGGATCTCAAGTGAGTCTCCTGTAAGTAAGCACGTAGGTGTCTTGAGTTTTCATCCCTTCTTTTAATCCTGTGTCTTTTGTTTGCTGCACTCAGTGCCTGACCTTTTATTCTGATGATTCAGAGCTGTGCACTTATTGCACTTAAAGTATTTTATTTATCATTAAGCTAAAATCACTTGAAGAACATTATGTTTACTATGCTCCCCTCTTCACCAAGTACCCCTGAAAAAACTCTTCAGTCCTGTCGATCTGCGTAGTTGGATGCTGTAGACCCCTTCACCATGTCCCTCCCAACAGACCCCGTTACAGTCGCTGTCCATCACTGAGTAGTAAAATGCTATATGATCTCTACTAGCCTTCTCTGGGTCGTACAGCACTCCCCATGCCCCCTCAACCCCAAGCATTATACATGCTAAAACTAATGCCCCATTCTTTCTCCTCACACTTATCCCTCCCTTCAGACCCACCCTGCCCAGTCCTTTTCCCTTTGGTAACTTTTAGTCAACTCTCGGGTTCTGTGAGTCTGCTGCTGTTTTTTTCCTTCAGTTTTTCTTTGTTGTTATACTCCACACATGAGTGAAAACACTTGGTACTTGTCTTTCTCCACCTGGCCTATTTCTCTGAACATACTACCGTCTAGCTCCATCCAGGTCATTGCAAATGGTAGGATTTGTTTTCTTCTTAAGGCTGCTTACTGCACTTTTTAAACTGGATTTCATTCTTCCTTTTTGTTTGTAGTTTAGCTATGTTATTCACCATTCAACTCCTGGTTATGAACAATAGCTTTGTGTCAATCGATATGTATCTGTATCTATCTATCTAATGGTCTGTCTGTCTATGTATGTATGTATGTATGTATGTATGTATGTATGTATCTATGTATCTATCTATCTATCTATCTTCCTATCATCTATCTATGATGTCTATCATCGATCAATCTATGTACCTATCTATCTATCTTTCATCTGTCATCTGTGTACCTATCTATCTATGAATCAATCATCTTTTTGTCTGCCCATCTATCCATCTGTACAGAACAGTTAACAACATAGCCTAGGTCTCTTCCATACATTATGCTTCCAGAAATCTTGCAAGGTAACTAAGCCATAAGGAGAGCACTGTGTTGACCGATACACTTTCATGTAGAGTCAGCCGCGTGTGCTTACAAAACCAGTAAATGGAGGTGAAAGGACTTGAACATGTATCTCTGTCCTCTGTCCTCTTATACTTCCTGCTCGCTTGGTGACTTTATTTAGCCACATTCAGTGAGTAAGTGATCCCTGAAGATCACAAGTATCCTTCGTCTGGTCCGGTTGTCGAAAGAAAAGTGTACTTGTTTCTTTGCACACCACCATGTTTGAGGGACATCGGCGTGATCACTGCTGATAGGTGCAGGGACAAATATAAAGGAACACCTATTTCTGGACAGGAGCAGTTGGGAACAAAGAGTGTGTTGTGGAGTGAAGTGTTTATTTGAGGGTCCAAACTTCCCTCCTTAGGTGGTTATTACTTCTTTACATTCGTGAACATCATAAAAAGCAATGATTTTAAAAGCCCAGACGCATATTATTACAGCAATTCATTTGTTGAGGTGACAGGAAATGAGAAGGAACTTGCTGCACCACTAAATCTATGCCTGAGCACTGCTGAAATCAAACAAAAAGAATTCACGGTGGCTAGATAGGGCTATTTTCTACTGACTCTCTCTGGGGACTCAAACAGAATTCATTTGTTTTTTTGTTTCTTATTTACACTTGTATAGGTAATCTGTCCCCGCCCCTTCAGCTTGTAGTTTGTCTGTGTCTTTGGATCTCAAGTGAGTCTCCAGTAAGGGAGCACGTAGGAGGTCTTGAGTTTTCATCAGTACTTCTAACACTGGGACTTTTGATTGGAGCACTCAAAGCCTGTACTTTTATTCTGATATTTGAGAGCTGTTCTCTTAATGCACTTTGAAATTCTTTTTGTTCTCATTAATATACAATCACATACAGAACATTATGTTTTCCAGCCTAAACCCTTCACCAAGTCCCCGGCAAAAGCCAGTTACAGTCGCTGTCCGTCAGCGTGTACTAAGATGCTGTAGAATCACTACATGTCCTCTCTGTGTTATGCAGCCGTACAAATGACCCCCCAAGTTACACACTATACATGCTAATCCTAATGCCCCCATTCTTTTTCCCCGCCCTTATAACTCCCTTCCCACAAACCCTACCCAGTCCCTTTCTCTTTGGTAACTGTTAATCCACTCTCGGGTTCTGTGAGTCTGCTGCTGTCTTTTAATTCAGTTTTTCTGTGTTATCATAGTCCACACATGAGTGAAATCATTTGGTACATGTATTTCTCCTCCTTGAATATTTGACTGAGCATAATACCCTCTAGCTCCATCCACGTTATTGCAAATGATAGGATTTGTTTTCTTCTTATGGCTGCCTACTGCACTTTTTAAACTGGATTTCATTCTTCTTTTTTGTTTGTAGTTTCGCTATGTGCTTTCACCATTGCTTACCTGGTTATGAGCACTAGCTTTCTGTTAATCGATATGTACCGATATCTATCTATATGTCTGTCTATCTATTTATCAATCAATCAATCAATCAATCATCTTTTTGTCTGCCCATCTGTCCTTGTGTACAGAACAGTTAACCATATATCCTATATCACTTTCCTACACTATGCTTCCAAAAATCCTGCAAAGTATCTAGGCTGTAGAGAGACCACTGGGTTCACCGAGACACTTGCAGGTCGAGTCGGCCGCGTGTACCTACAAAACCAGGAAATGGTTGTGCCGGGACTTGAACCCGTGTCTCTATCCACTGTCCTCTTTCATCTCCTTATAACTTACTGTCTGTATTTAGCCACATTCTTTGACTAAGTGCTCCCTGAAGACCACAAGTATCATTCCTCTGGGCCTGTTGTCTCGAGAAAAGAAAACTTGTTCTTTGCTCACCACCATGTTTGAAGGACATCAGCGTGATCACCGCCGATAGGACAGTGGGTCAAATAAAAAGGAACACCAATTTCTAGACAGGAGCAGTTGGGAGCTAAGAGTGTATTGTGGGGTGACGTGTTTATTTGAGTGTCCAAACTTCCCTCTTAGGTAGTTATTATATCTTCCCATGCGTGAATATCATAAAACTCACTGATTTCAAAGTCCCAGACGCTTATTATTACAGCAACTCAGTTGTCGAGGTGAGAGACAATGAGAAGTATGTTGCTGCACCACTAAATCAATGGCTGGGAACGGCTGAAACCAAACAAAAAGAATTCACGGAGGCCAGATAGGGCTATTTTCTTCTGACTGTCTCAATGGACTCACACAGAATCCATTTGTTTGATTGTTTGTTTTTCAGTTACACTCGTGAAGGGTACTTGTCCACACACCTTCGGCTTGTAGTTTGTCTGTGTCCTTGGTTCTCAAGTGAGTCTCCTGTAAGTAAGCACGTAGGTGTCTTGAGTTTTCATCCCTTCTTTTAATCCTGTGTCTTTTGTTTGCTGCACTCAGTGCCTGACCTTTTATTCTGATGATTCAGAGCTGTGCACTTATTGCACTTAAAGTATTTTATTTATCATTAAGCTAAAATCACTTGAAGAACATTATGTTTACTATGCTCCCCTCTTCACCAAGTACCCCTGAAAAACCTCTTCAGTCCTGTCGATCTGCGTAGTTGGATGCTGTAGACCCCTTCACCATGTCCCTCCCAACAGACCCCGTTACAGTCGCTGTCCATCACTGAGTAGTAAAATGCTATATGATCTCTACTAGCCTTCTCTGGGTCGTACAGCACTCCCCATGCCCCCTCAACCCCAAGCATTATACATGCTAAAACTAATGCCCCATTCTTTCTCCTCACACTTATCCCTCCCTTCAGACCCACCCTGCCCAGTCCTTTTCCCTTTGGTAACTTTTAGTCAACTCTCGGGTTCTGTGAGTCTGCTGCTGTTTTTTTCCTTCAGTGTTTCTTTGTTGTTATACTCCACACATGAGTGAAAACACTTGGTACTTGTCTTTCCCCGCCTGGCCTATTTCTCTGAACATACTACCGTCTAGCTCCATCCAGGTCATTGCAAATGGTAGGATTTGTTTTCTTCTTAAGGCTGCTTACTGCACTTTTTAAACTGGATTTCATTCTTCCTTTTTGTTTGTAGTTTAGCTATGTTATTCACCATTCAACTCCTGGTTATGAACAATAGCTTTGTGTCAATCGATATGTATCTGTATCTATCTATCTAATGGTCTGTCTGTCTATGTATGTATTTATGTATGTATGTATGTATGTATGTATCTATGTATCTATCTATCTATCTATCTTCCTATCATCTATCTATGATGTCTATCATCGATCAATCTATGTACCTATCTATCTATCTTTCATCTGTCATCTGTGTACCTATCTATCTATGAATCAATCATCTTTTTGTCTGCCCATCTATCCATCTGTACAGAACAGTTAACAACATAGCCTATGTCTCTTCCCTACATTATGCTTCCAGAAATCTTGCAAGGTAACTAAGCCATAAGGAGAGCACTGTGTTGACCGATACACTTTCATGTAGAGTCAGCCGCGTGTGCTTACAAAACCAGTAAATGGAGGTGAAAGGACTTGAACATGTATCTCTGTCCTCTGTCCTCTTATACTTCCTGCTCGCTTGGTGACTTTATTTAGCCACATTCAGTGAGTAAGTGATCCCTGAAGATCACAAGTATCCTTCGTCTGGTCCGGTTGTCGAAAGAAAAGTGTACTTGTTTCTTTGCACACCACCATGTTTGAGGGACATCGGCGTGATCACTGCTGATAGGTGCAGGGACAAATATAAAGGAACACCTATTTCTGGACAGGAGCAGTTGGGAACAAAGAGTGTGTTGTGGAGTGAAGTGTTTATTTGAGGGTCCAAACTTCCCTCCTTAGGTGGTTATTACTTCTTTACATTCGTGAACATCATAAAAAGCAATGATTTTAAAAGCCCAGACGCATATTATTACAGCAATTCATTTGTTGAGGTGACAGGAAATGAGAAGGAACTTGCTGCACCACTAAATCTATGCCTGAGCACTGCTGAAATCAAACAAAAAGAATTCACGGTGGCTAGATAGGGCTATTTTCTACTGACTCTCTCTGGGGACTCAAACAGAATTCATTTGTTTGTTTGTTTCTTATTTACACTTGTATAGGTAATCTGTCCCCGCCCCTTCAGCTTGTAGTTTGTCTGTGTCCTTGGATCTCAAGTGAGTCTCCAGTAAGGGAGCACGTAGGAGGTCTTGAGTTTTCATCAGTACTTCTAACACTGGGTCTTTTGATTGGAGCACTCAAAGCCTGTACTTTTATTCTGATATTTGAGAGCTGTTCTCTTAATGCACTTTGAAATTCTTTTTGTTCTCATTAATATACAATCACATACAGAACATTATGTTTTCCAGTCTAAACCCTTCACCAAGTCCCCGGCAAAAGCCAGTTACAGTCGCTGTCCGTCAGCGTGTACTAAGATGCTGTAGAATCACTACATGTCCTCTCTGTGTTATGCAGCCGTACAAATGACCCCCCAAGTTACACACTATACATGCTAATCCTAATGCCCCCATTCTTTTTCCCCGCCCTTATAACTCCCTTCCCACAAACCCTACCCAGTCCCTTTCTCTTTGGTAACTGTTAATCCACTCTCGGGTTCTGTGAGTCTGCTGCTGTCTTTTAATTCAGTTTTTCTTTGTTATCATAGTCCACACATGAGTGAAATCATTTGGTACATGTATTTCTCCTCCTTGAATATTTGACTGAGCATAATACCCTCTAGCTCCATCCACGTTATTGCAAATGATAGGATTTGTTTTCTTCTTATGGCTGCCTACTGCACTTTTTAATCTGGATTTCATTCTTCTTTTTTGTTTGTAGTTTCGCTATGTGCTTTCACCATTGCTTACCTGGTTATGAGCACTAGCTTTCTGTTAATCGATATGTACCGATATCTATCTATATGTCTGTCTATCTATTTATCAATCAATCAATCAATCAATCATCTTTTTGTCTGCCCATCTGTCCTTGTGTACAGAACAGTTAACCATATATCCTATATCACTTTCCTACACTATGCTTCCAAAAATCCTGCAAAGTATCTAGGCTGTAGAGAGACCACTGGGTTCACCGAGACACTTGCAGGTCGAGTCGGCCGCGTGTACCTACAAAACCAGGAAATGGTTGTGCCGGGACTTGAACCCGTGTCTCTATCCACTGTCCTCTTTCATCTCCTTATAACTTACTGTCTGTATTTAGCCACATTCTTTGACTAAGTGCTCCCTGAAGACCACAAGTATCATTCCTCTGGGCCTGTTGTCTCGAGAAAAGAAAACTTGTTCTTTGCTCACCACCATGTTTGAAGGACATCAGCGTGATCACCGCCGATAGGACAGTGGGTCAAATAAAAAGGAACACCAATTTCTAGACAGGAGCAGTTGGGAGCTAAGAGTGTATTGTGGGGTGACGTGTTTATTTGAGTGTCCAAACTTCCCTCTTAGGTAGTTATTACATCTTCCCATGCGTGAATATCATAAAACTCACTGATTTCAAAGTCCCAGACGCTTATTATTACAGCAACTCAGTTGTCGAGGTGAGAGACAATGAGAAGTATGTTGCTGCACCACTAAATCAATGGCTGGGAACGGCTGAAACCAAACAAAAAGAATTCACGGAGGCCAGATAGGGCTATTTTCTTCTGACTGTCTCAATGGACTCACACAGAATCCATTTGTTTGATTGTTTGTTTTTCAGTTACACTCGTGAAGGGTACTTGTCCACACACCTTCGGCTTGTAGTTTGTCTGTGTCCTTGGATCTCAAGTGAGTCTCCTGTAAGTAAGCACGTAGGTGTCTTGAGTTTTCATCCCTTCTTTTAATCCTGTGTCTTTTGTTTGCTGCACTCAGTGCCTGACCTTTTATTCTGATGATTCAGAGCTGTGCACTTATTGCACTTAAAGTATTTTATTTATCATTAAGCTAAAATCACTTGAAGAACATTATGTTTACTATGCTCCCCTCTTCACCAAGTACCCCTGAAAAACCTCTTCAGTCCTGTCGATCTGCGTAGTTGGATGCTGTAGACCCCTTCACCATGTCCCTCCCAACAGAACCCGTTACAGTCGCTGTCCATCACTGAGTAGTAAAATGCTATATGATCTCTACTAGCCTTCTCTGGGTCGTACAGCACTCCCCATGCCCCCTCAACCCCAAGCATTATACATGCTAAAACTAATGCCCCATTCTTTCTCCTCACACTTATCCCTCCCTTCAGACCCACCCTGCCCAGTCCTTTTCCCTTTGGTAACTTTTAGTCAACTCTCGGGTTCTGTGAGTCTGCTGCTGTTTTTTTCCTTCAGTGTTTCTTTGTTGTTATACTCCACACATGAGTGAAAACACTTGGTACTTGTCTTTCCCCGCCTGGCCTATTTCTCTGAACATACTACCGTCTAGCTCCATCCAGGTCATTGCAAATGGTAGGATTTGTTTTCTTCTTAAGGCTGCTTACTGCACTTTTTAAACTGGATTTCATTCTTCCTTTTTGTTTGTAGTTTAGCTATGTTATTCACCATTCAACTCCTGGTTATGAACAATAGCTTTGTGTCAATCGATATGTATCTGTATCTATCTATCTAATGGTCTGTCTGTCTATGTATGTATTTATGTATGTATGTATGTATGTATGTATCTATGTATCTATCTATCTATCTATCTTCCTATCATCTATCTATGATGTCTATCATCGATCAATCTATGTACCTATCTATCTATCTTTCATCTGTCATCTGTGTACCTATCTATCTATGAATCAATCATCTTTTTGTCTGCCCATCTATCCATCTGTACAGAACAGTTAACAACATAGCCTATGTCTCTTCCCTACATTATGCTTCCAGAAATCTTGCAAGGTAACTAAGCCATAAGGAGAGCACTGTGTTGACCGATACACTTTCATGTAGAGTCAGCCGCGTGTGCTTACAAAACCAGTAAATGGAGGTGAAAGGACTTGAACATGTATCTCTGTCCTCTGTCCTCTTATACTTCCTGCTCGCTTGGTGACTTTATTTAGCCACATTCAGTGAGTAAGTGATCCCTGAAGATCACAAGTATCCTTCGTCTGGTCCGGTTGTCGAAAGAAAAGTGTACTTGTTTCTTTGCACACCACCATGTTTGAGGGACATCGGCGTGATCACTGCTGATAGGTGCAGGGACAAATATAAAGGAACACCTATTTCTGGACAGGAGCAGTTGGGAACAAAGAGTGTGTTGTGGAGTGAAGTGTTTATTTGAGGGTCCAAACTTCCCTCCTTAGGTGGTTATTACTTCTTTACATTCGTGAACATCATAAAAAGCAATGATTTTAAAAGCCCAGACGCATATTATTACAGCAATTCATTTGTTGAGGTGACAGGAAATGAGAAGGAACTTGCTGCACCACTAAATCTATGCCTGAGCACTGCTGAAATCAAACAAAAAGAATTCACGGTGGCTAGATAGGGCTATTTTCTACTGACTCTCTCTGGGGACTCAAACAGAATTCATTTGTTTGTTTGTTTCTTATTTACACTTGTATAGGTAATCTGTCCCCGCCCCTTCAGCTTGTAGTTTGTCTGTGTCCTTGGATCTCAAGTGAGTCTCCAGTAAGGGAGCACGTAGGAGGTCTTGAGTTTTCATCAGTACTTCTAACACTGGGTCTTTTGATTGGAGCACTCAAAGCCTGTACTTTTATTCTGATATTTGAGAGCTGTTCTCTTAATGCACTTTGAAATTCTTTTTGTTCTCATTAATATACAATCACATACAGAACATTATGTTTTCCAGTCTAAACCCTTCACCAAGTCCCCGGCAAAAGCCAGTTACAGTCGCTGTCCGTCAGCGTGTACTAAGATGCTGTAGAATCACTACATGTCCTCTCTGTGTTATGCAGCCGTACAAATGACCCCCCAAGTTACACACTATACATGCTAATCCTAATGCCCCCATTCTTTTTCCCCGCCCTTATAACTCCCTTCCCACAAACCCTACCCAGTCCCTTTCTCTTTGGTAACTGTTAATCCACTCTCGGGTTCTGTGAGTCTGCTGCTGTCTTTTAATTCAGTTTTTCTTTGTTATCATAGTCCACACATGAGTGAAATCATTTGGTACATGTATTTCTCCTCCTTGAATATTTGACTGAGCATAATACCCTCTAGCTCCATCCACGTTATTGCAAATGATAGGATTTGTTTTCTTCTTATGGCTGCCTACTGCACTTTTTAATCTGGATTTCATTCTTCTTTTTTGTTTGTAGTTTCGCTATGTGCTTTCACCATTGCTTACCTGGTTATGAGCACTAGCTTTCTGTTAATCGATATGTACCGATATCTATCTATATGTCTGTCTATCTATTTATCAATCAATCAATCAATCAATCATCTTTTTGTCTGCCCATCTGTCCTTGTGTACAGAACAGTTAACCATATATCCTATATCACTTTCCTACACTATGCTTCCAAAAATCCTGCAAAGTATCTAGGCTGTAGAGAGACCACTGGGTTCACCGAGACACTTGCAGGTCGAGTCGGCCGCGTGTACCTACAAAACCAGGAAATGGTTGTGCCGGGACTTGAACCCGTGTCTCTATCCACTGTCCTCTTTCATCTCCTTATAACTTACTGTCTGTATTTAGCCACATTCTTTGACTAAGTGCTCCCTGAAGACCACAAGTATCATTCCTCTGGGCCTGTTGTCTCGAGAAAAGAAAACTTGTTCTTTGCTCACCACCATGTTTGAAGGACATCAGCGTGATCACCGCCGATAGGACAGTGGGTCAAATAAAAAGGAACACCAATTTCTAGACAGGAGCAGTTGGGAGCTAAGAGTGTATTGTGGGGTGACGTGTTTATTTGAGTGTCCAAACTTCCCTCTTAGGTAGTTATTACATCTTCCCATGCGTGAATATCATAAAACTCACTGATTTCAAAGTCCCAGACGCTTATTATTACAGCAACTCAGTTGTCGAGGTGAGAGACAATGAGAAGTATGTTGCTGCACCACTAAATCAATGGCTGGGAACGGCTGAAACCAAACAAAAAGAATTCACGGAGGCCAGATAGGGCTATTTTCTTCTGACTGTCTCAATGGACTCACACAGAATCCATTTGTTTGATTGTTTGTTTTTCAGTTACACTCGTGAAGGGTACTTGTCCACACACCTTCGGCTTGTAGTTTGTCTGTGTCCTTGGATCTCAAGTGAGTCTCCTGTAAGTAAGCACGTAGGTGTCTTGAGTTTTCATCCCTTCTTTTAATCCTGTGTCTTTTGTTTGCTGCACTCAGTGCCTGACCTTTTATTCTGATGATTCAGAGCTGTGCACTTATTGCACTTAAAGTATTTTATTTATCATTAAGCTAAAATCACTTGAAGAACATTATGTTTACTATGCTCCCCTCTTCACCAAGTACCCCTGAAAAACCTCTTCAGTCCTGTCGATCTGCGTAGTTGGATGCTGTAGACCCCTTCACCATGTCCCTCCCAACAGAACCCGTTACAGTCGCTGTCCATCACTGAGTAGTAAAATGCTATATGATCTCTACTAGCCTTCTCTGGGTCGTACAGCACTCCCCAAGCCCCCTCAACCCCAAGCATTATACATGCTAAAACTAATGCCCCATTCTTTCTCCTCACACTTATCCCTCCCTTCAGACCCACCCTGCCCAGTCCTTTTCCCTTTGGTAACTTTTAGTCAACTCTCGGGTTCTGTGAGTCTGCTGCTGTTTTTTTCCTTCAGTTTTTCTTTGTTGTTACACTCCACACATGAGTGAAAACACTTGGTACTTGTCTTTCTCCGCCTGGCCTATTTCTCTGAACATACTACCGTCTAGCTCCATCCAGGTCATTGCAAATGGTAGGATTTGTTTTCTTCTTAAGGCTGCTTACTGCACTTTTTAAACTGGATTTCATTCTTCCTTTTTGTTTGTAGTTTAGCTATGTTATTCACCATTCAACTCCTGGTTATGAACAATAGCTTTGTGTCAATCGATATGTATCTGTATCTATCTATCAAATGGTCTGTCTATGTATGTATGTATGTATGTATGTATGTATGTATGTATCTATGTATCTATCTATCTATCTATCTTCCTATCATCTATCTATGATGTCTATCATCGATCAATCTATGTACCTATCTATCTATCTTTCATCTGTCATCTGTGTACCTATCTATCTATGAATCAATCATCTTTTTGTCTGCCCATCTATCCATCTGTACAGAACAGTTAACAACATAGCCTAGGTCTCTTCCCTACATTATGCTTCCAGAAATCTTGCAAGGTAACTAAGCCATAAGGAGAGCACTGTGTTGACCGATACACTTTCATGTAGAGTCAGCCGCGTGTGCTTACAAAACCAGTAAATGGAGGTGAAAGGACTTGAACATGTATCTCTGTCCTCTGTCCTCTTATACTTCCTGCTCGCTTGGTGACTTTATTTAGCCACATTCAGTGAGTAAGTGATCCCTGAAGATCACAAGTATCCTTCGTCTGGTCCGGTTGTCGAAAGAAAAGTGTACTTGTTTCTTTGCACACCACCATGTTTGAGGGACATCGGCGTGATCACTGCTGATAGGTGCAGGGACAAATATAAAGGAACACCTATTTCTGGACAGGAGCAGTTGGGAACAAAGAGTGTGTTGTGGAGTGAAGTGTTTATTTGAGGGTCCAAACTTCCCTCCTTAGGTGGTTATTACTTCTTTACATTCGTGAACATCATAAAAAGCAATGATTTTAAAAGCCCAGATGCATATTATTACAGCAATTCATTTGTTGAGGTGACAGGAAATGAGAAGGAACTTGCTGCACCACTAAATCTATGCCTGAGCACTGCTGAAATCAAACAAAAAGAATTCACGGTGGCTAGATAGGGCTATTTTCTACTGACTCTCTCTGGGGACTCAAACAGAATTCATTTGTTTGTTTGTTTCTTATTTACACTTGTATAGGTAATCTGTCCCCGCCCCTTCAGCTTGTAGTTTGTCTGTGTCCTTGGATCTCAAGTGAGTCTCCAGTAAGGGAGCACGTAGGAGGTCTTGAGTTTTCATCAGTACTTCTAACACTGGGACTTTTGATTGGAGCACTCAAAGCCTGTACTTTTATTCTGATATTTGAGAGCTGTTCTCTTAATGCACTTTGAAATTCTTTTTGTTCTCATTAATATACAATCACATACAGAACATTATGTTTTCCAGTCTAAACCCTTCACCAAGTCCCCGGCAAAAGCCAGTTACAGTCGCTGTCCGTCAGCGTGTACTAAGATGCTGTAGAATCACTACATGTCCTCTCTGTGTTATGCAGCCGTACAAATGACCCCCCAAGTTACACACTATACATGCTAATCCTAATGCCCCCATTCTTTTTCCCCGCCCTTATAACTCCCTTCCCACAAACCCTACCCAGTCCCTTTCTCTTTGGTAACTGTTAATCCACTCTCGGGTTCTGTGAGTCTGCTGCTGTCTTTTAATTCAGTTTTTCTTTGTTATCATAGTCCACACATGAGTGAAATCATTTGGTACATGTATTTCTCCTCCTTGAATATTTGACTGAGCATAATACCCTCTAGCTCCATCCACGTTATTGCAAATGATAGGATTTGTTTTCTTCTTATGGCTGCCTACTGCACTTTTTAAACTGGATTTCATTCTTCTTTTTTGTTTGTAGTTTCGCTATGTGCTTTCACCATTGCTTACCTGGTTATGAGCACTAGCTTTCTGTTAATCGATATGTACCGATATCTATCTATATGTCTGTCTATCTATTTATCAATCAATCAATCAATCAATCATCTTTTTGTCTGCCCATCTGTCCTTGTGTACAGAACAGTTAACCATATATCCTATATCACTTTCCTACACAATGCTTCCAAAAATCCTGCAAAGTATCTAGGCTGTAGAGAGACCACTGGGTTCACCGAGACACTTGCAGGTCGAGTCGGCCGCGTGTACCTACAAAACCAGGAAATGGTTGTGCCGGGACTTGAACCCGGGTCTCTATCCACTGTCCTCTTTCATCTCCTTATAACTTACTGTCTGTATTTAGCCACATTCTTTGACTAAGTGCTCCCTGAAGACCACAAGTATCATTCCTCTGGGCCTGTTGTCTCGAGAAAAGAAAACTTGTTCTTTGCTCACCACCATGTTTGAAGGACATCAGCGTGATCACCGCCGATAGGACAGTTGGTCAAATAAAAAGGAACACCAATTTCTAGACAGGAGCAGTTGGGAGCTAAGAGTGTATTGTGGGGTGACGTGTTTATTTGAGTGTCCAAACTTCCCTCTTAGGTAGTTATTATATCTTCCCATGCGTGAACATCATAAAACCCACTGATTTCAAAGTCCCAGACGCTTATTATTACAGCAACTCAGTTGTTGAGGTGAGAGACAATGAGAAGTATGTTGCTGCACCACTAAATCAATGGCTGGGAACGGCTGAAACCAAACAAAAAGAATTCACGGAGGCCAGATAGGGCTATTTTCTTCTGACTGTCTCAATGGACTCACACAGAATCCATTTGTTTGATTGTTTGTTTTTCAGTTACACTCGTGAAGGGTACTTGTCCACACACCTTCGGCTTGTAGTTTGTCTGTGTCCTTGGATCTCAAGTGAGTCTCCTGTAAGTAAGCACGTAGGTGTCTTGAGTTTTCATCCCTTCTTTTAATCCTGTGTCTTTTGTTTGCTGCACTCAGTGCCTGACCTTTTATTCTGATGATTCAGAGCTGTGCACTTATTGCACTTAAAGTATTTTATTTATCATTAAGCTAAAATCACTTGAAGAACATTATGTTTACTATGCTCCCCTCTTCACCAAGTACCCCTGAAAAACCTCTTCAGTCCTGTCGATCTGCGTAGTTGGATGCTGTAGACCCCTTCACCATGTCCCTCCCAACAGACCCCGTTACAGTCGCTGTCCATCACTGAGTAGTAAAATGCTATATGATCTCTACTAGCCTTCTCTGGGTCGTACAGCACTCCCCATGCCCCCTCAACCCCAAGCATTATACATGCTAAAACTAATGCCCCATTCTTTCTCCTCACACTTATCCATCCCTTCAGACCAACCCTGCCCAGTCCTTTTCCCTTTGGTAACTTTTAGTCAACTCTCGGGTTCTGTGAGTCTGCTGCTGTTTTTTTCCTTCAGTTTTTCTTTGTTGTTATACTCCACACATGAGTGAAAACACTTGGTACTTGTCTTTCTCCGCCTGGCCTATTTCTCTGAACATACTACCGTCTAGCTCCATCCAGGTCATTGCAAATGGTAGGATTTGTTTTCTTCTTAAGGCTGCTTACTGCACTTTTTAAACTGGATTTCATTCTTCCTTTTTGTTTGTAGTTTAGCTATGTTATTCACCATTCAACTCCTGGTTATGAACAATAGCTTTGTGTCAATCGATATGTATCTGTATCTATCTATCTAATGGTCTGTCTGTCTATGTATGTATGTATGTATGTATGTATGTATGTATGTATGTATCTATGTATCTATCTATCTTCCTATCATCTATCTATGATGTCTATCATCGATCAATCTATGTACCTATCTATCTATCTTTCATCTGTCATCTGTGTACCTATCTATCTATGAATCAATCATCTTTTTGTCTGCCCATCTATCCATCTGTACAGAACAGTTAACAACATAGCCTATGTCTCTTCCCTACATTATGCTTCCAGAAATCTTGCAAGGTAACTATGCCATAAGGAGAGCACTGTGTTGACCGATACACTTTCATGTAGTGTCAGCCGCGTGTGCTTACAAAACCAGTAAATGGAGGTGAAAGGACTTGAACATGTATCTCTGTCCTCTGTCCTCTTATACTTCCTGCTCGCTTGGTGACTTTATTTAGCCACATTCAGTGAGTAAGTGATCCCTGAAGATCACAAGTATCCTTCGTCTGGTCCGGTTGTCGAAAGAAAAGTGTACTTGGTTCTTTGCACACCACCATGTTTGAGGGACATCGGCGTGATCACTGCTGATAGGTGCAGGGACAAATATAAAGGAACACCTATTTCTGGACAGGAGCAGTTGGGAACAAAGAGTGTGTTGTGGAGTGAAGTGTTTATTTGAGGGTCCAAACTTCCCTCCTTAGGTGGTTATTACTTCTTTACATTCGTGAACATCATAAAAAGCAATGATTTTAAAAGCCCAGACGCATATTATTACAGCAATTCATTTGTTGAGGTGACAGGAAATGAGAAGGAACTTGCTGCACCACTAAATCTATGCCTGAGCACTGCTGAAATCAAACAAAAAGAATTCACGGTGGCTAGATAGGGCTATTTTCTACTGACTCTCTCTGGGGACTCAAACAGAATTCATTTGTTTGTTTGTTTCTTATTTACACTTGTATAGGTAATCTGTCCCCGCCCCTTCAGCTTGTAGTTTGTCTGTGTCCTTGGATCTCAAGTGAGTCTCCAGTAAGGGAGCACGTAGGAGGTCTTGAGTTTTCATCAGTACTTCTAACACTGGGTCTTTTGATTGGAGCACTCAAAGCCTGTACTTTTATTCTGATATTTGAGAGCTGTTCTCTTAATGCACTTTGAAATTCTTTTTGTTCTCATTAATATACAATCACATACAGAACATTATGTTTTCCAGTCTAAACCCTTCACCAAGTCCCCGGCAAAAGCCAGTTACAGTCGCTGTCCGTCAGCGTGTACTAAGATGCTGTAGAATCACTACATGTCCTCTCTGTGTTATGCAGCCGTACAAATGACCCCCCAAGTTACACACTATACATGCTAATCCTAATGCCCCCATTCTTTTTCCCCGCCCTTATAACTCCCTTCCCACAAACCCTACCCAGTCCCTTTCTCTTTGGTAACTGTTAATCCACTCTCGGGTTCTGTGAGTCTGCTGCTGTCTTTTAATTCAGTTTTTCTTTGTTATCATAGTCCACACATGAGTGAAATCATTTGGTACATGTATTTCTCCTCCTTGAATATTTGACTGAGCATAATACCCTCTAGCTCCATCCACGTTATTGCAAATGATAGGATTTGTTTTCTTCTTATGGCTGCCTACTGCACTTTTTAAACTGGATTTCATTCTTCTTTGTTGTTTGTAGTTTCGCTATGTGCTTTCACCATTGCTCTCCTGGTTATGAGCACTAGCTTTGTTTTATCGATATGTACCGATATCTATCTATATGTCTGTCTATCTATTTATCAATCAATCAATCAATCAATCAGTCATCTTTTTGTCTGCCCATCTGTCCTTGTGTACAGAACAGTTAACCATATATCCTATATCACTTTCCTACACTATGCTTCCAAAAATTCTGCAAAGTATCTAGGCTGTAGAGAGACCACTGGGTTCACCGAGACACTTGCAGGTCGAGTCGGCCGCGTGTACCTACAAAACCAGGAAATGGTTGTGCCGGGACTTGAACCCGTGTCTCTATCCACTGTCCTCTTTCATCTCCTTATAACTTACTGTCTGTATTTAGCCACATTCTTTGACTAAGTGCTCCCTGAAGACCACAAGTATCATTCCTCTGGGCCTGTTGTCTCGAGAAAAGAAAACTTGTTCTTTGCTCACCACCATGTTTGAAGGACATCAGTGTGATCACCGCCGATAGGACAGTGGGTCAAATAAAAAGGAACACCAATTTCTAGACAGGAGCAGTTGGGAGCTAAGAGTGTATTGTGGGGTGACGTGTTTATTTGAGTGTCCAAACTTCCCTCTTAGGTAGTTATTATATCTTCCCATGCGTGAACATCATAAAACCCACTGATTTCAAAGTCCCAGACGCTTATTATTACAGCAACTCAGTTGTTGAGGTGAGAGACAATGAGAAGTATGTTGCTGCACCACTAAATCAATGGCTGGGAATGGCTGAAACCAAACAAAAAGAATTCACGGAGGCCAGATAGGGCTATTTTCTTCTGACTGTCTCAATGGACTCACACAGAATCCATTTGTTTGATTGTTTGTTTTTCAGTTACACTCGTGAAGGGTACTTGTCCACACACCTTCGGCTTGTAGTTTGTCTGTGTCCTTGGATCTCAAGTGAGTCTCCTGTAAGTAAGCACGTAGGTGTCTTGAGTTTTCATCCCTTCTTTTAATCCTGTGTCTTTTGTTTGCTGCACTCAGTGCCTGACCTTTTATTCTGATGATTCAGAGCTGTGCACTTATTGCACTTAAAGTATTTTATTTATCATTAAGCTAAAATCACTTGAAGAACATTATGTTTACTATGCTCCCCCTTCACCAAGTACCCCTGAAAAACCTCTTCAGTCCTGTCGATCTGCGTAGTTGGATGCTGTAGACCCCTTCACCATGTCTCTACCAACAGACCCCGTTACAGTCGCTGTCCATCACTGTGTAGTAAAATGCTATATGATCTCTACTAGCCTTCTCTGGGTCGTACAGCACTCCACATGCCCCCTCAACCCCAAGCATTATACATGCTAAAACTAATGCCCCATTCTTTCTCCTCACACTTATCCCTCCCTTCAGACCCACCCTGCCCAGTCCTTTTCCCTTTGGTAACTTTTAGTCAACTCTCGGGTTCTGTGAGTCTGCTGCTGTTTTTTTCCTTCAGTGTTTCTTTGTTGTTATACTCCACACATGAGTGAAAACACTTGGTACTTGTCTTTCTCCGCCTGGCCTATTTCTCTGAACATACTACCGTCTAGCTCCATCCAGGTCATTGCAAATGGTAGGATTTGTTTTCTTCTTAAGGCTGCTTACTGCACTTTTTAAACTGGATTTCATTCTTCCTTTTCGTTTGTAGTTTAGCTATGTTATTCACCATTCAACTCCTGGTTATGAACAATAGCTTTGTGTCAATCGATATGTATCTGTATCTATCTATCTAATGGTCTGTCTATGTATGTATGTATGTATGTATGTATGTATCTATCTATCTATCTATCTATCTATCTATCTTCCTATCATCTATCTATGATGTCTATCATCGATCAATCTATGTACCTATCTATCGATCTTTCATCTGTCATCTGTGTACCTATCTATCTATGAATCAATCATCTTTTTGTCTGCCCATCTATCCATCTGTACAGAACAGTTAACAACATAGCCTATGTCTCTTCCCTACATTATGCTTCCAGAAATCTTGCAAGGTAACTAAGCCATAAGGAGAGCACTGTGTTGACCGATACACTTTCATGTAGAGTCAGCCGCGTGTGCTTACAAAACCAGTAAATGGAGGTGAAAGGACTTGAACATGTATCTCTGTCCTCTGTCCTCTTATACTTCCTGCTCGCTTGGTGACTTTATTTAGCCACATTCAGTGAGTAAGTGATCCCTGAAGATCACAAGTATCCTTCGTCTGGTCCGGTTGTCGAAAGAAAAGTGTACTTGGTTCTTTGCACACCACCATGTTTGAGGGACATCGGCGTGATCACTGCTGATAGGTGCAGGGACAAATATAAAGGAACACCTATTTCTGGACAGGAGCAGTTGGGAACAAAGAGTGTGTTGTGGAGTGAAGTGTTTATTTGAGGGTCCAAACTTCCCTCCTTAGGTGGTTATTACTTCTTTACATTCGTGAACATCATAAAAAGCAATGATTTTAAAAGCCCAGACGCATATTATTACAGCAATTCATTTGTTGAGGTGACAGGAAATGAGAAGGAACTTGCTGCACCACTAAATCTATGCCTGAGCACTGCTGAAATCAAACAAAAAGAATTCACGGTGGCTAGATAGGGCTATTTTCTACTGACTCTCTCTGGGGACTCAAACAGAATTCATTTGTTTGTTTGTTTCTTATTTACACTTGTATAGGTAATCTGTCCCCGCCCCTTCAGCTTGTAGTTTGTCTGTGTCCTTGGATCTCAAGTGAGTCTCCAGTAAGGGAGCACGTAGGAGGTCTTGAGTTTTCATCAGTACTTCTAACACTGGGTCTTTTGATTGGAGCACTCAAAGCCTGTACTTTTATTCTGATATTTGAGAGCTGTTCTCTTAATGCACTTTGAAATTCTTTTTGTTCTCATTAATATACAATCACATACAGAACATTATGTTTTCCAGTCTAAACCCTTCACCAAGTCCCCGGCAAAAGCCAGTTACAGTCGCTGTCCGTCAGTGTGTACTAAGATGCTGTAGAATCACTACATGTCTTCTCTGTGTTATGCAGCCGTACAAATGACCCCCCAAGTTACACACTATACATGCTAATCCTAATGCCCCCATTCTTTTTCCCCGCCCTTATAACTCCCTTCCCACAAACCCTACCCAGTCCCTTTCTCTTTGGTAACTGTTAATCCACTCTCGGGTTCTGTGAGTCTGCTGCTGTCTTTTAATTCAGTTTTTCTTTGTTATCATAGTCCACACATGAGTGAAATCATTTGGTACATGTATTTCTCCTCCTTGAATATTTGACTGAGCATAATACCCTCTAGCTCCATCCACGTTATTGCAAATGATAGGATTTGTTTTCTTCTTATGGCTGCCTACTGCACTTTTTAAACTGGATTTCATTCTTCTTTTTTGTTTGTAGTTTCGCTATGTGCTTTCACCATTGCTCTCCTGGTTATGAGCACTAGCTTTGTGTTAATCGATATGTACCGATATCTATCTATATGTCTGTCTATCTATTTATCAATCAATCAATCAATCAATCATCTTTTTGTCTGCCCATCTGTCCTTGTGTACAGAACAGTTAACCATATATCCTATATCACTTTCCTACACTATGCTTCCAAAAATCCTGCAAAGTATCTAGGCTGTAGAGAGACCACTGGGTTCACCGAGACACTTGCAGGTTGAGTCGGCCGCGTGTACCTACAAAACCAGGAAATGGTTGTGCCGGGACTTGAACCCGTGTCTCTATCCACTGTCCTCTTTCATCTCCTTATAACTTACTGTCTGTATTTAGCCACATTCTTTGACTAAGTGCTCCCTGAAGACCACAAGTATCATTCCTCTGGGCCTGTTGTCTCGAGAAAAGAAAACTTGTTCTTTGCTCACCACCATGTTTGAAGGACATCAGCGTGATCACCGCCGATAGGACAGTGGGTCAAATAAAAAGGAACACCAATTTCTAGACAGGAGCAGTTGGGAGCTAAGAGTGTATTGTGGGGTGACGTGTTTATTTGAGTGTCCAAACTTCCCTCTTAGGTAGTTATTATATCTTCCCATGCGTGAACATCATAAAACCCACTGATTTCAAAGTCCCAGACGCTTATTATTACAGCAACTCAGTTGTTGAGGTGAGAGACAATGAGAAGTATGTTGCTGCACCACTAAATCAATGGCTGGGAACGGCTGAAACCAAACAAAAAGAATTCACGGAGGCCAGATAGGGCTATTTTCTTCTGACTGTCTCAATGGACTCACACAGAATCCATTTGTTTGATTGTTTGTTTTTCAGTTACACTCGTGAAGGGTACTTGTTCACACACCTTCGGCTTGTAGTTTGTCTGTGTCCTTGGATCTCAAGTGAGTCTCCTGTAAGTAAGCACGTAGGTGTCTTGAGTTTTCATCCCTTCTTTTAATCCTGTGTCTTTTGTTTGCTGCACTCAGTGACTAACCTTTTATTCTGATGATTCAGAGCTGTGCACTTATTGCACTTAAAGTATTTTATTTATCATTAAGCTAAAATCACTTGAAGAACATTATGTTTACTATGCTCCCCCCTTCACCAAGTACCCCTGAAAAACCTCTTCAGTCCTGTCGATCTGCGTAGTTGGATGCTGTAGACCCCTTCACCATGTCCCTCCCAACAGACCCCGTTACAGTCGCTGTCCATCACTGAGTAGTAAAATGCTATATGATCTCTACTAGTCTTCTCTGGGTCGTACAGCACTCCCCATGCCCCCTCAACCCCAAGCATTATACATGCTAAAACTAATGCCCCATTCTTTCTCCTCACACTTATCCCTCCCTTCAGACCCACCCTGCCCAGTCCTTTTCCCTTTGGTAACTTTTAGTCAACTCTCGGGTTCTGTGAGTCTGCTGCTGTTTTTTTCCTTCAGTGTTTCTTTGTTGTTATACTCCACACATGAGTGAAAACACTTGGTACTTGTCTTTCTCCGCCTGGCCTATTTCTCTGAACATAATACCGTCTAGCTCCATCCAGGTCATTGCAAATGGTAGGATTTGTTTTCTTCTTAAGGCTGCTTACTGCACTTTTTAAACTGGATTTCTTTCTTCCTTTTTGTTTGTAGTTTAGCTATGTTATTCACCATTCAACTCCTGGTTATGAACAATAGCTTTGTGTCAATCGATATGTATCTGTACCTATCTATCTAATGGTCTGTCTGTCTATGTATGTATGTATGTATGTATGTATGCATGTATCTATGTATCTATCTATCTATCTATCTTCCTATCATCTATCTATGATGTCTATCATCGATCAATCTATGTACCTATCTATCTATCTTTCATCTGTCATCTGTGTACCTATCTATCTATGAATCAATCATCTTTTTGTCTGCCCATCTATCCATCTGTACAGAACAGTTAACAACATAGCCTATGTCTCTTCCCTACATTATGCTTCCAGAAATCTTGCAAGGTAACTAAGCCATAAGGAGAGCACTGTGTTGACCGATACACTTTCATGTAGAGTCAGCCGCGTGTGCTTACAAAACCAGTAAATGGAGGTGAAAGGACTTGAACATGTATCTCTGTCCTCTGTCCTCTTATACTTCCTGCTCGCTTGGTGACTTTATTTAGCCACATTCAGTGAGTAAGTGATCCCTGAAGATCACAAGTATCCTTCGTCTGGTCCGGTTGTCGAAAGAAAAGTGTACTTGGTTCTTTGCACACCACCATGTTTGAGGGACATCGGCGTGATCACTGCTGATAGGTGCAGGGACAAATATAAAGGAACACCTATTTCTGGACAGGAGCAGTTGGGAACAAAGAGTGTGTTGTGGAGTGAAGTGTTTATTTGAGGGTCCAAACTTCCCTCCTTAGGTGGTTATTACTTCTTTACATTCGTGAACATCATAAAAAGCAATGATTTTAAAAGCCCAGACGCATATTATTACAGCAATTCATTTGTTGAGGTGACAGGAAATGAGAAGGAACTTGCTGCACCACTAAATCTATGCCTGAGCACTGCTGAAATCAAACAAAAAGAATTCACGGTGGCTAGATAGGGCTATTTTCTACTGACTCTCTCTGGGGACTCAAACAGAATTCATTTGTTTGTTTGTTTCTTATTTACACTTGTATAGGTAACCTGTCCCCGCCCCTTCAGCTTGTAGTTTGTCTGTGTCCTTGGATCTCAAGTGAGTCTCCAGTAAGGGAGCACGTAGGAGGTCTTGAGTTTTCATCAGTACTTCTAACACTGGGTCTTTTGATTGGAGCACTCAAAGCCTGTACTTTTATTCTGATATTTGAGAGCTGTTCTCTTAATGCACTTTGAAATTCTTTTTGTTCTCATTAATATACAATCACATACAGAACATTATGTTTTCCAGTCTAAACCCTTCACCAAGTCCCCGGCAAAAGCCAGTTACAGTCGCTGTCCGTCAGCGTGTACTAAGATGCTGTAGAATCACTACATGTCTTCTCTGTGTTATGCAGCCGTACAAATGACCCCCCAAGTTACACACTATACATGCTAATCCTAATGCCCCCATTCTTTTTCCCCGCCCTTATAACTCCCTTCCCACAAACCCTACCCAGTCCCTTTCTCTTTGGTAACTGTTAATCCACTCTCGGGTTCTGTGAGTCTGCTGCTGTCTTTTAATTCAGTTTTTCTTTGTTATCATAGTCCGCACATGAGTGAAATCATTTGGTACATGTATTTCTCCTCCTTGAATATTTGACTGAGCATAATACCCTCTAGCTCCATCCACGTTATTGCAAATGATAGGATTTGTTTTCTTCTTATGGCTGCCTACTGCACTTTTTAAACTGGATTTCATTCTTCTTTTTTGTTTGTAGTTTCGCTATGTGCTTTCACCATTGCTCTCCTGGTTATGAGCACTAGCTTTGTGTTAATCGATATGTACCGATATCTATCTATATGTCTGTCTATCTATTTATCAATCAATCAATCAATCCATCATCTTTTTGTCTGCCCATCTGTCCTTGTGTACAGAACAGTTAACCATATATCCTATATCACTTTCCTACACTATGCTTCCAAAAATCCTGCAAAGTATCTAGGCTGTAGAGAGACCACTGGGTTCACCGAGACACTTGCAGGTCGAGTCGGCCGCGTGTACCTACAAAACCAGGAAATGGTTGTGCCGGGACTTGAACCTGTGTCTCTATCCACTGTCCTCTTTCATCTCCTTATAACTTACTGTCTGTATTTAGCCACATTCTTTGACTAAGTGCTCCCTGAAGACCACAAGTATCATTCCTCTGGGCCTGTTGTCTCGAGAAAAGAAAACTTGTTCTTTGCTCACCACCATGTTTGAAGGACATCAGCGTGATCACCGCCGATAGGACAGTGGGTCAAATAAAAAGGAACACCAATTTCTAGACAGGAGCAGTTGGGAGCTAAGAGTGTATTGTGGGGTGACGTGTTTATTTGAGTGTCCAAACTTCCCTCTTAGGTAGTTATTATATCTTCCCATGCGAGAAAATCATAAAACCCACTGATTTCAAAGTCCCAGACGCTTATTATTACAGCAACTCAGTTGTTGAGGTGAGAGACAATGAGAAGTATGTTGCTGCACCACTAAATCAATGGCTGGGAACGGCTGAAACCAAACAAAAAGAATTCACGGAGGCCAGATAGGGCTATTTTCTTCTGACTGTCTCAATGGACTCACACAGAATCCATTTGTTTGATTGTTTGTTTTTCAGTTACACTCGTGAAGGGTACTTGTCCACACACCTTCGGCTTGTAGTTTGTCTGTGTCCTTGGATCTCAAGTGAGTCTCCTGTAAGTAAGCACGTAGGTGTCTTGAGTTTTCATCCCTTCTTTTAATCCTGTGTCTTTTGTTTGCTGCACTCAGTGCCTGACCTTTTATTCTGATGATTCAGAGCTGTGCACTTATTGCACTTAAAGTATTTTATTTATCATTAAGCTAAAATCACTTGAAGAACATTATGTTTACTATGCTCCCCCCTTCACCAAGTACCCCTGAAAAACCTCTTCAGTCCTGTCGATCTGCGTAGTTGGATGCTGTAGACCCCTTCACCATGTCCCTCCCAACAGACCCCGTTACAGTCGCTGTCCATCACTGAGTAGTAAAATGCTATATGATCTCTACTAGCCTTCTCTGGGTCGTACAGCACTCCCCATGCCCCCTCAACCCCAAGCATTATACATGCTAAAACTAATGCCCCATTCTTTCTCCTCACACTTATCCCTCCCTTCAGACCCACCCTGCCCAGTCCTTTTCCCTTTGGTAACTTTTAGTCAACTCTCGGGTTCTGTGAGTCTGCTGCTGTTTTTTTCCTTCAGTTTTTCTTTGTTGTTATACTCCACACATGAGTGAAAACACTTGGTACTTGTCTTTCTCCGCCTGGCCTATTTCTCTGAACATACTACCGTCTAGCTCCATCCAGGTCATTGCAAATGGTAGGATTTGTTTTCTTCTTAAGGCTGCTTACTGCACTTTTTAAACTGGATTTCATTCTTCCTTTTTGTTTGTAGTTTAGCTATGTTATTCACCATTCAACTCCTGGTTATGAACAATAGCTTTGTGTCAATCGATATGTATCTGTATCTATCTATCTAATGGTCTGTCTGTCTAAGTATGTATGTATGTATGTATGTATGTATGTATCTATGTATCTATCTATCTATCTATCTATCTTCCTATCATCTATCTTTGATGTCTATCATCGATCAATCTATGTACCTATCTATCTATCTTTCATCTGTCATCTGTGTACCTATCTATCTATGAATCAATCATCTTTTTGTCTGCCCATCTATCCATCTGTACAGAACAGTTAACAACATAGCCTATGTCTCTTCATTACATTATGCTTCCAGAAATCTTGCAAGGTAACTAAGCCATAAGGAGAGCACTGTGTTGACCGATACGCTTTCATGTAGAGTCAGCCGCGTGTGCTTACAAAACCAGTAAATGGAGGTGAAAGGACTTGAACATGTATCTCTGTCCTCTGTCCTCTTATACTTCCTGCTCGCTTGGTGACTTTATTTAGCCACATTCAGTGAGTAAGTGATCCCTGAAGATCACAAGTATCCTTCGTCTGGTCCGGTTGTCGAAAGAAAAGTGTACTTGGTTCTTTGCACACCACCATGTTTGAGGGACATCGGCGTGATCACTGCTGATAGGTGCAGGGACAAATATAAAGGAACACCTATTTCTGGACAGGAGCAGTTGGGAACAAAGAGTGTGTTGTGGAGTGAAGTGTTTATTTGAGGGTCCAAACTTCCCTCCTTAGGTGGTTATTACTTCTTTACATTCGTGAACATCATAAAAAGCAATGATTTTAAAAGCCCAGACGCATATTATTACAGCAATTCATTTGTTGAGGTGACAGGAAATGAGAAGGAACTTGCTGCACCACTAAATCTATGCCTGAGCACTGCTGAAATCAAACAAAAAGAATTCACGGTGGCTAGATAGGGCTATTTTCTACTGACTCTCTCTGGGGACTCAAACAGAATTCATTTGTTTGTTTGTTTCTTATTTACACTTGTATAGGTAATCTGTCCCCGCCCCTTCAGCTTGTAGTTTGTCTGTGTCCTTGGATCTCAAGTGAGTCTCCAGTAAGGGAGCACGTAGGAGGTCTTGAGTTTTCATCAGTACTTCTAACACTGGGTCTTTTGATTGGAGCACTCAAAGCCTGTACTTTTATTCTGATATTTGAGAGCTGTTCTCTTAATGCACTTTGAAATTCTTTTTGTTCTCATTAATATACAATCACATACAGAACATTATGTTTTCCAGTCTAAACCCTTCACCAAGTCCCCGGCAAAAGCCAGTTACAGTCGCTGTCCGTCAGCGTGTACTAAGATGCTGTAGAATCACTACATGTCTTCTCTGTGTTATGCAGCCGTACAAATGACCCCCCAAGTTACACACTATACATGCTAATCCTAATGCCCCCATTCTTTTTCCCCGCCCTTATAACTCCCTTCCCACAAACCCTACCCAGTCCCTTTCTCTTTGGTAACTGTTAATCCACTCTCGGGTTCTGTGAGTCTGCTGCTGTCTTTTAATTCAGTTTTTCTTTGTTATCATAGTCCACACATGAGTGAAATCATTTGGTACATGTATTTCTCCTCCTTGAATATTTGACTGAGCATAATACCCTCTAGCTCCATCCACGTTATTGCAAATGATAGGATTTGTTTTCTTCTTATGGCTGCCTACTGCACTTTTTAAACTGGATTTCATTCTTCTTTTTTGTTTGTAGTTTCGCTATGTGCTTTCACCATTGCTCTCCTGGTTATGAGCACTAGCTTTGTTTTATCGATATGTACCGATATCTATCTATATGTCTGTCTATCTATTTATCAATCAATCAATCAATCAATCAATCATCTTTTTGTCTGCCCATCTGTCCTTGTGTACAGAACAGTTAACCATATATCCTATATCACTTTCCTACACTATGCTTCCAAAAATCCTGCAAAGTATCTAGGCTGTAGAGACACCACTGGGTTCACCGAGACACTTGCAGGTCGAGTCGGCCGCGTGTACCTACAAAACCAGGAAATGGTTGTGCCGGGACTTGAACCCGTGTCTCTATCCACTGTCCTCTTTCATCTCCTTATAACTTACTGTCTGTATTTAGCCACATTCTTTGACTAAGTGCTCCCTGAAGACCACAAGTATCATTCCTCTGGGCCTGTTGTCTCGAGAAAAGAAAACTTGTTCTTTGCTCACCACCATGTTTGAAGGACATCAGCGTGATCACCGCCGATAGGACAGTGGGTCAAATAAAAAGGAACACCAATTTCTAGACAGGAGCAGTTGGGAGCTAAGAGTGTATTGTGGGGTGACGTGTTTATTTGAGTGTCCAAACTTCCCTCTTAGGTAGTTATTATATCTTCCCATGCGTGAACATCATAAAACCCACTGATTTCAAAGTCCAAGACGCTTATTATTACAGCAACTCAGTTGTTGAGGTGAGAGACAATGAGAAGTATGTTGCTGCACCACTAAATCAATGGCTGGGAACGGCTGAAACCAAACAAAAAGAATTCACGGAGGCCAGATAGGGCTATTTTCTTCTGACTGTCTCAATGGACTCACACAGAATCCATTTGTTTGATTGTTTGTTTTTCAGTTACACTCGTGAAGGGTACTTGTCCACACACCTTCGGCTTGTAGTTTGTCTGTGTCCTTGGATCTCAAGTGAGTCTCCTGTAAGTAAGCACGTAGGTGTCTTGAGTTTTCATCCCTTCTTTTAATCCTGTGTCTTTTGTTTGCTGCACTCAGTGCCTGACCTTTTATTCTGATGATTCAGAGCTGTGCACTTATTGCACTTAAAGTATTTTATTTATCATTAAGCTAAAATCACTTGAAGAACATTATGTTTACTATGCTCCCCCCTTCACCAAGTACCCCTGAAAAACCTCTTCAGTCCTGTCGATCTGCGTAGTTGGATGCTGTAGACCCCTTCACCATGTCCCTCCCAACAGACCCCGTTACAGTCGCTGTCCATCACTGAGTAGTAAAATGCTATATGATCTCTACTAGCCTTCTCTGGGTCGTACAGCACTCCCCATGCCCCCTCAACCCCAAGCATTATACATGCTAAAACTAATGCCCCATTCTTTCTCCTCACACTTATCCCTCCCTTCAGACCCACCCTGCCCAGTCCTTTTCCCTTTGGTAACTTTTAGTCAACTCTCGGGTTCTGTGAGTCTGCTGCTGTTTTTTTCCTTCAGTTTTTCTTTGTTGTTATACTCCACACATGAGTGAAAACACTTGGTACTTGTCTTTCTCCGCCTGGCCTATTTCTCTGAACATACTACCGTCTAGCTCCATCCAGGTCATTGCAAATGGTAGGATTTGTTTTCTTCTTAAGGCTGCTTACTGCACTTTTTAAACTGGATTTCATTCTTCCTTTTCGTTTGTAGTTTAGCTATGTTATTCACCATTCAACTCCTGGTTATGAACAATAGCTTTGTGTCAATCGATATGTATCTGTATCTATCTACCTAATGGTCTGTCTGTCTATGTATGTATGTATGTATGTATGTATGTATCTATGTATCTATCTATCTATCTATCTATCTTCCTATCATCTATCTTTGATGTCTATCATCGATCAATCTATGTACCTATCTATCTATCTTTCATCTGTCATCTGTGTACCTATCTATCTATGAATCAATCATCTTTTTGTCTGCCCATCTATCCATCTGTACAGAACAGTTAACAACATAGCCTATGTCTCTTCCCTACATTATGCTTCCAGAAATCTTGCAAGGTAACTAAGCCATAAGGAGAGCACTGTGTTGACCGATACACTTTCATGTAGAGTCAGCCGCGTGTGCTTACAAAACCAGTAAATGGAGGTGAAAGGACTTGAACATGTATCTCTGTCCTCTGTCCTCTTATACTTCCTGCTCGCTTGGTGACTTTATTTAGCCACATTCAGTGAGTAAGTGATCCCTGAAGATCACAAGTATCCTTCGTCTGGTCCGGTTGTCGAAAGAAAAGTGTACTTGGTTCTTTGCACACCACCATGTTTGAGGGACATCGGCGTGATCACTGCTGATAGGTGCAGGGACAAATATAAAGGAACACCTATTTCTGGACAGGAGCAGTTGGGAACAAAGAGTGTGTTGTGGAGTGAAGTGTTTATTTGAGGGTCCAAACTTCCCTCCTTAGGTGGTTATTACTTCTTTACATTCGTGAACATCATAAAAAGCAATGATTTTAAAAGCCCAGACGCATATTATTACAGTAATTCATTTGTTGAGGTGACAGGAAATGAGAAGGAACTTGCTGCACCACTAAATCTATGCCTGAGCACTGCTGAAATCAAACAAAAAGAATTCACGGTGGCTAGATAGGGCTATTTTCTACTGACTCTCTCTGGGGACTCAAACAGAATTCATTTGTTTGTTTGTTTCTTATTTACACTTGTATAGGTAATCTGTCCCCGCCCCTTCAGCTTGTAGTTTGTCTGTGTCCTTGGATCTCAAGTGAGTCTCCAGTAAGGGAGCACGTAGGAGGTCTTGAGTTTTCATCAGTACTTCTAACACTGGGTCTTTTGATTGGAGCACTCAAAGCCTGTACTTTTATTCTGATATTTGAGAGCTGTTCTCTTAATGCACTTTGAAATTCTTTTTGTTCTCATTAATATACAATCACATACAGAACATTATGTTTTCCAGTCTAAACCCTTCACCAAGTCCCCGGCAAAAGCCAGTTACAGTCGCTGTCCGTCAGCGTGTACTAAGATGCTGTAGAATCACTACATGTCTTCTCTGTGTTATGCAGCCGTACAAATGACCCCCCAAGTTACACACTATACATGCTAATCCTAATGCCCCCATTCTTTTTCCCCGCCCTTATAACTCCCTTCCCACAAACCCTACCCAGTCCCTTTCTCTTTGGTAACTGTTAATCCACTCTCGGGTTCTGTGAGTCTGCTGCTGTCTTTTAATTCAGTTTTTCTTTGTTATCATAGTCCGCACATGAGTGAAATCATTTGGTACATGTATTTCTCCTCCTTGAATATTTGACTGAGCATAATACCCTCTAGCTCCATCCACGTTATTGCAAATGATAGGATTTGTTTTCTTCTTATGGCTGCCTACTGCACTTTTAAAACTGGATTTCATTCTTCATTTTTGTTTGTAGTTTCGCTATGTGCTTTCACCATTGCTCTCCTGGTTATGAGCACTAGCTTTGTTTTATCCATATGTACCTATATCTATCTATATGTCTGTCTATCTATTTATCAATCAATCAATCAATCAATCAATCATCTTTTTGTCTGCCCATCTGTCCTTGTGTACAGAACAGTTAACCATATATCCTATATCACTTTCCTACACTATGCTTCCAAAAATCCTGCAAAGTATCTAGGCTGTAGAGAGACCACTGGGTTCACCGAGACACTTGCAGGTCGAGTCGGCCGCGTGTACCTACAAAACCAGGAAATGGTTGTGCCAGGACTTGAAACCGGGTCTCTATCCACTGTCCTCTTTCATCTCCTTATATCTTACTGTCTGTATTTAGCCACATTCTTCGACTAAGTGCTCCCTGTAGACCACAAGTATCATTCCTCTGGGCCTGTTGTCTCGAGAAAAGAAAACTTGTTCTTTGCTCACCACCATGTTTGAAGGACATCAGCGTGATCACCGCCGATAGGACAGTGGGTCAAATAAAAAGGAACACCAATTTCTAGACAGGAGCAGTTGGGAGCTAAGAGTGTATTGTGGGGTGACGTGTTTATTTGAGTGTCCAAACTTCCCTCTTAGGTAGTTATTACATCTTCCCATGCGTGAACATCATAAAACCCACTGATTTCAAAGTCCCAGACGCTTATTATTACAGCAACTCAGTTGTTGAGGTGAGAGACAATGAGAAGTATGTTGCTGCACCACTAAATCAATGGCTGGGAACGGCTGAAACCAAACAAAAAGAATTCACGGAGGCCAGATAGGGCTATTTCCTTCTGACTGTCTCAATGGACTCACACAGAATGCATTTGTTTGATTGTTTGTTTTTCAGTTACACTCGTGAAGGGTACTTGTCCACACACCTTCGGCTTGTAGTTTGTCTGTGTCCTTGGATCTCAAGTGAGTCTCATGTAAGTAAGCACGTAGGTGTCTTGAGTTTTCATCCCTTCTTTTAATCCTGTGTCTTTTGTTTGCTGCACTCAGTGCCTGACCTTTTATTCTGATGATTCAGAGCTGTGCACTTATTGCACTTAAAGTATTTTATTTATCATTAAGCTAAAATCACTTGAAGAACATTATGTTTACTATGCTCCCCCCTTCACCAAGTACCCCTGAAAAACCTCTTCAGTCCTGTCGATCTGCGTAGTTGGATGCTGTAGACCCCTTCACCATGTCCCTCCCAACAGACCCCGTTACAGTCGCTGTCCATCACTGAGTAGTAAAATGCTATATGATCTCTACTAGCCTTCTCTGGGTCGTACAGCACTCCCCATGCCCCCTCAACCCCAAGCATTATACATGCTAAAACTAATGCCCCATTCTTTCTCCTCACACTTATCCCTCCCTTCAGACCCACCCTGCCCAGTCCTTTTCCCTTTGGTAACTTTTAGTCAACTCCGGTTCTGTGAGTCTGCTGCTGTTTTTTTCCTTCAGTTTTTCTTTGTTGTTATACTCCACACATGAGTGAAAACACTTGGTACTTGTCTTTCTCCGCCTGGCCTATTTCTCTGAACATACTACCGTCTAGCTCCATCCAGGTCATTGCAAATGGTAGGATTTGTTTTCTTCTTAAGGCTGCTTACTGCACTTTTTAAACTGGATTTCATTCTTCCTTTTCGTTTGTAGTTTAGCTATGTTATTCACCATTCAACTCCTGGTTATGAACAATAGCTTTGTGTCAATCGATATGTATCTGTATCTATCTACCTAATGGTCTGTCTGTCTATGTATGTATGTATGTATGTATGTATGTATCTATGTATCTATCTATCTATCTATCTATCTTCCTATCATCTATCTTTGATGTCTATCATCGATCAATCTATGTACCTATCTATCTATCTTTCATCTGTCATCTGTGTACCTATCTATCTATGAATCAATCATCTTTTTGTCTGCCCATCTATCCATCTGTACAGAACAGTTAACAACATAGCCTATGTCTCTTCCCTACATTATGCTTCCAGAAATCTTGCAAGGTAACTAAGCCATAAGGAGAGCACTGTGTTGACCGATACACTTTCATGTAGAGTCAGCCGCGTGTGCTTACAAAACCAGTAAATGGAGGTGAAAGGACTTGAACATGTATCTCTGTCCTCTGTCCTCTTATACTTCCTGCTCGCTTGGTGACTTTATTTAGCCACATTCAGTGAGTAAGTGATCCCTGAAGATCACAAGTATCCTTCGTCTGGTCCGGTTGTCGAAAGAAAAGTGTACTTGGTTCTTTGCACACCACCATGTTTGAGGGACATCGGCGTGATCACTGCTGATAGGTGCAGGGACAAATATAAAGGAACACCTATTTCTGGACAGGAGCAGTTGGGAACAAAGAGTGTGTTGTGGAGTGAAGTGTTTATTTGAGGGTCCAAACTTCCCTCCTTAGGTGGTTATTACTTCTTTACATTCGTGAACATCATAAAAAGCAATGATTTTAAAAGCCCAGACGCATATTATTACAGCAATTCATTTGTTGAGGTGACAGGAAATGAGAAGGAACTTGCTGCACCACTAAATCTATGCCTGAGCACTGCTGAAATCAAACAAAAAGAATTCACGGTGGCTAGATAGGGCTATTTTCTACTGACTCTCTCTGGGGACTCAAACAGAATTCATTTGTTTGTTTGTTTCTTATTTACACTTGTATAGGTAATCTGTCCCCGCCCCTTCAGCTTGTAGTTTGTCTGTGTCCTTGGATCTCAAGTGAGTCTCCAGTAAGGGAGCACGTAGGAGGTCTTGAGTTTTCATCAGTACTTCTAACACTGGGTCTTTTGATTGGAGCACTCAAAGCCTGTACTTTTATTCTGATATTTGAGAGCTGTTCTCTTAATGCACTTTGAAATTCTTTTTGTTCTCATTAATATACAATCACATACAGAACATTATGTTTTCCAGTCTAAACCCTTCACCAAGTCCCCGGCAAAAGCCAGTTACAGTCGCTGTCCGTCAGCGTGTACTAAGATGCTGTAGAATCACTACATGTCTTCTCTGTGTTATGCAGCCGTACAAATGACCCCCCAAGTTACACACTATACATGCTAATCCTAATGCCCCCATTCTTTTTCCCCGCCCTTATAACTCCCTTCCCACAAACCCTACCCAGTCCCTTTCTCTTTGGTAACTGTTAATCCACTCTCGGGTTCTGTGAGTCTGCTGCTGTCTTTTAATTCAGTTTTTCTTTGTTATCATAGTCCACACATGAGTGAAATCATTTGGTACATGTATTTCTCCTCCTTGAATATTTGACTGAGCATAATACCCTCTAGCTCCATCCACGTTATTGCAAATGATAGGATTTGTTTTCTTCTTATGGCTGCCTACTGCACTTTTTAAACTGGATTTCATTCTTCTTTTTTGTTTGTAGTTTCGCTATGTGCTTTCACCATTGCTCTCCTGGTTATGAGCACTAGCTTTGTTTTATCGATATGTACCGATATCTATCTATATGTCTGTCTATCTATTTATCAATCAATCAATCAATCAATCAATCATCTTTTTGTCTGCCCATCTGTCCTTGTGTACAGAACAGTTAACCATATATCCTATATCACTTTCCTACACTATGCTTCCAAAAATCCTGCAAAGTATCTAGGCTGTAGAGACACCACTGGGTTCACCGAGACACTTGCAGGTCGAGTCGGCCGCGTGTACCTACAAAACCAGGAAATGGTTGTGCCGGGACTTGAAACCTGGTCTCTATCCACTGTCCTCTTTCATCTCCTTATAACTTACTGTCTGTATTTAGCCACATTCTTCGACTAAGTGCTCCCTGAAGACCACAAGTATCATTCCTCTGGGCCTGTTGTCTCGAGAAAAGAAAACTTGTTCTTTGCTCACCACCATGTTTGAAGGACATCAGCGTGATCACCGCCGATAGGACAGTGGGTCAAATAAAAAGGAACACCAATTTCTAGACAGGAGCAGTTGGGAGCTAAGAGTGTATTGTGGGGTGACGTGTTTATTTGAGTGTCCAAACTTCCCTCTTAGGTAGTTATTACATCTTCCCATGCGTGAACATCATAAAACCCACTGATTTCAAAGTCCCAGACGCTTATTATTACAGCAACTCAGTTGTTGAGGTGAGAGACAATGAGAAGTATGTTGCTGCACCACTAAATCAATGGCTGGGAACGGCTGAAACCAAACAAAAAGAATTCACGGAGGCCAGATAGGGCTATTTTCTTCTGAATGTCTCAATGGACTCACACAGAATCCATTTGTTTGATTGTTTGTTTTTCAGTTACACTCGTGAAGGGTACTTGTCCACACACCTTCGGCTTGTAGTTTGTCTGTGTCCTTGGATCTCAAGTGAGTCTCCTGTAAGTAAGCACGTAGGTGTCTTGAGTTTTCATCCCTTCTTTTAATTCTGTGTCTTTTGTTTGCTGCACTCAGTGCCTGACCTTTTATTCTGATGATTCAGAGCTGTGCACTTATTGCACTTAAAGTATTTTATTTATCATTAAGCTAAAATCACTTGAAGAACATTATGTTTACTATGCTCCCCCCTTCACCAAGTACCCCTGAAAAACCTCTTCAGTCCTGTCGATCTGCGTAGTTGGATGCTGTAGACCCCTTCACCATGTCCCTCCCAACAGACCCCGTTACAGTCGCTGTCCATCACTGAGTAGTAAAATGCTATATGATCTCTACTAGCCTTCTCTGGGTCGTACAGCACTCCCCATGCCCCCTCAACCCCAAGCATTATACATGCTAAAACTAATGCCCCATTCTTTCTCCTCACACTTATCCCTCCCTTCAGACCCACCCTGCCCAGTCCTTTTCCCTTTGGTAACTTTTAGTCAACTCTCGGGTTCTGTGAGTCTGCTGCTGTTTTTTTCCTTCAGTTTTTCTTTGTTGTTATACTCCACACATGAGTGAAAACACTTGGTACTTGTCTTTCTCCGCCTGGCCTATTTCTCTGAACATACTACCGTCTAGCTCCATCCAGGTCATTGCAAATGGTAGGATTTGTTTTCTTCTTAAGGCTGCTTACTGCACTTTTTAAACTGGATTTCATTCTTCCTTTTCGTTTGTAGTTTAGCTATGTTATTCACCATTCAACTCCTGGTTATGAACAATAGCTTTGTGTCAATCGATATGTATCTGTATCTATCTATCTAATGGTCTGTCTGTCTAAGTATGTATGTATGTATGTATGTATGTATGTATCTATGTATCTATCTATCTATCTATCTATCTTCCTATCATCTATCTTTGATGTCTATCATCGATCAATCTATGTACCTATCTATCTATCTTTCATCTGTCATCTGTGTACCTATCTATCTATGAATCAATCATCTTTTTGTCTGCCCATCTATCCATCTGTACAGAACAGTTAACAACATAGCCTATGTCTCTTCATTACATTATGCTTCCAGAAATCTTGCAAGGTAACTAAGCCATAAGGAGAGCACTGTGTTGACCGATACGCTTTCATGTAGAGTCAGCCGCGTGTGCTTACAAAACCAGTAAATGGAGGTGAAAGGACTTGAACATGTATCTCTGTCCTCTGTCCTCTTATACTTCCTGCTCGCTTGGTGACTTTATTTAGCCACATTCAGTGAGTAAGTGATCCCTGAAGATCACAAGTATCCTTCGTCTGGTCCGGTTGTCGAAAGAAAAGTGTACTTGGTTCTTTGCACACCACCATGTTTGAGGGACATCGGCGTGATCACTGCTGATAGGTGCAGGGACAAATATAAAGGAACACCTATTTCTGGACAGGAGCAGTTGGGAACAAAGAGTGTGTTGTGGAGTGAAGTGTTTATTTGAGGGTCCAAACTTCCCTCCTTAGGTGGTTATTACTTCTTTACATTCGTGAACATCATAAAAAGCAATGATTTTAAAAGCCCAGACGCATATTATTACAGCAATTCATTTGTTGAGGTGACAGGAAATGAGAAGGAACTTGCTGCACCACTAAATCTATGCCTGAGCACTGCTGAAATCAAACAAAAAGAATTCACGGTGGCTAGATAGGGCTATTTTCTACTGACTCTCTCTGGGGACTCAAACAGAATTCATTTGTTTGTTTGTTTCTTATTTACACTTGTATAGGTAATCTGTCCCCGCCCCTTCAGCTTGTAGTTTGTCTGTGTCCTTGGATCTCAAGTGAGTCTCCAGTAAGGGAGCACGTAGGAGGTCTTGAGTTTTCATCAGTACTTCTAACACTGGGTCTTTTGATTGGAGCACTCAAAGCCTGTACTTTTATTCTGATATTTGAGAGCTGTTCTCTTAATGCACTTTGAAATTCTTTTTGTTCTCATTAATATACAATCACATACAGAACATTATGTTTTCCAGTCTAAACCCTTCACCAAGTCCCCGGCAAAAGCCAGTTACAGTCGCTGTCCGTCAGCGTGTACTAAGATGCTGTAGAATCACTACATGTCTTCTCTGTGTTATGCAGCCGTACAAATGACCCCCCAAGTTACACACTATACATGCTAATCCTAATGCCCCCATTCTTTTTCCCCGCCCTTATAACTCCCTTCCCACAAACCCTACCCAGTCCCTTTCTCTTTGGTAACTGTTAATCCACTCTCGGGTTCTGTGAGTCTGCTGCTGTCTTTTAATTCAGTTTTTCTTTGTTATCATAGTCCACACATGAGTGAAATCATTTGGTACATGTATTTCTCCTCCTTGAATATTTGACTGAGCATAATACCCTCTAGCTCCATCCACGTTATTGCAAATGATAGGATTTGTTTTCTTCTTATGGCTGCCTACTGCACTTTTTAAACTGGATTTCATTCTTCTTTTTTGTTTGTAGTTTCGCTATGTGCTTTCACCATTGCTCTCCTGGTTATGAGCACTAGCTTTGTTTTATCGATATGTACCGATATCTATCTATATGTCTGTCTATCTATTTATCAATCAATCAATCAATCAATCAATCATCTTTTTGTCTGCCCATCTGTCCTTGTGTACAGAGCAGTTAACCATATATCCTATATCACTTTCCTACACTATGCTTCCAAAAATCCTGCAAAGTATCTAGGCTGTAGAGAGACCACTGGGTTCACCGAGACACTTGCAGGTCGAGTCGGCCGCGTGTACCTACAAAACCAGGAAATGGTTGTGCCAGGACTTGAAACCGGGTCTCTATCCACTGTCCTCTTTCATCTCCTTATATCTTACTGTCTGTATTTAGCCACATTCTTCGACTAAGTGCTCCCTGTAGACCACAAGTATCATTCCTCTGGGCCTGTTGTCTCGAGAAAAGAAAACTTGTTCTTTGCTCACCACCATGTTTGAAGGACATCAGCGTGATCACCGCCGATAGGACAGTGGGTCAAATAAAAAGGAACACCAATTTCTAGACAGGAGCAGTTGGGAGCTAAGAGTGTATTGTGGGGTGACGTGTTTATTTGAGTGTCCAAACTTCCCTCTTAGGTAGTTATTACATCTTCCCATGCGTGAACATCATAAAACCCACTGATTTCAAAGTCCCAGACGCTTATTATTACAGCAACTCAGTTGTTGAGGTGAGAGACAATGAGAAGTATGTTGCTGCACCACTAAATCAATGGCTGGGAACGGCTGAAACCAAACAAAAAGAATTCACGGAGGCCAGATAGGGCTATTTTCTTCTGACTGTCTCAATGGACTCACACAGAATCCATTTGTTTGATTGTTTGTTTTTCAGTTACACTCGTGAAGGGTACTTGTCCACACACCTTCGGCTTGTAGTTTGTCTGTGTCCTTGGATCTCAAGTGAGTCTCCTGTAAGTAAGCACGTAGGTGTCTTGAGTTTTCATCCCTTCTTTTAATCCTGTGTCTTTTGTTTGCTGCACTCAGTGCCTGACCTTTTATTCTGATGATTCAGAGCTGTGCACTTATTGCACTTAAAGTATTTTATTTATCATTAAGCTAAAATCACTTGAAGAACATTATGTTTACTATGCTCCCCCCTTCACCAAGTACCCCTGAAAAACCTCTTCAGTCCTGTCGATCTGCGTAGTTGGATGCTGTAGACCCCTTCACCATGTCCCTCCCAACAGACCCCGTTACAGTCGCTGTCCATCACTGAGTAGTAAAATGCTATATGATCTCTACTAGCCTTCTCTGGGTCGTACAGCACTCCCCATGCCCCCTCAACCCCAAGCATTATACATGCTAAAACTAATGCCCCATTCTTTCTCCTCACACTTATCCCTCCCTTCAGACCCACCCTGCCCAGTCCTTTTCCCTTTGGTAACTTTTAGTCAACTCTCGGGTTCTGTGAGTCTGCTGCTGTTTTTTTCCTTCAGTTTTTCTTTGTTGTTATACTCCACACATGAGTGAAAACACTTGGTACTTGTCTTTCTCCGCCTGGCCTATTTCTCTGAACATACTACCGTCTAGCTCCATCCAGGTCATTGCAAATGGTAGGATTTGTTTTCTTCTTAAGGCTGCTTACTGCACTTTTTAAACTGGATTTCATTCTTCCTTTTCGTTTGTAGTTTAGCTATGTTATTCACCATTCAACTCCTGGTTATGAACAATAGCTTTGTGTCAATCGATATGTATCTGTATCTATCTACCTAATGGTCTGTCTGTCTATGTATGTATGTATGTATGTATGTATGTATCTATGTATCTATCTATCTATCTATCTATCTTCCTATCATCTATCTTTGATGTCTATCATCGATCAATCTATGTACCTATCTATCTATCTTTCATCTGTCATCTGTGTACCTATCTATCTATGAATCAATCATCTTTTTGTCTGCCCATCTATCCATCTGTACAGAACAGTTAACAACATAGCCTATGTCTCTTCCCTACATTATGCTTCCAGAAATCTTGCAAGGTAACTAAGCCATAAGGAGAGCACTGTGTTGACCGATACACTTTCATGTAGAGTCAGCCGCGTGTGCTTACAAAACCAGTAAATGGAGGTGAAAGGACTTGAACATGTATCTCTGTCCTCTGTCCTCTTATACTTCCTGCTCGCTTGGTGACTTTATTTAGCCACATTCAGTGAGTAAGTGATCCCTGAAGATCACAAGTATCCTTCGTCTGGTCCGGTTGTTGAAAGAAAAGTGTACTTGGTTCTTTGCACACCACCATGTTTGAGGGACATCGGCGTGATCACTGCTGATAGGTGCAGGGACAAATATAAAGGAACACCTATTTCTGGACAGGAGCAGTTGGGAACAAAGAGTGTGTTGTGGAGTGAAGTGTTTATTTGAGGGTCCAAACTTCCCTCCTTAGGTGGTTATTACTTCTTTACATTCGTGAACATCATAAAAAGCAATGATTTTAAAAGCCCAGACGCATATTATTACAGCAATTCATTTGTTGAGGTGACAGGAAATGAGAAGGAACTTGCTGCACCACTAAATCTATGCCTGAGCACTGCTGAAATCAAACAAAAAGAATTCACGGTGGCTAGATAGGGCTATTTTCTACTGACTCTCTCTGGGGACTCAAACAGAATTCATTTGTTTGTTTGTTTCTTATTTACACTTGTATAGGTAATCTGTCCCCGCCCCTTCAGCTTGTAGTTTGTCTGTGTCCTTGGATCTCAAGTGAGTCTCCAGTAAGGGAGCACGTAGGAGGTCTTGAGTTTTCATCAGTACTTCTAACACTGGGTCTTTTGATTGGAGCACTCAAAGCCTGTACTTTTATTCTGATATTTGAGAGCTGTTCTCTTAATGCACTTTGAAATTCTTTTTGTTCTCATTAATATACAATCACATACAGAACATTATGTTTTCCTGTCTAAACCCTTCACCAAGTCCCCGGCAAAAGCCAGTTACAGTCGCTGTCCATCAGCGTGTACTAAGATGCTGTAGAATCACTACATGTCTTCTCTGTGTTATGCAGCCGTACAAATGACCCCCCAAGTTACACACTATACATGCTAATCCTAATGCCCCCATTCTTTTTCCCCGCCCTTATAACTCCCTTCCCACAAACCCTACCCAGTCCCTTTCTCTTTGGTAACTGTTAATCCACTCTCGGGTTCTGTGAGTCTGCTGCTGTCTTTTAATTCAGTTTTTCTTTGTTATCATAGTCCACACATGAGTGAAATCATTTGGTACATGTATTTCTCCTCCTTGAATATTTGACTGAGCATAATACCCTCTAGCTCCATCCACGTTATTGCAAATGATAGGATTTGTTTTCTTCTTATGGCTGCCTACTGCACTTTTTAAACTGGATTTCATTCTTCTTTTTTGTTTGTAGTTTCGCTATGTGCTTTCACCATTGCTCTCCTGGTTATGAGCACTAGCTTTGTGTTAATCGATATGTACCGATATCTATCTATATGTCTGTCTATCTATTTATCAATCAATCAATCAATCAATCAATCATCTTTTTGTCTGCCCATCTGTCCTTGTGTACAGAACAGTTAACCATATATCCTATATCACTTTCCTACACTATGCTTCCAAAAATCCTGCAAAGTATCTAGGCTGTAGAGAGACCACTGGGTTCACCGAGACACTTGCAGGTCGAGTCGGCCGCGTGTACCTACAAAACCAGGAAATGGTTGTGCCGGGACTTGAACCCGTGTCTCTATCCACTGTCCTCTTTCATCTCCTTATAACTTACTGTCTGTATTTAGCCACATTCTTTGACTAAGTGCTCCCTGTAGACCACAAGTATCATTCCTCTGGGCCTGTTGTCTCGAGAAAAGAAAACTTGTTCTTTGCTCACCACCATGTTTGAAGGACATCAGCGTGATCACCGCCGATAGGACAGTGGGTCAAATAAAAAGGAACACCAATTTCTAGACAGGAGCAGTTGCGAGCTAAGAGTGTATTGTGGGGTGACGTGTTTATTTGAGTGTCCAAACTTCCCTCTTAGGTAGTTATTATATCTTCCCATGCGTGAATATCATAAAACTCACTGATTTCAAAGTCCCAGACGCTTATTATTACAGCAACTCAGTTGTCGAGGTGAGAGACAATGAGAAGTATGTTGCTGCACCACTAAATCAATGGCTGGGAACGGCTGAAACCAAACAAAAAGAATTCACGGAGGCCAGATAGGGCTATTTTCTTCTGACTGTCTCAATGGACTCACACAGAATCCATTTGTTTGATTGTTTTTCAGTTACACTCGTGAAGGGTACTTGTCCACACACCTTCGGCTTGTAGTTTGTCTGTGTCCTTGGATCTCAAGTGAGTCTCCTGTAAGTAAGCACGTAGGTGTCTTGAGTTTTCATCCCTTCTTTTAATCCTGTGTCTTTTGTTTGCTGCACTCAGTGCCTGACCTTTTATTCTGATGATTCAGAGCTGTGCACTTATTGCACTTAAAGTATTTTATTTATCATTAAGCTAAAATCACTTGAAGAACATTATGTTTACTATGCTCCCCCCTTCACCAAGTACCCCTGAAAAACCTCTTCAGTCCTGTCGATCTGCGTAGTTGGATGCTGTAGACCCCTTCACCATGTCCCTCCCAACAGACCCCGTTACAGTCGCTGTCCATCACTGAGTAGTAAAATGCTATATGATCTCTACTAGCCTTCTCTGGGTCGTACAGCACTCCCCATGCCCCCTCAACCCCAAGCATTATACATGCTAAAACTAATGCCCCATTCTTTCTCCTCACACTTATCCCTCCCTTCAGACCCACCCTGCCCAGTCCTTTTCCCTTTGGTAACTTTTAGTCAACTCTCGGGTTCTGTGAGTCTGCTGCTGTTTTTTTCCTTCAGTGTTTCTTTGTTGTTATACTCCACACATGAGTGAAAACACTTGGTACTTGTCTTTCTCCGCCTGGCCTATTTCTCTGAACATACTACCGTCTAGCTCCATCCAGGTCATTGCAAATGGTAGGATTTGTTTTCTTCTTAAGGCTGCTTACTGCACTTTTTAAACTGGATTTCATTCTTCCTTTTCGTTTGTAGTTTAGCTATGTTATTCACCATTCAACTCCTGGTTATGAACAATAGCTTTGTGTCAATCGATATGTATCTGTATCTATCTATCTAATGGTCTGTCTGTCTAAGTATGTATGTATGTATGTATGTATGTATGTATCTATGTATCTATCTATCTATCTATCTATCTTCCTATCATCTATCTTTGATGTCTATCATCGATCAATCTATGTACCTATCTATCTATCTTTCATCTGTCATCTGTGTACCTATCTATCTATGAATCAATCATCTTTTTGTCTGCCCATCTATCCATCTGTACAGAACAGTTAACAACATAGCCTATGTCTCTTCATTACATTATGCTTCCAGAAATCTTGCAAGGTAACTAAGCCATAAGGAGAGCACTGTGTTGACCGATACGCTTTCATGTAGAGTCAGCCGCGTGTGCTTACAAAACCAGTAAATGGAGGTGAAAGGACTTGAACATGTATCTCTGTCCTCTGTCCTCTTATACTTCCTGCTCGCTTGGTGACTTTATTTAGCCACATTCAGTGAGTAAGTGATCCCTGAAGATCACAAGTATCCTTCGTCTGGTCCGGTTGTCGAAAGAAAAGTGTACTTGGTTCTTTGCACACCACCATGTTTGAGGGACATCGGCGTGATCACTGCTGATAGGTGCAGGGACAAATATAAAGGAACACCTATTTCTGGACAGGAGCAGTTGGGAACAAAGAGTGTGTTGTGGAGTGAAGTGTTTATTTGAGGGTCCAAACTTCCCTCCTTAGGTGGTTATTACTTCTTTACATTCGTGAACATCATAAAAAGCAATGATTTTAAAAGCCCAGACGCATATTATTACAGCAATTCATTTGTTGAGGTGACAGGAAATGAGAAGGAACTTGCTGCACCACTAAATCTATGCCTGAGCACTGCTGAAATCAAACAAAAAGAATTCACGGTGGCTAGATAGGGCTATTTTCTACTGACTCTCTCTGGGGACTCAAACAGAATTCATTTGTTTGTTTGTTTCTTATTTACACTTGTATAGGTAATCTGTCCCCGCCCCTTCAGCTTGTAGTTTGTCTGTGTCCTTGGATCTCAAGTGAGTCTCCAGTAAGGGAGCACGTAGGAGGTCTTGAGTTTTCATCAGTACTTCTAACACTGGGTCTTTTGATTGGAGCACTCAAAGCCTGTACTTTTATTCTGATATTTGAGAGCTGTTCTCTTAATGCACTTTGAAATTCTTTTTGTTCTCATTAATATACAATCACATACAGAACATTATGTTTTCCAGTCTAAACCCTTCACCAAGTCCCCGGCAAAAGCCAGTTACAGTCGCTGTCCGTCAGCGTGTACTAAGATGCTGTAGAATCACTACATGTCTTCTCTGTGTTATGCAGCCGTACAAATGACCCCCCAAGTTACACACTATACATGCTAATCCTAATGCCCCCATTCTTTTTCCCCGCCCTTATAACTCCCTTCCCACAAACCCTACCCAGTCCCTTTCTCTTTGGTAACTGTTAATCCACTCTCGGGTTCTGTGAGTCTGCTGCTGTCTTTTAATTCAGTTTTTCTTTGTTATCATAGTCCACACATGAGTGAAATCATTTGGTACATGTATTTCTCCTCCTTGGATATTTGACTGAGCATAATACCCTCTAGCTCCATCCACGTTATTGCAAATGATAGGATTTGTTTTCTTCTTATGGCTGCCTACTGCACTTTTTAAACTGGATTTCATTCTTCCTTTTCGTTTGTAGTTTCGCTATGTGCTTTCACCATTCAACTCCTGGTTATGAGCACTAGCTTTGTGTCAATCGATATGTATCTGTATCTATCTATCTAATGGTCTGTCTGTCTATGTATGTATGTATGTATGTATGTATGTATCTATGTATCTATCTATCTATCTATCTTCCTATCATCTATCTGTGATGTCTATCATCGATCAATCTATGTACCTATCTATCTATCTTTCATCTGTCATCTGTGTACCTATCTGTCTATGAATCAATCATCTTTTTGTCTGCCCATCTATCCATCTGTACAGAAGAGTTAACAACATAGCCTATGTCTCTTCCCTACATTATGCTTCCAGAAATCTTGCAAGGTAACTAAGCCATAAGGAGAGCACTGTGTTGACCGATACACTTTCATGTAGAGTCAGCCGCGTGTGCTTACAAAACCAGTAAATGGAGGTGAAAGGACTTGAATATGTATCTCTGTCCTCTGTCCTCTTATACTTCCTGCTCGCTTGGTGACTTTATTTAGCCACATTCAGTGAGTAAGTGATCCCTGAAGATCACAAGTATCCTTCGTCTGGTCCGGTTGTCGAAAGAAAAGTGTACTTGGTTCTTTGCACACCACCATGTTTGAGGGACATCGGCGTGATCACTGCTGATAGGTGCAGGGACAAATATAAAGGAACACCTATTTCTGGACAGGAGCAGTTGGGAACAAAGAGTGTGTTGTGGAGTGAAGTGTTTATTTGAGGGTCCAAACTTCCCTCCTTAGGTGGTTATTACTTCTTTACATTCGTGAACATCATAAAAAGCAATGATTTTAAAAGCCCAGACGCATATTATTACAGCAATTCATTTGTTGAGGTGACAGGAAATGAGAAGGAACTTGCTGCACCACTAAATCTATGCCTGAGCACTGCTGAAATCAAACAAAAAGAATTCACGGTGGCTAGATAGGGCTATTTTCTACTGACTCTCTCTGGGGACTCAAACAGAATTCATTTGTTTGTTTGTTTCTTATTTACACTTGTATAGGTAATCTGTCCCCGCCCCTTCAGCTTGTAGTTTGTCTGTGTCCTTGGATCTCAAGTGAGTCTCCAGTAAGGGAGCACGTAGGAGGTCTTGAGTTTTCATCAGTACTTCTAACACTGGGTCTTTTGATTGGAGCACTCAAAGCCTGTACTTTTATTCTGATATTTGAGAGCTGTTCTCTTAATGCACTTTGAAATTCTTTTTGTTCTCATTAATATACAATCACATACAGAACATTATGTTTTCCAGTCTAAACACTTCACCAAGTCCCCGGCAAAAGCCAGTTACAGTCGCTGTCCGTCAGCGTGTACTAAGATGCTGTAGAATCACTACATGTCTTCTCTGTGTTATGCAGCCGTACAAATGACCCCCCAAGTTACACACTATACATGCTAATCCTAATGCCCCCATTCTTTTTCCCCGCCCTTATAACTCCCTTCCCACAAACCCTACCCAGTCCCTTTCTCTTTGGTAACTGTTAATCCACTCTTGGGTTCTGTGAGTCTGCTGCTGTCTTTTAATTCAGTTTTTCTTTGTTATCATAGTCCACAAATGAGTGAAATCATTTGGTACATGTATTTCTCCTCCTTGGATATTTGACTGAGCATAATACCCTCTAGCTCCATCCACGTTATTGCAAATGATAGGATTTGTTTTCTTCTTATGGCTGCCTACTGCACTTTTTAAACTGGATTTCATTCTTCCTTTTCGTTTGTAGTTTAGCTATGTTATTCACCATTCAACTCCTGGTTATGAACAATAGCTTTGTGTCAATCGATATGTATCTGTATCTATCTATATAATGGTCTGTCTGTCTATGTATGTATGTATGTATGTATGTATGTATCTATGTATCTATCTATCTATCTTCCTATCATCTATCTATGATATCTATCATCGATCAATCTATGTACCTATCTATCTATCTTTCATCTGTCATCTGTGTACCTATCTGTCTATGAATCAATCATCTTTTTGTCTGCCCATCTATCCATCTGTACAGAAGAGTTAACAACATAGCCTATGTCTCTTCCCTACATTATGCTTCCAGAAATCTTGCAAGGTAACTAAGCCATAAGGAGAGCACTGTGTTGACCGATACACTTTCATGTAGAGTCAGCCGCGTGTGCTTACAAAACCAGTAAATGGAGGTGAAAGGACTTGAATATGTATCTCTGTCCTCTGTCCTCTTATACTTCCTGCTCGCTTGGTGACTTTATTTAGCCACATTCAGTGAGTAAGTGATCCCTGAAGATCACAAGTATCCTTCGTCTGGTCCGGTTGTCGAAAGAAAAGTGTACTTGGTTCTTTGCACACCACCATGTTTGAGGGACATCGGCGTGATCACTGCTGATAGGTGCAGGGACAAATATAAAGGAACACCTATTTCTGGACAGGAGCAGTTGGGAACAAAGAGTGTGTTGTGGAGTGAAGTGTTTATTTGAGGGTCCAAACTTCCCTCCTTAGGTGGTTATTACTTCTTTACATTCGTGAACATCATAAAAAGCAATGATTTTAAAAGCCCAGACGCATATTATTACAGCAATTCATTTGTTGAGGTGACAGGAAATGAGAAGGAACTTGCTGCACCACTAAATCTATGCCTGAGCACTGCTGAAATCAAACAAAAAGAATTCACGGTGGCTAGATAGGGCTATTTTCTACTGACTCTCTCTGGGGACTCAAACAGAATTCATTTGTTTGTTTGTTTCTTATTTACACTTGTATAGGTAATCTGTCCCCGCCCCTTCAGCTTGTAGTTTGTCTGTGTCCTTGGATCTCAAGTGAGTCTCCAGTAAGGGAGCACGTAGGAGGTCTTGAGTTTTCATCAGTACTTCTAACACTGGGTCTTTTGATTGGAGCACTCAAAGCCTGTACTTTTATTCTGATATTTGAGAGCTGTTCTCTTAATGCACTTTGAAATTCTTTTTGTTCTCATTAATATACAATCACATATAGAACATTATGTTTTCCAGTCTAAACCCTTCACCAAGTCCCCGGCAAAAGCCAGTTACAGTCGCTGTCCGTCAGCGTGTACTAAGATGCTGTAGAATCACTACATGTCTTCTCTGTGTTATGCAGCCGTACAAATGACCCCCCAAGTTACACACTATACATGCTAATCCTAATGCCCCCATTCTTTTTCCCCGCCCTTTTAACTCCCTTCCCACAAACCCTACCCAGTCCCTTTCTCTTTGGTAACTGTTAATCCACTCTCGGGTTCTGTGAGTCTGCTGCTGTCTTTTAATTCAGTTTTTCTTTGTTATCATAGTCCACACATGAGTGAAATCATTTGGTACATGTATTTCTCCTCCTTGAATATTTGACTGAGCATAATACCCTCTAGCTCCATCCACGTTATTGCAAATGATAGGATTTGTTTTCTTCTTATGGCTGCCTACTGCACTTTTTAAACTGGATTTCATTCTTCTTTTTTGTTTGTAGTTTCGCTATGTGCTTTCACCATTGCTCTCCTGGTTATGAGCACTAGCTTTGTGTTAATCGATATGTACCGATATCTATCTATATGTCTGTCTATCTATTTATCAATCAATCAATCAATCAATCAATCATCTTTTTGTCTGCCCATCTGTCCTTGTGTACAGAACAGTTAACCTTATATCCTATATCACTTTCCTACACTATGCTTCCAAAAATCCTGCAAAGTATCTAGGCTGTAGAGAGACCACTGGGTTCACCGAGACACTTGCAGGTCGAGTCGGCCGCGTGTACCTACAAAACCAGGAAATGGTTGTGCCGGGACTTGAACCCGTGTCTCTATCCACTGTCCTCTTTCATCTCCTTATAACTTACTGTCTGTATTTAGCCACATTCTTTGACTAAGTGCTCCCTGTAGACCACAAGTATCATTCCTCTGGGCCTGTTGTCTCGAGAAAAGAAAACTTGTTCTTTGCTCACCACCATGTTTGAAGGACATCAGCGTGATCACCGCCGATAGGACAGTGGGTCAAATAAAAAGGAACACCAATTTCTAGACAGGAGCAGTTGCGAGCTAAGAGTGTATTGTGGGGTGACGTGTTTATTTGAGTGTCCAAACTTCCCTCTTAGGTAGTTATTATATCTTCCCATGCGTGAACATCATAAAACCCACTGATTTCAAAGTCCCAGACGCTTATTATTACAGCAACTCAGTTGTTGAGGTGAGAGACAATGAGAAGTATGTTGCTGCACCACTAAATCAATGGCTGGGAACGGCTGAAACCAAACAAAAAGAATTCACGGAGGCCAGATAGGGCTATTTTCTTCTGACTGTCTCAATGGACTCACACAGAATCCATTTGTTTGATTGTTTTTCAGTTACACTCGTGAAGGGTACTTGTCCACACACCTTCGGCTTGTAGTTTGTCTGTGTCCTTGGATCTCAAGTGAGTCTCCTGTAAGTAAGCACGTAGATGTCTTGAGTTTTCATCCCTTCTTTTAATCCTGTGTCTTTTGTTTGCTGCACTCAGTGCCTGACCTTTTATTCTGATGATTCAGAGCTGTGCACTTATTGCACTTAAAGTATTTTATTTATCATTAAGCTAAAATCACTTGAAGAACATTATGTTTACTATGCTCCCCCCTTCACCAAGTACCCCTGAAAAACCTCTTCAGTCCTGTCGATCTGCGTAGTTGGATGCTGTAGACCCCTTCACCATGTCCCTCCCAACAGACCCCGTTACAGTCGCTGTCCATCACTGAGTAGTAAAATGCTATATGATCTCTACTAGCCTTCTCTGGGTCGTACAGCACTCCCCATGCCCCCTCAACCCCAAGCATTATACATGCTAAAACTAATGCCCCATTCTTTCTCCTCACACTTATCCCTCCCTTCAGACCCACCCTGCCCAGTCCTTTTCCCTTTGGTAACTTTTAGTCAACTCTCGGGTTCTGTGAGTCTGCTGCTGTTTTTTTCCTTCAGTGTTTCTTTGTTGTTATACTCCACACATGAGTGAAAACACTTGGTACTTGTCTTTCTCCGCCTGGCCTATTTCTCTGAACATACTACCGTCTAGCTCCATCCAGGTCATTGCAAATGGTAGGATTTGTTTTCTTCTTAAGGCTGCTTACTGCACTTTTTAAACTGGATTTCATTCTTCCTTTTCGTTTGTAGTTTAGCTATGTTATTCACCATTCAACTCCTGGTTATGAACAATAGCTTTGTGTCAATCGATATGTATCTGTATCTATCTATCTAATGGTCTGTCTGTCTATGTATGTATGTATGTATGTATGTATGTATCTATGTATCTATCTATCTATCTACCTATCATCTATCTATGATGTCTATCATCGATCAATCTATGTACCTATCTATCTATCTTTCATCTGTCATCTGTGTACCTATCTATCTATGAATCAATCATCTTTTTGTCTGCCCATCTATCCATCTGTACAGAACAGTTAACAACATAGCCTATGTCTCTTCCCTACATTATGCTTCCAGAAATCTTGCAAGGTAACTAAGCCATAAGGAGAGCACTGTGTTGACCGATACACTTTCATGTAGAGTCAGCCGCGTGTGCTTACAAAACCAGTAAATGGAGGTGAAAGGACTTGAACATGTATCTCTGTCCTCTGTCCTCTTATACTTCCTGCTCGCTTGGTGACTTTATTTAGCCACATTCAGTGAGTAAGTGATCCCTGAAGACCACAAGTATCCTTCGTCTGGTCCGGTTTTCGAAAGAAAAGTGTACTTGGTTCTTTGCACACCACCATGTTTGAGGGACATCGGCGTGATCACTGCTGATAGGTGCAGGGACAAATATAAAGGAACACCTATTTCTGGACAGGAGCAGTTGGGAACAAAGAGTGTGTTGTGGAGTGAAGTGTTTATTTGAGGGTCCAAACTTCCCTCCTTAGGTGGTTATTACTTCTTTACATTCGTGAACATCATAAAAAGCAATGATTTTAAAAGCCCAGACGCATATTATTACAGCAATTCATTTGTTGAGGTGACAGGAAATGAGAAGGAACTTGCTGCACCACTAAATCTATGCCTGAGCACTGCTGAAATCAAACAAAAAGAATTCACGGTGGCTAGATAGGGCTATTTTCTACTGACTCTCTCTGGGGACTCAAACAGAATTCATTTGTTTGTTTGTTTCTTATTTACACTTGTATAGGTAATCTGTCCCCGCCCCTTCAGCTTGTAGTTTGTCTGTGTCCTTGGATCTCAAGTGAGTCTCCAGTAAGGGAGCACGTAGGAGGTCTTGAGTTTTCATCAGTACTTCTAACACTGGGTCTTTTGATTGGAGCACTCAAAGCCTGTACTTTTATTCTGATATTTGAGAGCTGTTCTCTTAATGCACTTTGAAATTCTTTTTGTTCTCATTAATATACAATCACATACAGAACAATATGTTTTCCTGTCTAAACCCTTCACCAAGTCCCCGGCAAAAGCCAGTTACAGTCGCTGTCCGTCAGCGTGTACTAAGATGCTGTAGAATCACTACATGTCTTCTCTGTGTTATGCAGCCGTACAAATGACCCCCCAAGTTACACACTATACATGCTAATCCTAATGCCCCCATTCTTTTTCCCCGCCCTTATAACTCCCTTCCCACAAACCCTACCCAGTCCCTTTCTCTTTGGTAACTGTTAATCCACTCTCGGGTTCTGTGAGTCTGCTGCTGTCTTTTAATTCAGTTTTTCTTTGTTATCATAGTCCGCACATGAGTGAAATCATTTGGTACATGTATTTCTCCTCCTTGAATATTTGACTGAGCATAATACCCTCTAGCTCCATCCACGTTATTGCAAATGATAGGATTTGTTTTCTTCTTATGGCTGCCTACTGCACTTTTTAAACTGGATTTCATTCTTCATTTTTGTTTGTAGTTTCGCTACGTGCTTTCACCATTGCTCTCCTGGTTATGAGCACTAGCTTTGTTTTATCGATATGTACCTATATCTATCTATATGTCTGTCTATCTATTTATCAATCAATCAATCAATCAATCAATCATCTTTTTGTCTGCCCATCTGTCCTTGTGTACAGAACAGTTAACCATATATCCTATATCACTTTCCTACACTATGCTTCCAAAAATCCTGCAAAGTATCTAGGCTGTAGAGAGACCACTGGGTTCACCGAGACACTTGCAGGTCGAGTCGGCCGCGTGTACCTACAAAACCAGGAAATGGTTGTGCCGGGACTTGAACCCGTGTCTCTATCCACTGTCCTCTTTCATCTCCTTATAACTTACTGTCTGTATTTAGCCACATTCTTCGACTAAGTGCTCCCTGAAGACCACAAGTATCATTCCTCTGGGCCTGTTGTCTCGAGAAAAGAAAACTTGTTCTTTGCTCACCACCATGTTTGAAGGACATCAGCGTGATCACCGCCGATAGGACAGTGGGTCAAATAAAAAGGAACACCAATTTCTAGACAGGAGCAGTTGGGAGCTAAGAGTGTATTGTGGGGTGACGTGTTTATTTGAGTGTCCAAACTTCCCTCTTAGGTAGTTATTACATCTTCCCATGCGTGAACATCATAAAACCCACTGATTTCAAAGTCCCAGACGCTTATTATTACAGCAACTCAGTTGTTGAGGTGAGAGACAATGAGAAGTATGTTGCTGCACCACTAAATCAATGGCTGGGAACGGCTGAAACCAAACAAAAAGAATTCACGGAGGCCAGATAGGGCTATTTTCTTCTGACTGTCTCAATGGACTCACACAGAATCCATTTGTTTGATTGTTTGTTTTTCAGTTACACTCGTGAAGGGTACTTGTCCACACACCTTCGGCTTGTAGTTTGTCTGTGTCCTTGGATCTCAAGTGAGTCTCCTGTAAGTAAGCACGTAGATGTCTTGAGTTTTCATCCCTTCTTTTAATCCTGTGTCTTTTGTTTGCTGCACTCAGTGCCTGACCTTTTATTCTGATGATTCAGAGCTGTGCACTTATTGCACTTAAAGTATTTATTTATCATTAAGCTAAAATCACTTGAAGAACATTATGTTTACTATGCTCCCCCCTTCACCAAGTACCCCTGAAAAACCTCTTCAGTCCTGTCGATCTGCGTAGTTGGATGCTGTAGACCCCTTCACCATGTCCCTCCCAACAGACCCCGTTACAGTCGCTGTCCATCACTGAGTAGTAAAATGCTATATGATCTCTACTAGCCTTCTCTGGGTCGTACAGCACTCCCCATGCCCCCTCAACCCCAAGCATTATACATGCTAAAACTAATGCCCCATTCTTTCTCCTCACACTTATCCCTCCCTTCAGACCCACCCTGCCCAGTCCTTTTCCCTTTGGTAACTTTTAGTCAACTCTCTGTGAGTTGCTGCTGTTTTTTTCCTTCAGTTTTTCTTTGTTGTTATACTCCACACATGAGTGAAAACACTTGGTACTTGTCTTTCTCCGCCTGGCCTATTTCTCTGAACATACTACCGTCTAGCTCCATCCAGGTCATTGCAAATGGTAGGATTTGTTTTCTTCTTAAGGCTGCTTACTGCACTTTTTAAACTGGATTTCATTCTTCCTTTTCGTTTGTAGTTTAGCTATGTTATTCACCATTCAACTCCTGGTTATGAACAATAGCTTTGTGTCAATCGATATGTATCTGTATCTATCTATCTAATGGTCTGTCTGTCTATGTATGTATGTATGTATGTATGTATGTATCTATGTATCTATCTATCTATCTATCTTCCTATCATCTATCTATGATGTCTATCATCGATCAATCTATGTACCTATCTATCTATCTTTCATCTGTCATCTGTGTACCTATCTATCTATGAATCAATCATCTTTTTGTCTGCCCATCTATCCATCTGTACAGAACAGTTAACAACATAGCCTATGTCTCTTCCCTACATTATGCTTCCAGAAATCTTGCAAGGTAACTAAGCCATAAGGAGAGCACTGTGTTGACCGATACACTTTCATGTAGAGTCAGCCGCGTGTGCTTACAAAACCAGTAAATGGAGGTGAAAGGACTTGAACCTGTATCTCTGTCCTCTGTCCTCTTATACTTCCTGCTCGCTTGGTGACTTTATTTAGCCACATTCAGTGAGTAAGTGATCCCTGAAGATCACAAGTATCCTTCGTCTGGTCCGGTTGTCGAAAGAAAAGTGTACTTGGTTCTTTGCACACCACCATGTTTGAGGGACATCGGCGTGATCACTGCTGATAGGTGCAGGGACAAATATAAAGGAACACCTATTTCTGGACAGGAGCAGTTGGGAACAAAGAGTGTGTTGTGGAGTGAAGTGTTTATTTGAGGGTCCAAACTTCCCTCCTTAGGTGGTTATTACTTCTTTACATTCGTGAACATCATAAAAAGCAATGATTTTAAAAGCCCAGACGCATATTATTACAGCAATTCATTTGTTGAGGTGACAGGAAATGAGAAGGAACTTGCTGCACCACTAAATCTATGCCTGAGCACTGCTGAAATCAAACAAAAAGAATTCACGGTGGCTAGATAGGGCTATTTTCTACTGACTCTCTCTGGGGACTCAAACAGAATTCATTTGTTTGTTTGTTTCTTATTTACACTTGTATAGGTAATCTGTCCCCGCCCCTTCAGCTTGTAGTTTGTCTGTGTCCTTGGATCTCAAGTGAGTCTCCAGTAAGGGAGCACGTAGGAGGTCTTGAGTTTTCATCAGTACTTCTAACACTGGGTCTTTTGATTGGAGCACTCAAAGCCTGTACTTTTATTCTGATATTTGAGAGCTGTTCTCTTAATGCACTTTGAAATTCTTTTTGTTCTCATTAATATACAATCACATACAGAACATTATGTTTTCCAGTCTAAACCCTTCACCAAGTCCCCGGCAAAAGCCAGTTACAGTCGCTGTCCGTCAGCGTGTACTAAGATGCTGTAGAATCACTACATGTCTTCTCTGTGTTATGCAGCCGTACAAATGACCCCCCAAGTTACACACTATACATGCTAATCCTAATGCCCCCATTCTTTTTCCCCGCCCTTATAACTCCCTTCCCACAAACCCTACCCAGTCCCTTTCTCTTTGGTAACTGTTAATCCACTCTCGGGTTCTGTGAGTCTGCTGCTGTCTTTTAATTCAGTTTTTCTTTGTTATCATAGTCCGCACATGAGTGAAATCATTTGGTACATGTATTTCTACTCCTTGAATATTTGACTGAGTATAATACCCTCTAGCTCCATCCACGTTATTGCAAATGATAGGATTTGTTTTCTTCTTATGGCTGCCTACTGCACTTTTTAAACTGGATTTCATTCTTCTTTTTTGTTTGTAGTTTCGCTACGTGCTTTCACCATTGCTTTCCTTTTTATGAGCACTAGCTTTGTGTTAATCGATATGTACCGATATCTATCTATATGTCTGTCTATCTATTTATCAATCAATCAATCAATCAATCATCTTTTTGTCTGCCCATCTGTCCTTGTGTACAGAACAGTTAACCATATATCCTATATCACTTTCCTACACTATGCTTCCAAAAATCCTGCAAAGTATCTAGGCTGTAGAGAGACCACTGGGTTCACCGAGACACTTGCAGGTCGAGTCGGCCGCGTGTACCTACAAAACCAGGAAATGGTTGTGCCGGGACTTGAACCCGGGTCTCTATCCACTGTCCTCTTTCATCTCCTTATAACTTACTGTCTGTATTTAGCCACATTCTTCGACTAAGTGCTCCCTGTAGACCACAAGTATCATTCCTCTGGGCCTGTTGTCTCGAGAAAAGAAAACTTGTTCTTTGCTCACCACCATGTTTGAAGGACATCAGCGTGATCACCGCCGATAGGACAGTGGGTCAAATAAAAAGGAACACCAATTTCTAGACAGGAGCAGTTGGGAGCTAAGAGTGTATTGTGGGGTGACGTGTTTATTTGAGTGTCCAAACTTCCCTCTTAGGTAGTTATTATATCTTCCCATGCGTGAACATCATAAAACCCACTGATTTCAAAGTCCCAGACGCTTATTATTACAGCAACTCAGTTGTTGAGGTGAGAGACAATGAGAAGTATGTTGCTGCACCACTAAATCAATGGCTGGGAACGGCTGAAACCAAACAAAAAGAATTCACGGAGGCCAGATAGGGCTATTTCCTTCTGACTGTCTCAATGGACTCACACAGAATGCATTTGTTTTATTGTTTGTTTTTCAGTTACACTCGTGAAGGGTACTTGTCCACACACCTTCGGCTTGTAGTTTGTCTGTGTCCTTGGATCTCAAGTGAGTCTCATGTAAGTAAGCACGTAGGTGTCTTGAGTTTTCATCCCTTCTTTTAATCCTGTGTCTTTTGTTTGCTGCACTCAGTGCCTGACCTTTTATTCTGATGATTCAGAACTGTGCACTTATTGCACTTAAAGTATTTTATTTATCATTAAGCTAAAATCACTTGAAGAACATTATGTTTACTATGCTCCCCCCTTCACCAAGTACCCCTGAAAAACCTCTTCAGTCCTGTCGATCTGCGTAGTTGGATGCTGTAGACCCCTTCACCATGTCCCTCCCAACAGACCCCGTTACAGTCACTGTCCATCACTGAGTAGTAAAATGCTATATGATCTCTACTAGCCTTCTCTGGGTCATACAGCACTCCCCATGCCCCCTCAACCCCAAGCATTATACATGCTAAAACTAATGCCCCATTCTTTCTCCTCACACTTATCCCTCCCTTCAGACCCACCCTGCCCAGTCCTTTTCCCTTTGGTAACTTTTAGTCAACTCTCGGGTTCTGTGAGTCTGCTGCTGTTTTTTTCCTTCAGTTTTTCTTTGTTGTTATACTCCACACATGAGTGAAAACACTTGGTACTTGTCTTTCTCCGCCTGGCCTATTTCTCTGAACATACTACCGTCTAGCTCCATCCAGGTCATTGCAAATGGTAGGATTTGTTTTCTTCTTAAGGCTGCTTACTGCACTTTTTAAACTGGATTTCATTCTTCCTTTTCGTTTGTAGTTTAGCTATGTTATTCACCATTCAACTCCTGGTTATGAACAATAGCTTTGTGTCAATCGATATGTATCTGTATCTATCTATCTAATGGTCTGTCTGTCTATGTATGTATGTATGTATGTATGTATGTATCTATGTATCTATCTATCTATCTATCTTCCTATCATCTATCTATGATGTCTATCATCGATCAATCTATGTACCTATCTATCTATCTTTCATCTGTCATCTGTGTACCTATCTATCTATGAATCAATCATCTTTTTGTCTGCCCATCTATCCATCTGTACAGAACAGTTAACAACATAGCCTATGTCTCTTCCCTACATTATGCTTCCAGAAATCTTGCAAGGTAACTAAGCCATAAGGAGAGCACTGTGTTGACCGATACACTTTCATGTAGAGTCAGCCGCGTGTGCTTACAAAACCAGTAAATGGAGGTGAAAGGACTTGAACATGTATCTCTGTCCTCTGTCCTCTTATACTTCCTGCTCGCTTGGTGACTTTATTTAGCCACATTCAGTGAGTAAGTGATCCCTGAAGATCACAAGTATCCTTCGTCTGGTCCGGTTGTCGAAAGAAAAGTGTACTTGGTTCTTTGCACACCACCATGTTTGAGGGACATCGGCGTGATCACTGCTGATAGGTGCAGGGACAAATATAAAGGAACACCTATTTCTGGACAGGAGCAGTTGGGAACAAAGAGTGTGTTGTGGAGTGAAGTGTTTATTTGAGGGTCCAAACTTCCCTCCTTAGGTGGTTATTACTTCTTTACATTCGTGAACATCATAAAAAGCAATGATTTTAAAAGCCCAGACGCATATTATTACAGCAATTCATTTGTTGAGGTGACAGGAAATGAGAAGGAACTTGCTGCACCACTAAATCTATGCCTGAGCACTGCTGAAATCAAACAAAAAGAATTCACGGTGGCTAGATAGGGCTATTTTCTACTGACTCTCTCTGGGGACTCAAACAGAATTCATTTGTTTGTTTGTTTCTTATTTACACTTGTATAGGTAATCTGTCCCCGCCCCTTCAGCTTGTAGTTTGTCTGTGTCCTTGGATCTCAAGTGAGTCTCCAGTAAGGGAGCACGTAGGAGGTCTTGAGTTTTCATCAGTACTTCTAACACTGGGTCTTTTGATTGGAGCACTCAAAGCCTGTACTTTTATTCTGATATTTGAGAGCTGTTCTCTTAATGCACTTTGAAATTCTTTTTGTTCTCATTAATATACAATCACATACAGAACATTATGTTTTCCAGTCTAAACCCTTCACCAAGTCCCCGGCAAAAGCCAGTTACAGTCGCTGTCCGTCAGCGTGTACTAAGATGCTGTAGAATCACTACATGTCTTCTCTGTGTTATGCAGCCGTACAAATGACCCCCCAAGTTACACACTATACATGCTAATCCTAATGCCCCCATTCTTTTTCCCCGCCCTTATAACTCCCTTCCCACAAACCCTACCCAGTCCCTTTCTCTTTGGTAACTGTTAATCCACTCTCGGGTTCTGTGAGTCTGCTGCTGTCTTTTAATTCAGTTTTTCTTTGTTATCATAGTCCGCACATGAGTGAAATCATTTGGTACATGTATTTCTACTCCTTGAATATTTGACTGAGTATAATACCCTCTAGCTCCATCCACGTTATTGCAAATGATAGGATTTGTTTTCTTCTTATGGCTGCCTACTGCACTTTTTAAACTGGATTTCATTCTTCTTTTTTGTTTGTAGTTTCGCTACGTGCTTTCACCATTGCTTTCCTGGTTATGAGCACTAGCTTTGTGTTAATCGATATGTACCGATATCTATCTATATGTCTGTCTATCTATTTATCAATCAATCAATCAATCAATCATCTTTTTGTCTGCCCATCTGTCCTTGTGTACAGAACAGTTAACCATATATCCTATATCACTTTCCTACACTATGCTTCCAAAAATCCTGCAAAGTATCTAGGCTGTAGAGAGACCACTGGGTTCACCGAGACACTTGCAGGTCGAGTCGGCCGCGTGTACCTACAAAACCAGGAAATGGTTGTGCCGGGACTTGAACCCGGGTCTCTATCCACTGTCCTCTTTCATCTCCTTATAACTTACTGTCTGTATTTAGCCACATTCTTCGACTAAGTGCTCCCTGTAGACCACAAGTATCATTCCTCTGGGCCTGTTGTCTCGAGAAAAGAAAACTTGTTCTTTGCTCACCACCATGTTTGAAGGACATCAGCGTGATCACCGCCGATAGGACAGTGGGTCAAATAAAAAGGAACACCAATTTCTAGACAGGAGCAGTTGGGAGCTAAGAGTGTATTGTGGGGTGACGTGTTTATTTGAGTGTCCAAACTTCCCTCTTAGGTAGTTATTATATCTTCCCATGCGTGAACATCATAAAACCCACTGATTTCAAAGTCCCAGACGCTTATTATTACAGCAACTCAGTTGTTGAGGTGAGAGACAATGAGAAGTATGTTGCTGCACCACTAAATCAATGGCTGGGAACGGCTGAAACCAAACAAAAAGAATTCACGGAGGCCAGATAGGGCTATTTCCTTCTGACTGTCTCAATGGACTCACACAGAATGCATTTGTTTGATTGTTTGTTTTTCAGTTACACTCGTGAAGGGTACTTGTCCACACACCTTCGGCTTGTAGTTTGTCTGTGTCCTTGGATCTCAAGTGAGTCTCATGTAAGTAAGCACGTAGGTGTCTTGAGTTTTCATCCCTTCTTTTAATCCTGTGTCTTTTGTTTGCTGCACTCAGTGCCTGACCTTTTATTCTGATGATTCAGAACTGTGCACTTATTGCACTTAAAGTATTTTATTTATCATTAAGCTAAAATCACTTGAAGAACATTATGTTTACTATGCTCCCCCCTTCACCAAGTACCCCTGAAAAACCTCTTCAGTCCTGTCGATCTGCGTAGTTGGATGCTGTAGACCCCTTCACCATGTCCCTCCCAACAGACCCCGTTACAGTCACTGTCCATCACTGAGTAGTAAAATGCTATATGATCTCTACTAGCCTTCTCTGGGTCATACAGCACTCCCCATGCCCCCTCAACCCCAAGCATTATACATGCTAAAACTAATGCCCCATTCTTTCTCCTCACACTTATCCCTCCCTTCAGACCCACCCTGCCCAGTCCTTTTCCCTTTGGTAACTTTTAGTCAACTCTCGGGTTCTGTGAGTCTGCTGCTGTTTTTTTCCTTCAGTTTTTCTTTGTTGTTATACTCCACACATGAGTGAAAACACTTGGTACTTGTCTTTCTCCGCCTGGCCTATTTCTCTGAACATACTACCGTCTAGCTCCATCCAGGTCATTGCAAATGGTAGGATTTGTTTTCTTCTTAAGGCTGCTTACTGCACTTTTTAAACTGGATTTCATTCTTCCTTTTCGTTTGTAGTTTAGCTATGTTATTCACCATTCAACTCCTGGTTATGAACAATAGCTTTGTGTCAATCGATATGTATCTGTATCTATCTATCTAATGGTCTGTCTGTCTATGTATGTATGTATGTATGTATGTATGTATCTATGTATCTATGTATCTATCTATCTTCCTATCATCTATCTATGATGTCTATCATCGATCAATCTATGTACCTATCTATCTATCTTTCATCTGTCATCTGTGTACCTATCTATCTATGAATCAATCATCTTTTTGTCTGCCCATCTATCCATCTGTACAGAACAGTTAACAACATAGCCTATGTCTCTTCCCTACATTATGCTTCCAGAAATCTTGCAAGGTAACTAAGCCATAAGGAGAGCACTGTGTTGACCGATACACTTTCATGTAGAGTCAGCCGCGTGTGCTTACAAAACCAGTAAATGGAGGTGAAAGGACTTGAACCTGTATCTCTGTCCTCTGTCCTCTTATACTTCCTGCTCGCTTGGTGACTTTATTTAGCCACATTCAGTGAGTAAGTGATCCCTGAAGATCACAAGTATCCTTCGTCTGGTCCGGTTGTCGAAAGAAAAGTGTACTTGGTTCTTTGCACACCACCATGTTTGAGGGACATCGGCGTGATCACTGCTGATAGGTGCAGGGACAAATATAAAGGAACACCTATTTCTGGACAGGAGCAGTTGGGAACAAAGAGTGTGTTGTGGAGTGAAGTGTTTATTTGAGGGTCCAAACTTCCCTCCTTAGGTGGTTATTACTTCTTTACATTCGTGAACATCATAAAAAGCAATGATTTTAAAAGCCCAGACGCATATTATTACAGCAATTCATTTGTTGAGGTGACAGGAAATGAGAAGGAACTTGCTGCACCACTAAATCTATGCCTGAGCACTGCTGAAATCAAACAAAAAGAATTCACGGTGGCTAGATAGGGCTATTTTCTACTGACTCTCTCTGGGGACTCAAACAGAATTCATTTGTTTGTTTGTTTCTTATTTACACTTGTATAGGTAATCTGTCCCCGCCCCTTCAGCTTGTAGTTTGTCTGTGTCCTTGGATCTCAAGTGAGTCTCCAGTAAGGGAGCACGTAGGAGGTCTTGAGTTTTCATCAGTACTTCTAACACTGGGTCTTTTGATTGGAGCACTCAAAGCCTGTACTTTTATTCTGATATTTGAGAGCTGTTCTCTTAATGCACTTTGAAATTCTTTTTGTTCTCATTAATATACAATCACATACAGAACATTATGTTTTCCAGTCTAAACCCTTCACCAAGTCCCCGGCAAAAGCCAGTTACAGTCGCTGTCCGTCAGCGTGTACTAAGATGCTGTAGAATCACTACATGTCTTCTCTGTGTTATGCAGCCGTACAAATGACCCCCCAAGTTACACACTATACATGCTAATCCTAATGCCCCCATTCTTTTTCCCCGCCCTTATAACTCCCTTCCCACAAACCCTACCCAGTCCCTTTCTCTTTGGTAACTGTTAATCCACTCTCGGGTTCTGTGAGTCTGCTGCTGTCTTTTAATTCAGTTTTTCTTTGTTATCATAGTCCGCACATGAGTGAAATCATTTGGTACATGTATTTCTACTCCTTGAATATTTGACTGAGTATAATACCCTCTAGCTCCATCCACGTTATTGCAAATGATAGGATTTGTTTTCTTCTTATGGCTGCCTACTGCACTTTTTAAACTAGATTTCATTCTTCTTTTTTGTTTGTAGTTTCGCTACGTGCTTTCACCATTGCTTTCCTGGTTATGAGCACTAGCTTTGTGTTAATCGATATGTACCGATATCTATCTATATGTCTGTCTATCTATTTATCAATCAATCAATCAATCAATCATCTTTTTGTCTGCCCATCTGTCCTTGTGTACAGAACAGTTAACCATATATCCTATATCACTTTCCTACACTATGCTTCCAAAAATCCTGCAAAGTATCTAGGCTGTAGAGAGACCACTGGGTTCACCGAGACACTTGCAGGTCGAGTCGGCCGCGTGTACCTACAAAACCAGGAAATGGTTGTGCCGGGACTTGAACCTGTGTCTCTATCCACTGTCCTCTTTCATCTCCTTATAACTTACTGTCTGTATTTAGCCACATTCTTCGACTAAGTGCTCCCTGTAGACCACAAGTATCATTCCTCTGGGCCTGTTGTCTCGAGAAAAGAAAACTTGTTCTTTGCTCACCACCATGTTTGAAGGACATCAGCGTGATCACCGCAGATAGGACAGTGGGTCAAATATAAAGGAACACCAATTTCTAGACAGGAGCAGTTGGGAGCTAAGAGTGTATTGTGGGGTGACGTGTTTATTTGAGTGTCCAAACTTCCCTCTTAGGTAGTTATTATATCTTCCCATGCGTGAACATCATAAAACCCACTGATTTCAAAGTCCCAGACGCTTATTATTACAGCAACTCAGTTGTTGAGGTGAGAGACAATGAGAAGTATGTTGCTGCACCACTAAATCAATGGCAGGGAACGGCTGAAACCAAACAAAAAGAATTCACGGAGGCCAGATAGGGCTATTTCCTTCTGACTGTCTCAATGGACTCACACAGAATGCATTTGTTTGATTGTTTGTTTTTCAGTTACACTCGTGAAGGGTACTTGTCCACACACCTTCGGCTTGTAGTTTGTCTGTGTCCTTGGATCTCAAGTGAGTCTCCTGTAAGTAAGCACGTATGTGTCTTGAGTTTTCATCCCTTCTTTTAATCCTGTGTCTTTTGTTTGCTGCACTCAGTGCCTGACCTTTTATTCTGATGATTCAGAGCTGTGCACTTATTGCACTTAAAGTATTTTATTTATCATTAAGCTAAAATCACTTGAAGAACATTATGTTTACTATGCTCCCCCCTTCACCAAGTACCCCTGAAAAACCTCTTCAGTCCTGTCGATCTGCGTAGTTGGATGCTGTAGACCCCTTCACCATGTCCCTCCCAACAGACCCCGTTACAGTCGCTGTCCATCACTGAGTAGTAAAATGCTATATGATCTCTACTAGCCTTCTCTGGGTCGTACAGCACTCCCCATGCCCCCTCAACCCCAAGCATTATACATGCTAAAACTAATGCCCCATTCTTTCTCCTCACACTTATCCCTCCCTTCAGACCCACCCTGCCCAGTCCTTTTCCCTTTGGTAACTTTTAGTCAACTCTCGGGTTCTGTGAGTCTGCTGCTGTTTTTTTCCTTCAGTTTTTCTTTGTTGTTATACTCCACACATGAGTGAAAACACTTGGTACTTGTCTTTCTCCGCCTGGCCTATTTCTCTGAACATACTACCGTCTAGCTCCATCCAGGTCATTGCAAATGGTAGGATTTGTTTTCTTCTTAAGGCTGCTTACTGCACTTTTTAAACTGGATTTCATTCTTCCTTTTTGTTTGTCGTTTAGCTATGTTATTCACCATTCAACTCCTGGTTATGAACAATAGCTTTGTGTCAATCGATATGTATCTGTATCTATCTATCTAATGGTCTGTCTGTCTATGTATGTATGTATGTATGTATGTATCTATGTATCTATGTATCTATCTATCTATCTATCTTCCTATCATCTATCTATGATGTCTATCATCGATCAATCTATGTACCTATCTATCTATCTTTCATCTGTCATCTGTGTACCTATCTATCTATGAATCAATCATCTTTTTGTCTGCCCATCTATCCATCTGTACAGAACAGTTAACAACATAGCCTATGTCTCTTCCCTACATTATGCTTCCAGAAATCTTGCAAGGTAACTAAGCCATAAGGAGAGCACTGTGTTGACCGATACACTTTCATGTAGAGTCAGCCGCGTGTGCTTACAAAACCAGTAAATGGAGGTGAAAGGACTTGAACATGTATCTCTGTCCTCTGTCCTCTTATACTTCCTGCTCGCTTGGTGACTTTATTTAGCCACATTCAGTGAGTAAGTGATCCCTGAAGACCACAAGTATCCTTCGTCTGGTCCGGTTGTCGAAAGAAAAGTGTACTTGGTTCTTTGCACACCACCATGTTTGAGGGACATCGGCGTGATCACTGCTGATAGGTGCAGGGACAAATATAAAGGAACACCTATTTCTGGACAGGAGCAGTTGGGAACAAAGAGTGTGTTGTGGAGTGAAGTGTTTATTTGAGGGTCCAAACTTCCCTCCTTAGGTGGTTATTACTTCTTTACATTCGTGAACATCATAAAAAGCAATGATTTTAAAAGCCCAGATGCATATTATTACAGCAATTCATTTGTTGAGGTGACAGGAAATGAGAAGGAACTTGCTGCACCACTAAATCTATGCCTGAGCACTGCTGAAATCAAACAAAAAGAATTCACGGTGGCTAGATAGGGCTATTTTCTACTGACTCTCTCTGGGGACTCAAACAGAATTCATTTGTTTGTTTGTTTCTTATTTACACTTGTATAGGTAATCTGTCCCCGCCCCTTCAGCTTGTAGTTTGTCTGTGTCCTTGGATCTCAAGTGAGTCTCCAGTAAGGGAGCACGTAGGAGGTCTTGAGTTTTCATCAGTACTTCTAACACTGGGTCTTTTGATTGGAGCACTCAAAGCCTGTACTTTTATTCTGATATTTGAGAGCTGTTCTCTTAATGCACTTTGAAATTCTTTTTGTTCTCATTAATATACAATCACATACAGAACATTATGTTTTCCAGTCTAAACCCTTCACCAAGTCCCCGGCAAAAGCCAGTTACAGTCGCTGTCCGTCAGCGTGTACTAAGATGCTGTAGAATCACTACATGTCTTCTCTGTGTTATGCAGCCGTACAAATGACCCCCCAAGTTACACACTATACATGCTAATCCTAATGCCCCCATTCTTTTTCCCCGCCCTTATAACTCCCTTCCCACAAACCCTACCCAGTCCCTTTCTCTTTGGTAACTGTTAATCCACTCTCGGGTTCTGTGAGTCTGCTGCTGTCTTTTAATTCAGTTTTTCTTTGTTATCATAGTCCACACATGAGTGAAATCATTTGGTACATGTATTTCTCCTCCTTGAATATTTGACTGAGCATAATACCCTCTAGCTCCATCCACGTTATTGCAAATGATAGGATTTGTTTTCTTCTTATGGCTGCCTACTGCACTTTTTAAACTGGATTTCATTCTTCATTTTTGTTTGTAGTTTCGCTATGTGCTTTCACCATTGCTCTCCTGGTTATGAGCACTAGCTTTGTTTTATCGATATGTACCTATATCTATCTATATGTCTGTCTATCTATTTATCAATCAATCAATCAATCAATCAATCATCTTTTTGTCTGCCCATCTGTCCTTGTGTACAGAACAGTTAACCATATATCCTATATCACTTTCCTACACTATGCTTCCAAAAATCCTGCAAAGTATCTAGGCTGTAGAGAGACCACTGGGTTCACCGAGACACTTGCAGGTCGAGTCGGCCGCGTGTACCTACAAAACCAGGAAATGGTTGTGCCGGGACTTGAACCCGTGTCTCTATCCACTGTCCTCTTTCATCTCCTTATAACTTACTGTCTGTATTTAGCCACATTCTTCGACTAAGTGCTCCCTGAAGACCACAAGTATCATTCCTCTGGGCCTGTTGTCTCGAGAAAAGAAAACTTGTTCTTTGCTCACCACCATGTTTGAAGGACATCAGCGTGATCACCGCCAATAGGACAGTGGGTCAAATAAAAAGGAACACCAATTTCTAGACAGGAGCAGTTGGGAGCTAAGAGTGTATTGTGGGGTGACGTGTTTATTTGAGTGTCCAAACTTCCCTCTTAGGTAGTTATTACATCTTCCCATGCGTGAACATCATAAAACCCACTGATTTCAAAGTCCCAGACGCTTATTATTACAGCAACTCAGTTGTTGAGGTGAGAGACAATGCGAAGTATGTTGCTGCACCACTAAATCAATGGCTGGGAACGGCTGAAACCAAACAAAATGAATTCACGGAGGCCAGATAGGGCTATTTTCTTCTGACTGTCTCAATGGACTCACACAGAATCCATTTGTTTGATTGTTTGTTTTTCAGTTACACTCGTGAAGGGTACTTGTCCACACACCTTCGGCTTGTAGTTTGTCTGTGTCCTTGGATCTCAAGTGAGTCTCCTGTAAGTAAGCACGTAGATGTCTTGAGTTTTCATCCCTTCTTTTAATCCTGTGTCTTTTGTTTGCTGCACTCAGTGCCTGACCTTTTATTCTGATGATTCAGAGCTGTGCACTTATTGCACTTAAAGTATTTTATTTATCATTAAGCTAAAATCACTTGAAGAACATTATGTTTACTATGCTCCCCCCTTCACCAAGTACCCCTGAAAAACCTCTTCAGTCCTGTCGATCTGCGTAGTTGGATGCTGTAGACCCCTTCACCATGTCCCTCCCAACAGACCCCGTTACAGTCGCTGTCCATCACTGAGTAGTAAAATGCTATATGATCTCTACTAGCCTTCTCTGGGTCGTACAGCACTCCCCATGCCCCCTCAACCCCAAGCATTATACATGCTAAAACTAATGCCCCATTCTTTCTCCTCACACTTATCCCTCCCTTCAGACCCACCCTGCCCAGTCCTTTTCCCTTTGGTAACTTTTAGTCAACTCTCGGGTTCTGTGAGTCTGCTGCTGTTTTTTTCCTTCAGTGTTTCTTTGTTGTTATACTCCACACATGAGTGAAAACACTTGGTACTTGTCTTTCTCCGCCTGGCCTATTTCTCTGAACATACTACCGTCTAGCTCCATCCAGGTCATTGCAAATGGTAGGATTTGTTTTCTTCTTAAGGCTGCTTACTGCACTTTTTAAACTGGATTTCATTCTTCCTTTTCGTTTGTAGTTTAGCTATGTTATTCACCATTCAACTCCTGGTTATGAACAATAGCTTTGTGTCAATCGATATGTATCTGTATCTATCTATCTAATGGTCTGTCTGTCTATGTATGTATGTATGTATGTATGTATGTATCTATGTATCTATCTATCTATCTATCTTCCTATCATCTATCTATGATGTCTATCATCGATCAATCTATGTACCTATCTATCTATCTTTCATCTGTCATCTGTGTACCTATCTATCTATGAATCAATCATCTTTTTGTCTGCCCATCTATCCATCTGTACAGAACAGTTAACAACATAGCCTATGTCTCTTCCCTACATTATGCTTCCAGAAATCTTGCAAGGTAACTAAGCCATAAGGAGAGCACTGTGTTGACCGATACACTTTCATGTAGAGTCAGCCGCGTGTGCTTACAAAACCAGTAAATGGAGGTGAAAGGACTTGAACATGTATCTCTGTCCTCTGTCCTCTTATACTTCCTGCTCGCTTGGTGACTTTATTTAGCCACATTCAGTGAGTAAGTGATCCCTGAAGATCACAAGTATCCTTCGTCTGGTCCGGTTGTCGAAAGAAAAGTGTACTTGGTTCTTTGCACACCACCATGTTTGAGGGACATCGGCGTGATCACTGCTGATAGGTGCAGGGACAAATATAAAGGAACACCTATTTCTGGACAGGAGCAGTTGGGAACAAAGAGTGTGTTGTGGAGTGAAGTGTTTATTTGAGGGTCCAAACTTCCCTCCTTAGGTGGTTATTACTTCTTTACATTCGTGAACATCATAAAAAGCAATGATTTTAAAAGCCCAGACGCATATTATTACAGCAATTCATTTGTTGAGGTGACAGGAAATGAGAAGGAACTTGCTGCACCACTAAATCTATGCCTGAGCACTGCTGAAATCAAACAAAAAGAATTCACGGTGGCTAGATAGGGCTATTTTCTACTGACTCTCTCTGGGGACTCAAACAGAATTCATTTGTTTGTTTGTTTCTTATTTACACTTGTATAGGTAATCTGTCCCCGCCCCTTCAGCTTGTAGTTTGTCTGTGTCCTTGGATCTCAAGTGAGTCTCCAGTAAGGGAGCACGTAGGAGGTCTTGAGTTTTCATCAGTACTTCTAACACTGGGTCTTTTGATTGGAGCACTCAAAGCCTGTACTTTTATTCTGATATTTGAGAGCTGTTCTCTTAATGCACTTTGAAATTCTTTTTGTTCTCATTAATATACAATCACATACAGAACATTATGTTTTCCTGTCTAAACCCTTCACCAAGTCCCCGGCAAAAGCCAGTTACAGTCGCTGTCCGTCAGCGTGTACTAAGATGCTGTAGAATCACTACATGTCTTCTCTGTGTTATGCAGCCGTACAAATGACCCCCCAAGTTACACACTATACATGCTAATCCTAATGCCCCCATTCTTTTTCCCCGCCCTTATAACTCCCTTCCCACAAACCCTACCCAGTCCCTTTCTCTTTGGTAACTGTTAATCCACTCTCGGGTTCTGTGAGTCTGCTGCTGTCTTTTAATTCAGTTTTTCTTTGTTATCATAGTCCACACATGAGTGAAATCATTTGGTACATGTATTTCTCCTCCTTGAATATTTGACTGAGCATAATACCCTCTAGCTCCATCCACGTTATTGCAAATGATAGGATTTGTTTTCTTCTTATGGCTGCCTACTGCACTTTTAAAACTGGATTTCATTCTTCTTTGTTGTTTGTAGTTTCGCTACGTGCTTTCACCATTGCTCTCCTGGTTATGAGCACTAGCTTTGTGTTAATCGATATGTACCGATATCTATCTATATGTCTGTCTATCTATTTATCAATCAATCAATCAATCAATCAATCAATCATCTTTTTGTCTGCCCATCTGTCCTTGTGTACAGAACAGTTAACCATATATCCTATATCACTTTCCTACACTATGCTTCCAAAAATCCTGCAAAGTATCTAGGCTGTAGAGAGACCACTGGGTTCACCGAGACACTTGCAGGTCGAGTCGGCCGCGTGTACCTACAAAACCAGGAAATGGTTGTGCCGGGACTTGAACCCGTGTCTCTATCCACTGTCCTCTTTCATCTCCTTATAACTTACTGTCTGTATTTAGCCACATTCTTCGACTAAGTGCTCCCTGAAGACCACAAGTATCATTCCTCTGGGCCTGTTGTCTCGAGAAAAGAAAACTTGTTCTTTGCTCACCACCATGTTTGAAGGACATCAGCGTGATCACCGCCGATAGGACAGTGGGTCAAATAAAAAGGAACACCAATTTCTAGACAGGAGCAGTTGGGAGCTAAGAGTGTATTGTGGGGTGACGTGTTTATTTGAGTGTCCAAACTTCCCTCTTAGGTAGTTATTACATCTTCCCATGCGTGAACATCATAAAACCCACTGATTTCAAAGTCCCAGACGCTTATTATTACAGCAACTCAGCTGTTGAGGTGAGAGACAATGAGAAGTATGTTGCTGCACCACTAAATCAATGGCTGGGAACGGCTGAAACCAAACAAAAAGAATTCACGGAGGCCAGATAGGGCTATTTTCTTCTGACTGTCTCAATGGACTCACACAGAATCCATTTGTTTGATTGTTTGTTTTTCAGTTACACTCGTGAAGGGTACTTGTCCACACACCTTCGGCTTGTAGTTTGTCTGTGTCCTTGGATCTCAAGTGAGTCTCCTGTAAGTAAGCACGTAGATGTCTTGAGTTTTCATCCCTTCTTTTAATCCTGTGTCTTTTGTTTGCTGCACTCAGTGCCTGACCTTTTATTCTGATGATTCAGAGCTGTGCACTTATTGCACTTAAAGTATTTTATTTATCATTAAGCTAAAATCACTTGAAGAACATTATGTTTACTATGCTCCCCCCTTCACCAAGTACCCCTGAAAAACCTCTTCAGTCCTGTCGATCTGCGTAGTTGGATGCTGTAGACCCCTTCACCATGTCCCTCCCAACAGACCCCGTTACAGTCGCTGTCCATCACTGAGTAGTAAAATGCTATATGATCTCTACTAGCCTTCTCTGGGTCGTACAGCACTCCCCATGCCCCCTCAACCCCAAGCATTATACATGCTAAAACTAATGCCCCATTCTTTCTCCTCACACTTATCCCTCCCTTCAGACCCACCCTGCCCAGTCCTTTTCCCTTTGGTAACTTTTAGTCAACTCTCGGGTTCTGTGAGTCTGCTGCTGTTTTTTTCCTTCAGTTTTTCTTTGTTGTTATACTCCACACATGAGTGAAAACACTTGGTACTTGTCTTTCTCCGCCTGGCCTATTTCTCTGAACATACTACCGTCTAGCTCCATCCAGGTCATTGCAAATGGTAGGATTTGTTTTCTTCTTAAGGCTGCTTACTGCACTTTTTAAACTGGATTTCATTCTTCCTTTTCGTTTGTAGTTTAGCTATGTTATTCACCATTCAACTCCTGGTTATGAACAATAGCTTTGTGTCAATCGATATGTATCTGTATCTATCTATCTAATGGTCTGTCTGTCTATGTATGTATGTATGTATGTATGTATGTATCTATGTATCTATCTATCTATCTATCTTCCTATCATCTATCTATGATGTCTATCATCGATCAATCTATGTACCTATCTATCTATCTTTCATCTGTCATCTGTGTACCTATCTATCTATGAATCAATCATCTTTTTGTCTGCCCATATATCCATCTGTACAGAACAGTTAACAACATAGCCTATGTCTCTTCCCTACATTATGCTTCCAGAAATCTTGCAAGGTAACTAAGCCATAAGGAGAGCACTGTGTTGACCGATACACTTTCATGTAGAGTCAGCCGCGTGTGCTTACAAAACCAGTAAATGGAGGTGAAAGGACTTGAACATGTATCTCTGTCCTCTGTCCTCTTATACTTCCTGCTCTCTTGGTGACTTTATTTAGCCACATTCAGTGAGTAAGTGATCCCTGAAGATCACAAGTATCCTTCGTCTGGTCCGGTTGTCGAAAGAAAAGTGTACTTGGTTCTTTGCACACCACCATGTTTGAGGGACATCGGCGTGATCACTGCTGATAGGTGCAGGGACAAATATAAAGGAACACCTATTTCTGGACAGGAGCAGTTGGGAACAAAGAGTGTGTTGTGGAGTGAAGTGTTTATTTGAGGGTCCAAACTTCCCTCCTTAGGTGGTTATTACTTCTTTACATTCGTGAACATCATAAAAAGCAATGATTTTAAAAGCCCAGACGCATATTATTACAGCAATTCATTTGTTGAGGTGACAGGAAATGAGAAGGAACTTGCTGCACCACTAAATCTATGCCTGAGCACTGCTGAAATCAAACAAAAAGAATTCACGGTGGCTAGATAGGGCTATTTTCTACTGACTCTCTCTGGGGACTCAAACAGAATTCATTTGTTTGTTTGTTTCTTATTTACACTTGTATAGGTAATCTGTCCCCGCCCCTTCAGCTTGTAGTTTGTCTGTGTCCTTGGATCTCAAGTGAGTCTCCAGTAAGGGAGCACGTAGGAGGTCTTGAGTTTTCATCAGTACTTCTAACACTGGGTCTTTTGATTGGAGCACTCAAAGCCTGTACTTTTATTCTGATATTTGAGAGCTGTTCTCTTAATGCACTTTGAAATTCTTTTTGTTCTCATTAATATACAATCACATACAGAACATTATGTTTTCCAGTCTAAACCCTTCACCAAGTCCCCGGCAAAAGCCAGTTACAGTCGCTGTCCGTCAGCGTGTACTAAGATGCTGTAGAATCACTACATGTCTTCTCTGTGTTATGCAGCCGTACAAATGACCCCCCAAGTTACACACTATACATGCTAATCCTAATGCCCCCATTCTTTTTCCCCGCCCTTATAACTCCCTTCCCACAAACCCTACCCAGTCCCTTTCTCTTTGGTAACTGTTAATCCACTCTCGGGTTCTGTGAGTCTGCTGCTGTCTTTTAATTCAGTTTTTCTTTGTTATCATAGTCCGCACATGAGTGAAATCATTTGGTACATGTATTTCTACTCCTTGAATATTTGACTGAGTATAATACCCTCTAGCTCCATCCACGTTATTGCAAATGATAGGATTTGTTTTCTTCTTATGGCTGCCTACTGCACTTTTTAAACTAGATTTCATTCTTCTTTTTTGTTTGTAGTTTCGCTACGTGCTTTCACCATTGCTTTCCTGGTTATGAGCACTAGCTTTGTGTTAATCGATATGTACCGATATCTATCTATATGTCTGTCTATCTATTTATCAATCAATCAATCAATCAATCATCTTTTTGTCTGCCCATCTGTCCTTGTGTACAGAACAGTTAACCATATATCCTATATCACTTTCCTACACTATGCTTCCAAAAATCCTGCAAAGTATCTAGGCTGTAGAGAGACCACTGGGTTCACCGAGACACTTGCAGGTCGAGTCGGCCGCGTGTACCTACAAAACCAGGAAATGGTTGTGCCGGGACTTGAACCCGGGTCTCTATCCACTGTCCTCTTTCATCTCCTTATAACTTACTGTCTGTATTTAGCCACATTCTTCGACTAAGTGCTCCCTGTAGACCACAAGTATCATTCCTCTGGGCCTGTTGTCTCGAGAAAAGAAAACTTGTTCTTTGCTCACCACCATGTTTGAAGGACATCAGCGTGATCACCGCAGATAGGACAGTGGGTCAAATAAAAAGGAACACCAATTTCTAGACAGGAGCAGTTGGGAGCTAAGAGTGTATTGTGGGGTGACGTGTTTATTTGAGTGTCCAAACTTCCCTCTTAGGTAGTTATTATATCTTCCCATGCGTGAACATCATAAAACCCACTGATTTCAAAGTCCCAGACGCTTATTATTACAGCAACTCAGTTGTTGAGGTGAGAGACAATGAGAAGTATGTTGCTGCACCACTAAATCAATGGCTGGGAACGGCTGAAACCAAACAAAAAGAATTCACGGAGGCCAGATAGGGCTATTTCCTTCTGACTGTCTCAATGGACTCACACAGAATGCATTTGTTTGATTGTTTGTTTTTCAGTTACACTCGTGAAGGGTACTTGTCCACACACCTTCGGCTTGTAGTTTGTCTGTGTCCTTGGATCTCAAGTGAGTCTCATGTAAGTAAGCACGTAGGTGTCTTGAGTTTTCATCCCTTCTTTTAATCCTGTGTCTTTTGTTTGCTGCACTCAGTGCCTGACCTTTTATTCTGATGATTCAGAGCTGTGCACTTATTGCACTTAAAGTATTTTATTTATCATTAAGCTAAAATCACTTGAAGAACATTATGTTTACTATGCTCCCCCCTTCACCAAGTACCCCTGAAAAACCTCTTCAGTCCTGTCGATCTGCGTAGTTGGATGCTGTAGACCCCTTCACCATGTCCCTCCCAACAGACCCCGTTACAGTCGCTGTCCATCACTGAGTAGTAAAATGCTATATGATCTCTACTAGCCTTCTCTGGGTCATACAGCACTCCCCATGCCCCCTCAACCCCAAGCATTATACATGCTAAAACTAATGCCCCATTCTTTCTCCTCACACTTATCCCTCCCTTCAGACCCACCCTGCCCAGTCCTTTTCCCTTTGGTAACTTTTAGTCAACTCTCGGGTTCTGTGAGTCTGCTGCTGTTTTTTTCCTTCAGTTTTTCTTTGTTGTTATACTCCACACATGAGTGAAAACACTTGGTACTTGTCTTTCTCCGCCTGGCCTATTTCTCTGAACATACTACCGTCTAGCTCCATCCAGGTCATTGCAAATGGTAGGATTTGTTTTCTTCTTAAGGCTGCTTACTGCACTTTTTAAACTGGATTTCATTCTTCCTTTTCGTTTGTAGTTTAGCTATGTTATTCACCATTCAACTCCTGGTTATGAACAATAGCTTTGTGTCAATCGATATGTATCTGTATCTATCTATCTAATGTTCTGTCTGTCTATATATGTATGTATGTATGTATGTATGTATCTATGTATCTATCTATCTATCTATCTTCCTATCATCTATCTATGATGTCTATCATCGATCAATCTATGTACCTATCTATCTATCTTTCATCTGTCATCTGTGTACCTATCTATCTATGAATCAATCATCTTTTTGTCTGCCCATCTATCCATCTGTACAGAACAGTTAACAACATAGCCTATGTCTCTTCCCTACATTATGCTTCAAGAAATCTTGCAAGGTAACTAAGCCATAAGGAGAGCACTGTGTTGACCGATACACTTTCATGTAGAGTCAGCCGCGTGTGCTTACAAAACCAGTAAATGGAGGTGAAAGGACTTGAACATGTATCTCTGTCCTCTGTCCTCTTATACTTCCTGCTCGCTTGGTGACTTTATTTAGCCACATTCAGTGAGTAAGTGATCCCTGAAGACCACAAGTATCCTTCGTCTGGTCCGGTTGTCGAAAGAAAAGTGTACTTGGTTCTTTGCACACCACCATGTTTGAGGGACATCGGCGTGATCACTGCTGATAGGTCCAGGGACAAATATAAAGGAACACCTATTTCTGGACAGGAGCAGTTGGGAACAAAGAGTGTGTTGTGGAGTGAAGTGTTTATTTGAGGGTCCAAACTTCCCTCCTTAGGTGGTTATTACTTCTTTACATTCGTGAACATCATAAAAAGCAATGATTTTAAAAGCCCAGACGCATATTATTACAGCAATTCATTTGTTGAGGTGACAGGAAATGAGAAGGAACTTGCTGCACCACTAAATCTATGCCTGAGCACTGCTGAAATCAAACAAAAAGAATTCACGGTGGCTAGATAGGGCTATTTTCTACTGACTCTCTCTGGGGACTCAAACAGAATTCATTTGTTTGTTTGTTTCTTATTTACACTTGTATAGGTAATCTGTCCCCGCCCCTTCAGCTTGTAGTTTGTCTGTGTCCTTGGATCTCAAGTGAGTCTCCAGTAAGGGAGCACGTAGGAGGTCTTGAGTTTTCATCAGTACTTCTAACACTGGGTCTTTTGATTGGAGCACTCAAAGCCTGTACTTTTATTCTGATATTTGAGAGCTGTTCTCTTAATGCACTTTGAAATTCTTTTTGTTCTCATTAATATACAATCACATACAGAACATTATGTTTTCCAGTCTAAACCCTTCACCAAGTCCCCGGCAAAAGCCAGTTACAGTCGCTGTCCGTCAGCGTGTACTAAGATGCTGTAGAATCACTACATGTCTTCTCTGTGTTATGCAGCCGTACAAATGACCCCCCAAGTTACACACTATACATACTAATCCTAATGCCCCCATTCTTTTTCCCCACCCTTATAACTCCCTTCCCACAAACCCTACCCAGTCCCTTTCTCTTTGGTAACTGTTAATCCACTCTCGGGTTCTGTGAGTCTGCTGCTGTCTTTTAATTCAGTTTTTCTTTGTTATCATAGTCCACACATGAGTGAAATCATTTGGTACATGTATTTCTCCTCCTTGAATATTTGACTGAGCATAATACCCTCTAGCTCCATCCACGTTATTGCAAATGATAGGATTTGTTTTCTTCTTATGGCTGCGTACTGCACTTTTTAAACTGGATTTCATTCTTCTTTTTTGTTTGTAGTTTCGCTATGTGCTTTCACCATTGCTCTCCTGGTTATGAGCACTAGCTTTGTTTTATCGATATGTACCGATATCTATCTATATGTCTGTCTATCTATTTATCAATCAATCAATCAATCAATCAATCATCTTTTTGTCTGCCCATCTGTCCTTGTGTACAGAACAGTTAACCATATATCCTATATCACTTTCCTACACTATGCTTCCAAAAATCCTGCAAAGTATCTAGGCTGTAGAGACACCACTGGGTTCACCGAGACACTTGCAGGTCGATTCGGCCGCGTGTACCTACAAAACCAGGAAATGGTTGTGCCGGGACTTGAACCCGTGTCTCTATCCACTGTCCTCTTTCATCTCCTTATAACTTACTGTCTGTATTTAGCCACATTCTTTGACTAAGTGCTCCCTGAAGACCACAAGTATCATTCCTCTGGGCCTGTTGTCTCGAGAAAAGAAAACTTGTTCTTTGCTCACCACCATGTTTGAAGGACATCAGCGTGATCACCGCCGATAGGACAGTGGGTCAAATAAAAAGGAACACCAATTTCTAGACAGGAGCAGTTGGGAGCTAAGAGTGTATTGTGGGGTGACGTGTTTATTTGAGTGTCCAAACTTCCCTCTTAGGTAGTTATTATATCTTCCCATGCGTGAACATCATAAAACCCACTGATTTCAAAGTCCCAGACGCTTATTATTACAGCAACTCAGTTGTTGAGGTGAGAGACAATGAGAAGTATGTTGCTGCACCACTAAATCAATGGCTGGGAACGGCTGAAACCAAACAAAAAGAATTCCCGGAGGCCAGATAGGGCTATTTTCTTCTGACTGTCTCAATGGACTCACACAGAATCCATTTATTTGATTGTTTGTTTTTCAGTTACACTCGTGAAGGGTACTTGTCCACACACCTTCGGCTTGTAGTTTGTCTGTGTCCTTGGATCTCAAGTGAGTCTCCTGTAAGTAAGCACGTAGGTGTCTTGAGTTTTCATCCCTTCTTTTAATCCTGTGTCTTTTGTTTGCTGCACTCAGTGCCTGACCTTTTATTCTGATGATTCAGAGCTGTGCACTTATTGCACTTAAAGTATTTTATTTATCATTAAGCTAAAATCACTTGAAGAACATTATGTTTACTATGCTCCCCCCTTCACCAAGTACCCCTGAAAAACCTCTTCAGTCCTGTCGATCTGCGTAGTTGGATGCTGTAGACCCCTTCACCATGTCCCTCCCAACAGACCCCGTTACAGTCGCTGTCCATCACTGAGTAGTAAAATGCTATATGATCTCTACTAGCCTTCTCTGGGTCGTACAGCACTCCCCATGCCCCCTCAACCCCAAGCATTATACATGCTAAAACTAATGCCCCATTCTTTCTCCTCACACTTATCCCTCCCTTCAGACCCACCCTGCCTAGTCCTTTTCCCTTTGGTAACTTTTAGTCAACTCTCGGGTTCTGTGAGTCTGCTGCTGTTTTTTTCCTTCAGTTTTTCTTTGTTGTTATACTCCACACATGAGTGAAAACACTTGGTACTTGTCTTTCTCCGCCTGGCCTATTTCTCTGAACATACTACCGTCTAGCTCCATCCAGGTCATTGCAAATGGTAGGATTTGTTTTCTTCTTAAGGCTGCTTACTGCACTTTTTAAACTGGATTTCATTCTTCCTTTTCGTTTGTAGTTTAGCTATGTTATTCACCATTCAACTCCTGGTTATGAACAATAGCTTTGTGTCAATCGATATGTATCTGTATCTATCTATCTAATGGTCTGTCTGTCTATGTATGTATGTATGTATGTATGTATGTATGTATCTATGTATCTATCTATCTATCTATCTATCTTCCTATCATCTGTCTATGATGTCTATCTTCCATCAATCTATGTACCTATCTATCTATCTTTCATCTGTCATCTGTGTACCTATCTATCTATGAATCAATCATCTTTTTGTCTGCCCATCTATCCATCTGTACAGAACAGTTAACAACATAGCCTATGTCTCTTCCCTACATTATGCTTCCAGAAATCTTGCAAGGTAACTAAGCCATAAGGAGAGCACTGTGTTGACCGATACACTTTCATGTAGAGTCAGCCGCGTGTGCTTACAAAACCAGTAAATGGAGGTGAAAGGACTTGAACATGTATCTCTGTCCTCTGTCCTCTTATACTTCCTGCTCGCTTGGTGACTTTATTTAGCCACATTCAGTGAGTAAGTGATCCCTGAAGACCACAAGTATCCTTCGTCTGGTCCGGTTGTCGAAAGAAAAGTGTACTTGGTTCTTTGCACACCACCATGTTTGAGGGACATCGGCGTGATCACTGCTGATAGGTGCAGGGACAAATATAAAGGAACACCTATTTCTGGACAGGAGCAGTTGGGAACAAAGAGTGTGTTGTGGAGTGAAGTGTTTATTTGAGGGTCCAAACTTCCCTCCTTAGGTGGTTATTACTTCTTTACATTCGTGAACATCATAAAAAGCAATGATTTTAAAAGCCCAGACGCATATTATTACAGCAATTCATTTGTTGAGGTGACAGGAAATGAGAAGGAACTTGCTGCACCACTAAATCTATGCCTGAGCACTGCTGAAATCAAACAAAAAGAATTCACGGTGGCTAGATAGGGCTATTTTCTACTGACTCTCTCTGGGGACTCAAACAGAATTCATTTGTTTGTTTGTTTCTTATTTACACTTGTATAGGTAATCTGTCCCCGCCCCTTCAGCTTGTAGTTTGTCTGTGTCCTTGGATCTCAAGTGAGTCTCCAGTAAGGGAGCACGTAGGAGGTCTTGAGTTTTCATCAGTACTTCTAACACTGGGTCTTTTGATTGGAGCACTCAAAGCCTGTACTTTTATTCTGATATTTGAGAGCTGTTCTCTTAATGCACTTTGAAATTCTTTTTGTTCTCATTAATATACAATCACATACAGAACATTATGTTTTCCAGTCTAAACCCTTCACCAAGTCCCCGGCAAAAGCCAGTTACAGTCGCTGTCCGTCAGCGTGTACTAAGATGCTGTAGAATCACTACATGTCTTCTCTGTGTTATGCAGCCGTACAAATGACCCCCCAAGTTACACACTATACATGCTAATCCTAATGCCCCCATTCTTTTTCCCCGCCCTTATAACTCCCTTCCCACAAACCCTACCCAGTCCCTTTCTCTTTGGTAACTGTTAATCCACTCTCGGGTTCTGTGAGTCTGCTGCTGTCTTTTAATTCAGTTTTTCTTTGTTATCATAGTCCGCACATGAGTGAAATCATTTGGTACATGTATTTCTACTCCTTGAATATTTGACTGAGTATAATACCCTCTAGCTCCATCCACGTTATTGCAAATGATAGGATTTGTTTTCTTCTTATGGCTGCCTACTGCACTTTTTAAACTAGATTTCATTCTTCTTTTTTGTTTGTAGTTTCGCTACGTGCTTTCACCATTGCTTTCCTGGTTATGAGCACTAGCTTTGTGTTAATCGATATGTACCGATATCTATCTATATGTCTGTCTATCTATTTATCAATCAATCAATCAATCAATCATCTTTTTGTCTGCCCATCTGTCCTTGTGTACAGAACAGTTAACCATATATCCTATATCACTTTCCTACACTATGCTTCCAAAAATCCTGCAAAGTATCTAGGCTGTAGAGAGACCACTGGGTTCACCGAGACACTTGCAGGTCGAGTCGGCCGCGTGTACCTACAAAACCAGGAAATGGTTGTGCCGGGACTTGAACCCGGGTCTCTATCCACTGTCCTCTTTCATCTCCTTATAACTTACTGTCTGTATTTAGCCACATTCTTCGACTAAGTGCTCCCTGTAGACCACAAGTATCATTCCTCTGGGCCTGTTGTCTCGAGAAAAGAAAACTTGTTCTTTGCTCACCACCATGTTTGAAGGACATCAGCGTGATCACCGCAGATAGGACAGTGGGTCAAATAAAAAGGAACACCAATTTCTAGACAGGAGCAGTTGGGAGCTAAGAGTGTATTGTGGGGTGACGTGTTTATTTGAGTGTCCAAACTTCCCTCTTAGGTAGTTATTATATCTTCCCATGCGTGAACATCATAAAACCCACTGATTTCAAAGTCCCAGACGCTTATTATTACAGCAACTCAGTTGTTGAGGTGAGAGACAATGAGAAGTATGTTGCTGCACCACTAAATCAATGGCTGGGAACGGCTGAAACCAAACAAAAAGAATTCACGGAGGCCAGATAGGGCTATTTCCTTCTGACTGTCTCAATGGACTCACACAGAATGCATTTGTTTGATTGTTTGTTTTTCAGTTACACTCGTGAAGGGTACTTGTCCACACACCTTCGGCTTGTAGTTTGTCTGTGTCCTTGGATCTCAAGTGAGTCTCATGTAAGTAAGCACGTAGGTGTCTTGAGTTTTCATCCCTTCTTTTAATCCTGTGTCTTTTGTTTGCTGCACTCAGTGCCTGACCTTTTATTCTGATGATTCAGAGCTGTGCACTTATTGCACTTAAAGTATTTTATTTATCATTAAGCTAAAATCACTTGAAGAACATTATGTTTACTATGCTCCCCCCTTCACCAAGTACCCCTGAAAAACCTCTTCAGTCCTGTCGATCTGCGTAGTTGGATGCTGTAGACCCCTTCACCATGTCCCTCCCAACAGACCCCGTTACAGTCGCTGTCCATCACTGAGTAGTAAAATGCTATATGATCTCTACTAGCCTTCTCTGGGTCATACAGCACTCCCCATGCCCCCTCAACCCCAAGCATTATACATGCTAAAACTAATGCCCCATTCTTTCTCCTCACACTTATCCCTCCCTTCAGACCCACCCTGCCCAGTCCTTTTCCCTTTGGTAACTTTTAGTCAACTCTCGGGTTCTGTGAGTCTGCTGCTGTTTTTTTCCTTCAGTTTTTCTTTGTTGTTATACTCCACACATGAGTGAAAACACTTGGTACTTGTCTTTCTCCGCCTGGCCTATTTCTCTGAACATACTACCGTCTAGCTCCATCCAGGTCATTGCAAATGGTAGGATTTGTTTTCTTCTTAAGGCTGCTTACTGCACTTTTTAAACTGGATTTCATTCTTCCTTTTCGTTTGTAGTTTAGCTATGTTATTCACCATTCAACTCCTGGTTATGAACAATAGCTTTGTGTCAATCGATATGTATCTGTATCTATCTATCTAATGTTCTGTCTGTCTATATATGTATGTATGTATGTATGTATGTATCTATGTATCTATCTATCTATCTATCTTCCTATCATCTATCTATGATGTCTATCATCGATCAATCTATGTACCTATCTATCTATCTTTCATCTGTCATCTGTGTACCTATCTATCTATGAATCAATCATCTTTTTGTCTGCCCATCTATCCATCTGTACAGAACAGTTAACAACATAGCCTATGTCTCTTCCCTACATTATGCTTCAAGAAATCTTGCAAGGTAACTAAGCCATAAGGAGAGCACTGTGTTGACCGATACACTTTCATGTAGAGTCAGCCGCGTGTGCTTACAAAACCAGTAAATGGAGGTGAAAGGACTTGAACATGTATCTCTGTCCTCTGTCCTCTTATACTTCCTGCTCGCTTGGTGACTTTATTTAGCCACATTCAGTGAGTAAGTGATCCCTGAAGACCACAAGTATCCTTCGTCTGGTCCGGTTGTCGAAAGAAAAGTGTACTTGGTTCTTTGCACACCACCATGTTTGAGGGACATCGGCGTGATCACTGCTGATAGGTCCAGGGACAAATATAAAGGAACACCTATTTCTGGACAGGAGCAGTTGGGAACAAAGAGTGTGTTGTGGAGTGAAGTGTTTATTTGAGGGTCCAAACTTCCCTCCTTAGGTGGTTATTACTTCTTTACATTCGTGAACATCATAAAAAGCAATGATTTTAAAAGCCCAGACGCATATTATTACAGCAATTCATTTGTTGAGGTGACAGGAAATGAGAAGGAACTTGCTGCACCACTAAATCTATGCCTGAGCACTGCTGAAATCAAACAAAAAGAATTCACGGTGGCTAGATAGGGCTATTTTCTACTGACTCTCTCTGGGGACTCAAACAGAATTCATTTGTTTGTTTGTTTCTTATTTACACTTGTATAGGTAATCTGTCCCCGCCCCTTCAGCTTGTAGTTTGTCTGTGTCCTTGGATCTCAAGTGAGTCTCCAGTAAGGGAGCACGTAGGAGGTCTTGAGTTTTCATCAGTACTTCTAACACTGGGTCTTTTGATTGGAGCACTCAAAGCCTGTACTTTTATTCTGATATTTGAGAGCTGTTCTCTTAATGCACTTTGAAATTCTTTTTGTTCTCATTAATATACAATCACATACAGAACATTATGTTTTCCAGTCTAAACCCTTCACCAAGTCCCCGGCAAAAGCCAGTTACAGTCGCTGTCCGTCAGCGTGTACTAAGATGCTGTAGAATCACTACATGTCTTCTCTGTGTTATGCAGCCGTACAAATGACCCCCCAAGTTACACACTATACATACTAATCCTAATGCCCCCATTCTTTTTCCCCGCCCTTATAACTCCCTTCCCACAAACCCTACCCAGTCCCTTTCTCTTTGGTAACTGTTAATCCACTCTCGGGTTCTGTGAGTCTGCTGCTGTCTTTTAATTCAGTTTTTCTTTGTTATCATAGTCCACACATGAGTGAAATCATTTGGTACATGTATTTCTCCTCCTTGAATATTTGACTGAGCATAATACCCTCTAGCTCCATCCACGTTATTGCAAATGATAGGATTTGTTTTCTTCTTATGGCTGCGTACTGCACTTTTTAAACTGGATTTCATTCTTCTTTTTTGTTTGTAGTTTCGCTATGTGCTTTCACCATTGCTCTCCTGGTTATGAGCACTAGCTTTGTTTTATCGATATGTACCGATATCTATCTATATGTCTGTCTATCTATTTATCAATCAATCAATCAATCAATCAATCATCTTTTTGTCTGCCCATCTGTCCTTGTGTACAGAACAGTTAACCATATATCCTATATCACTTTCCTACACTATGCTTCCAAAAATCCTGCAAAGTATCTAGGCTGTAGAGACACCACTGGGTTCACCGAGACACTTGCAGGTCGATTCGGCCGCGTGTACCTACAAAACCAGGAAATGGTTGTGCCGGGACTTGAACCCGTGTCTCTATCCACTGTCCTCTTTCATCTCCTTATAACTTACTGTCTGTATTTAGCCACATTCTTTGACTAAGTGCTCCCTGAAGACCACAAGTATCATTCCTCTGGGCCTGTTGTCTCGAGAAAAGAAAACTTGTTCTTTGCTCACCACCATGTTTGAAGGACATCAGCGTGATCACCGCCGATAGGACAGTGGGTCAAATAAAAAGGAACACCAATTTCTAGACAGGAGCAGTTGGGAGCTAAGAGTGTATTGTGGGGTGACGTGTTTATTTGAGTGTCCAAACTTCCCTCTTAGGTAGTTATTATATCTTCCCATGCGTGAACATCATAAAACCCACTGATTTCAAAGTCCCAGACGCTTATTATTACAGCAACTCAGTTGTTGAGGTGAGAGACAATGAGAAGTATGTTGCTGCACCACTAAATCAATGGCTGGGAACGGCTGAAACCAAACAAAAAGAATTCCCGGAGGCCAGATAGGGCTATTTTCTTCTGACTGTCTCAATGGACTCACACAGAATCCATTTATTTGATTGTTTGTTTTTCAGTTACACTCGTGAAGGGTACTTGTCCACACACCTTCGGCTTGTAGTTTGTCTGTGTCCTTGGATCTCAAGTGAGTCTCCTGTAAGTAAGCACGTAGGTGTCTTGAGTTTTCATCCCTTCTTTTAATCCTGTGTCTTTTGTTTGCTGCACTCAGTGCCTGACCTTTTATTCTGATGATTCAGAGCTGTGCACTTATTGCACTTAAAGTATTTTATTTATCATTAAGCTAAAATCACTTGAAGAACATTATGTTTACTATGCTCCCCCCTTCACCAAGTACCCCTGAAAAACCTCTTCAGTCCTGTCGATCTGCGTAGTTGGATGCTGTAGACCCCTTCACCATGTCCCTCCCAACAGACCCCGTTACAGTCGCTGTCCATCACTGAGTAGTAAAATGCTATATGATCTCTACTAGCCTTCTCTGGGTCGTACAGCACTCCCCATGCCCCCTCAACCCCAAGCATTATACATGCTAAAACTAATGCCCCATTCTTTCTCCTCACACTTATCCCTCCCTTCAGACCCACCCTGCCTAGTCCTTTTCCCTTTGGTAACTTTTAGTCAACTCTCGGGTTCTGTGAGTCTGCTGCTGTTTTTTTCCTTCAGTTTTTCTTTGTTGTTATACTCCACACATGAGTGAAAACACTTGGTACTTGTCTTTCTCCGCCTGGCCTATTTCTCTGAACATACTACCGTCTAGCTCCATCCAGGTCATTGCAAATGGTAGGATTTGTTTTCTTCTTAAGGCTGCTTACTGCACTTTTTAAACTGGATTTCATTCTTCCTTTTCGTTTGTAGTTTAGCTATGTTATTCACCATTCAACTCCTGGTTATGAACAATAGCTTTGTGTCAATCGATATGTATCTGTATCTATCTATCTAATGGTCTGTCTGTCTATGTATGTATGTATGTATGTATGTATGTATGTATCTATGTATCTATCTATCTATCTATCTATCTTCCTATCATCTGTCTATGATGTCTATCTTCCATCAATCTATGTACCTATCTATCTATCTTTCATCTGTCATCTGTGTACCTATCTATCTATGAATCAATCATCTTTTTGTCTGCCCATCTATCCATCTGTACAGAACAGTTAACAACATAGCCTATGTCTCTTCCCTACATTATGCTTCCAGAAATCTTGCAAGGTAACTAAGCCATAAGGAGAGCACTGTGTTGACCGATACACTTTCATGTAGAGTCAGCCGCGTGTGCTTACAAAACCAGTAAATGGAGGTGAAAGGACTTGAACATGTATCTCTGTCCTCTGTCCTCTTATACTTCCTGCTCGCTTGGTGACTTTATTTAGCCACATTCAGTGAGTAAGTGATCCCTGAAGACCACAAGTATCCTTCGTCTGGTCCGGTTGTCGAAAGAAAAGTGTACTTGGTTCTTTGCACACCACCATGTTTGAGGGACATCGGCGTGATCACTGCTGATAGGTGCAGGGACAAATATAAAGGAACACCTATTTCTGGACAGGAGCAGTTGGGAACAAAGAGTGTGTTGTGGAGTGAAGTGTTTATTTGAGGGTCCAAACTTCCCTCCTTAGGTGGTTATTACTTCTTTACATTCGTGAACATCATAAAAAGCAATGATTTTAAAAGCCCAGATGCATATTATTACAGCAATTCATTTGTTGAGGTGACAGGAAATGAGAAGGAACTTGCTGCACCACTAAATCTATGCCTGAGCACTGCTGAAATCAAACAAAAAGAATTCACGGTGGCTAGATAGGGCTATTTTCTACTGACTCTCTCTGGGGACTCAAACAGAATTCATTTGTTTGTTTGTTTCTTATTTACACTTGTATAGGTAATCTGTCCCCGCCCCTTCAGCTTGTAGTTTGTCTGTGTCCTTGGATCTCAAGTGAGTCTCCAGTAAGGGAGCACGTAGGAGGTCTTGAGTTTTCATCAGTACTTCTAACACTGGGTCTTTTGATTGGAGCACTCAAAGCCTGTACTTTTATTCTGATATTTGAGAGCTGTTCTCTTAATGCACTTTGAAATTCTTTTTGTTCTCATTAATATACAATCACATACAGAACATTATGTTTTCCAGTCTAAACCCTTCACCAAGTCCCCGGCAAAAGCCAGTTACAGTCGCTGTCCGTCAGCGTGTACTAAGATGCTGTAGAATCACTACATGTCTTCTCTGTGTTATGCAGCCGTACAAATGACCCCCCAAGTTACACACTATACATGCTAATCCTAATGCCCCCATTCTTTTTCCCCGCCCTTATAACTCCCTTCCCACAAACCCTACCCAGTCCCTTTCTCTTTGGTAACTGTTAATCCACTCTCGGGTTCTGTGAGTCTGCTGCTGTCTTTTAATTCAGTTTTTCTTTGTTATCATAGTCCACACATGAGTGAAATCATTTGGTACATGTATTTCTCCTCCTTGAATATTTGACTGAGCATAATACCCTCTAGCTCCATCCACGTTATTGCAAATGATAGGATTTGTTTTCTTCTTATGGCTGCCTACTGCACTTTTTAAACTGGATTTCATTCTTCATTTTTGTTTGTAGTTTCGCTATGTGCTTTCACCATTGCTCTCCTGGTTATGAGCACTAGCTTTGTTTTATCGATATGTACCTATATCTATCTATATGTCTGTCTATCTATTTATCAATCAATCAATCAATCAATCAATCATCTTTTTGTCTGCCCATCTGTCCTTGTGTACAGAACAGTTAACCATATATCCTATATCACTTTCCTACACTATGCTTCCAAAAATCCTGCAAAGTATCTAGGCTGTAGAGAGACCACTGGGTTCACCGAGACACTTGCAGGTCGAGTCGGCCGCGTGTACCTACAAAACCAGGAAATGGTTGTGCCGGGACTTGAACCCGTGTCTCTATCCACTGTCCTCTTTCATCTCCTTATAACTTACTGTCTGTATTTAGCCACATTCTTTGACTAAGTGCTCCCTGAAGACCACAAGTATCATTCCTCTGGGCCTGTTGTCTCGAGAAAAGAAAACTTGTTCTTTGCTCACCACCATGTTTGAAGGACATCAGCGTGATCACCGCCGATAGGACAGTGGGTCAAATAAAAAGGAACACCAATTTCTAGACAGGAGCAGTTGGGAGCTAAGAGTGTATTGTGGGGTGACGTGTTTATTTGAGTGTCCAAACTTCCCTCTTAGGTAGTTATTATATCTTCCCATGCGTGAACATCATAAAACCCACTGATTTCAAAGTCCCAGACGCTTATTATTACAGCAACTCAGTTGTTGAGGTGAGAGACAATGAGAAGTATGTTGCTGCACCACTAAATCAATGGCTGGGAACGGCTGAAACCAAACAAAAAGAATTCACGGAGGCCAGATAGGGCTATTTTCTTCTGACTGTCTCAATGGACTCACACAGAATCCATTTGTTTGATTGTTTGTTTTTCAGTTACACTCGTGAAGGGTACTTGTCCACACACCTTCGGCTTGTAGTTTGTCTGTGTCCTTGGATCTCAAGTGAGTCTCCTGTAAGTAAGCACGTAGGTGTCTTGAGTTTTCATCCCTTCTTTTAATCCTGTGTCTTTTGTTTGCTGCACTCAGTGCCTGACCTTTTATTCTGATGATTCAGAGCTGTGCACTTATTGCACTTAAAGTATTTTATTTATCATTAAGCTAAAATCACTTGAAGAACATTATGTTTACTATGCTCCCCCCTTCACCAAGTACCCCTGAAAAACCTCTTCAGTCCTGTCGATCTGCGTAGTTGGATGCTGTAGACCCCTTCACCATGTCCCTCCCAACAGACCCCGTTACAGTCGCTGTCCATCACTGAGTAGTAAAATGCTATATGATTTCTACTAGCCTTCTCTGGGTCGTACAGCACTCCCCATGCCCCCTCAACCCCAAGCATTATACATGCTAAAACTAATGCCCCATTCTTTCTCCTCACACTTATCCCTCCCTTCAGACCCACCCTGCCCAGTCCTTTTCCCTTTGGTAACCTTTAGTCAACTCTCGGGTTCTCTGAGTCTGCTGCTGTTTTTTTCCTTCAGTTTTTCTTTGTTGTTATACTCCACACATGAGTGAAAACACTTGGTACTTGTCTTTCTCCGCCTGGCCTATTTCTCTGAACATACTACCGTCTAGCTCCATCCAGGTCATTGCAAATGGTAGGATTTGTTTTCTTCTTAAGGCTGCTTACTGCACTTTTTAAACTGGATTTCATTCTTCCTTTTCGTTTGTCGTTTAGCTATGTTATTCACCATTCAACTCCTGGTTATGAACAATAGCTTTGTGTCAATCGATATGTATCTGTATCTATCTATCTAATGGTCTGTCTGTCTATGTATGTATGTATGTATGTATGTATCTATGTATCTATGTATCTATCTATCTATCTATCTTCCTATCATCTATCTATGATGTCTATCATCGATCAATCTATGTACCTATCTATCTATCTTTCATCTGTCATCTGTGTACCTATCTATCTATGAATCAATCATCTTTTTGTCTGCCCATCTATCCATCTGTACAGAACAGTTAACAACATAGCCTATGTCTCTTCCCTACATTATGCTTCCAGAAATCTTGCAAGGTAACTAAGCCATAAGGAGAGCACTGTGTTGACCGATACACTTTCATGTAGAGTCAGCCGCGTGTGCTTACAAAACCAGTAAATGGAGGTGAAAGGACTTGAACATGTATCTCTGTCCTCTGTCCTCTTATACTTCCTGCTCGCTTGGTGACTTTATTTAGCCACATTCAGTGAGTAAGTGATCCCTGAAGACCACAAGTATCCTTCGTCTGGTCCGGTTGTCGAAAGAAAAGTGTACTTGGTTCTTTGCACACCACCATGTTTGAGGGACATCGGCGTGATCACTGCTGATAGGTGCAGGGACAAATATAAAGGAACACCTATTTCTGGACAGGAGCAGTTGGGAACAAAGAGTGTGTTGTGGAGTGAAGTGTTTATTTGAGGGTCCAAACTTCCCTCCTTAGGTGGTTATTACTTCTTTACATTCGTGAACATCATAAAAAGCAATGATTTTAAAAGCCCAGACGCATATTATTACAGCAATTCATTTGTTGAGGTGACAGGAAATGAGAAGGAACTTGCTGCACCACTAAATCTATGCCTGAGCACTGCTGAAATCAAACAAAAAGAATTCACGGTGGCTAGATAGGGCTATTTTCTACTGACTCTCTCTGGGGACTCAAACAGAATTCATTTGTTTGTTTGTTTCTTATTTACACTTGTATAGGTAATCTGTCCCCGCCCCTTCAGCTTGTAGTTTGTCTGTGTCCTTGGATCTCAAGTGAGTCTCCAGTAAGGGAGCACGTAGGAGGTCTTGAGTTTTCATCAGTACTTCTAACACTGGGTCTTTTGATTGGAGCACTCAAAGCCTGTACTTTTATTCTGATATTTGAGAGCTGTTCTCTTAATGCACTTTGAAATTCTTTTTGTTCTCATTAATATACAATCACATACAGAACATTATGTTTTCCAGTCTAAACCCTTCACCAAGTCCCCGGCAAAAGCCAGTTACAGTCGCTGTCCGTCAGCGTGTACTAAGATGCTGTAGAATCACTACATGTCTTCTCTGTGTTATGCAGCCGTACAAATGACCCCCCAAGTTACACACTATACATGCTAATCCTAATGCCCCCATTCTTTTTCCCCGCCCTTATAACTCCCTTCCCACAAACCCTACCCAGTCCCTTTCTCTTTGGTAACTGTTAATCCACTCTCGGGTTCTGTGAGTCTGCTGCTGTCTTTTAATTCAGTTTTTCTTTGTTATCATAGTCCACACATGAGTGAAATCATTTGGTACATGTATTTCTCCTCCTTGAATATTTGACTGAGCATAATACCCTCTAGCTCCATCCACGTTATTGCAAATGATAGGATTTGTTTTCTTCTTATGGCTGCCTACTGCACTTTTTAAACTGGATTTCATTCTTCATTTTTGTTTGTAGTTTCGCTATGTGCTTTCACCATTGCTCTCCTGGTTATGAGCACTAGCTTTGTTTTATCGATATGTACCGATATCTATCTATATGTCTGTCTATCTATTTATCAATCAATCAATCAATCAATCAATCATCTTTTTGTCTGCCCATCTGTCCTTGTGTACAGAACAGTTAACCATATATCCTATATCACTTTCCTACACTATGCTTCCAAAAATCCTGCAAAGTATCTAGGCTGTAGAGAGACCACTGGGTTCACCGAGACACTTGCAGGTCGAGTCGGCCGCGTGTACCTACAAAACCAGGAAATGGTTGTGCCGGGACTTGAACCCGTGTCTCTATCCACTGTCCTCTTTCATCTCCTTATAACTTACTGTCTGTATTTAGCCACATTCTTCGACTAAGTGCTCCCTGAAGACCACAAGTATCATTCCTCTGGGCCTGTTGTCTCGAGAAAAGAAAACTTGTTCTTTGCTCACCACCATGTTTGAAGGACATCAGCGTGATCACCGCCGATAGGACAGTGGGTCAAATAAAAAGGAACACCAATTTCTAGACAGGAGCAGTTGGGAGCTAAGAGTGTATTGTGGGGTGACGTGTTTATTTGAGTGTCCAAACTTCCCTCTTAGGTAGTTATTACATCTTCCCATGCGTGAACATCATAAAACCCACTGATTTCAAAGTGCCAGACGCTTATTATTACAGCAACTCAGTTGTTGAGGTGAGAGACAATGAGAAGTATGTTGCTGCACCACTAAATCAATGGCTGGGAACGGCTGAAACCAAACAAAATGAATTCACGGAGGCCAGATAGGGCTATTTTCTTCTGACTGTCTCAATGGACTCACACAGAATCCATTTGTTTGATTGTTTGTTTTTCAGTTACACTCGTGAAGGGTACTTGTCCACACACCTTCGGCTTGTAGTTTGTCTGTGTCCTTGGATCTCAAGTGAGTCTCCTGTAAGTAAGCACGTAGATGTCTTGAGTTTTCATCCCTTCTTTTAATCCTGTGTCTTTCGTTTGCTGCACTCAGTGCCTGACCTTTTATTCTGATGATTCAGAGCTGTGCACTTATTGCACTTAAAGTATTTTATTTATCATTAAGCTAAAATCACTTGAAGAACATTATGTTTACTATGCTCCCCCCTTCACCAAGTACCCCTGAAAAACCTCTTCAGTCCTGTCGATCTGCGTAGTTGGATGCTGTAGACCCCTTCACCATGTCCCTCCCAACAGACCCCGTTACAGTCGCTGTCCATCACTGAGTAGTAAAATGCTATATGATCTCTACTAGCCTTCTCTGGGTCGTACAGCACTCCCCATGCCCCCTCAACCCCAAGCATTATACATGCTAAAACTAATGCCCCATTCTTTCTCCTCACACTTATCCCTCCCTTCAGACCCACCCTGCCCAGTCCTTTTCCCTTTGGTAACTTTTAGTCAACTCTCGGGTTCTGTGAGTCTGCTGCTGTTTTTTTCCTTCAGTTTTTCTTTGTTGTTATACTCCACACATGAGTGAAAACACTTGGTACTTGTCTTTCTCCGCCTGGCCTATTTCTCTGAACATACTACCGTCTAGCTCCATCCAGGTCATTGCAAATGGTAGGATTTGTTTTCTTCTTAAGGCTGCTTACTGCACTTTTTAAACTGGATTTCATTCTTCCTTTTCGTTTGTAGTTTAGCTATGTTATTCACCATTCAACTCCTGGTTATGAACAATAGCTTTGTGTCAATCGATATGTATCTGTATCTATCTATCTAATGGTCTGTCTGTCTATGTATGTATGTATGTATGTATGTATGTATCTATGTATCTATCTATCTATCTATCTTCCTATCATCTATCTATGATGTCTATCATCGATCAATCTATGTACCTATCTATCTATCTTTCATCTGTCATCTGTGTACCTATCTATCTATGAATCAATCATCTTTTTGTCTGCCCATCTATCCATCTGTACAGAACAGTTAACAACATAGCCTATGTCTCTTCCCTACATTATGCTTCCAGAAATCTTGCAAGGTAACTAAGCCATAAGGAGAGCACTGTGTTGACCGATACACTTTCATGTAGAGTCAGCCGCGTGTGCTTACAAAACCAGTAAATGGAGGTGAAAGGACTTGAACATGTATCTCTGTCCTCTGTCCTCTTATACTTCCTGCTCGCTTGGTGACTTTATTTAGCCACATTCAGTGAGTAAGTGATCCCTGAAGACCACAAGTATCCTTCGTCTGGTCCGGTTGTCGAAAGAAAAGTGTACTTGGTTCTTTGCACACCACCATGTTTGAGGGACATCGGCGTGATCACTGCTGATAGGTGCAGGGACAAATATAAAGGAACACCTATTTCTGGACAGGAGCAGTTGGGAACAAAGAGTGTGTTGTGGAGTGAAGTGTTTATTTGAGGGTCCAAACTTCCCTCCTTAGGTGGTTATTACTTCTTTACATTCGTGAACATCATAAAAAGCAATGATTTTAAAAGCCCAGACGCATATTATTACAGCAATTCATTTGTTGAGGTGACAGGAAATGAGAAGGAACTTGCTGCACCACTAAATCTATGCCTGAGCACTGCTGAAATCAAACAAAAAGAATTCACGGTGGCTAGATAGGGCTATTTTCTACTGACTCTCTCTGGGGACTCAAACAGAATTCATTTGTTTGTTTGTTTCTTATTTACACTTGTATAGGTAATCTGTCCCCGCCCCTTCAGCTTGTAGTTTGTCTGTGTCCTTGGATCTCAAGTGAGTCTCCAGTAAGGGAGCACGTAGGAGGTCTTGAGTTTTCATCAGTACTTCTAACACTGGGTCTTTTGATTGGAGCACTCAAAGCCTGTACTTTTATTCTGATATTTGAGAGCTGTTCTCTTAATGCACTTTGAAATTCTTTTTGTTCTCATTAATATACAATCACATACAGAACATTATGTTTTCCAGTCTAAACCCTTCACCAAGTCCCCGGCAAAAGCCAGTTACAGTCGCTGTCCGTCAGCGTGTACTAAGATGCTGTAGAATCACTACATGTCTTCTCTGTGTTATGCAGCCGTACAAATGACCCCCCAAGTTACACACTATACATGCTAATCCTAATGCCCCCATTCTTTTTCCCCGCCCTTATAACTCCCTTCCCACAAACCCTACCCAGTCCCTTTCTCTTTGGTAACTGTTAATCCACTCTCGGGTTCTGTGAGTCTGCTGCTGTCTTTTAATTCAGTTTTTCTTTGTTATCATAGTCCACACATGAGTGAAATCATTTGGTACATGTATTTCTCCTCCTTGAATATTTGACTGAGCATAATACCCTCTAGCTCCATCCACGTTATTGCAAATGATAGGATTTGTTTTCTTCTTATGGCTGCCTACTGCACTTTTTAAACTGGATTTCATTCTTCATTTTTGTTTGTAGTTTCGCTATGTGCTTTCACCATTGCTCTCCTGGTTATGAGCACTAGCTTTGTTTTATCGATATGTACCTATATCTATCTATATGTCTGTCTATCTATTTATCAATCAATCAATCAATCAATCAATCATCTTTTTGTCTGCCCATCTGTCCTTGTGTACAGAACAGTTAACCATATATCCTATATCACTTTCCTACACTATGCTTCCAAAAATCCTGCAAAGTATCTAGGCTGTAGAGAGACCACTGGGTTCACCGAGACACTTGCAGGTCGAGTCGGCCGCGTGTACCTACAAAACCAGGAAATGGTTGTGCCGGGACTTGAACCCGTGTCTCTATCCACTGTCCTCTTTCATCTCCTTATAACTTACTGTCTGTATTTAGCCACATTCTTTGACTAAGTGCTCCCTGAAGACCACAAGTATCATTCCTCTGGGCCTGTTGTCTCGAGAAAAGAAAACTTGTTCTTTGCTCACCACCATGTTTGAAGGACATCAGCGTGATCACCGCCGATAGGACAGTGGGTCAAATAAAAAGGAACACCAATTTCTAGACAGGAGCAGTTGGGAGCTAAGAGTGTATTGTGGGGTGACGTGTTTATTTGAGTGTCCAAACTTCCCTCTTAGGTAGTTATTATATCTTCCCATGCGTGAACATCATAAAACCCACTGATTTCAAAGTCCCAGACGCTTATTATTACAGCAACTCAGTTGTTGAGGTGAGAGACAATGAGAAGTATGTTGCTGCACCACTAAATCAATGGCTGGGAACGGCTGAAACCAAACAAAAAGAATTCACGGAGGCCAGATAGGGCTATTTTCTTCTGACTGTCTCAATGGACTCACACAGAATCCATTTGTTTGATTGTTTGTTTTTCAGTTACACTCGTGAAGGGTACTTGTCCACACACCTTCGGCTTGTAGTTTGTCTGTGTCCTTGGATCTCAAGTGAGTCTCCTGTAAGTAAGCACGTAGGTGTCTTGAGTTTTCATCCCTTCTTTTAATCCTGTGTCTTTTGTTTGCTGCACTCAGTGCCTGACCTTTTATTCTGATGATTCAGAGCTGTGCACTTATTGCACTTAAAGTATTTTATTTATCATTAAGCTAAAATCACTTGAAGAACATTATGTTTACTATGCTCCCCCCTTCACCAAGTACCCCTGAAAAACCTCTTCAGTCCTGTCGATCTGCGTAGTTGGATGCTGTAGACCCCTTCACCATGTCCCTCCCAACAGACCCCGTTACAGTCGCTGTCCATCACTGAGTAGTAAAATGCTATATGATTTCTACTAGCCTTCTCTGGGTCGTACAGCACTCCCCATGCCCCCTCAACCCCAAGCATTATACATGCTAAAACTAATGCCCCATTCTTTCTCCTCACACTTATCCCTCCCTTCAGACCCACCCTGCCCAGTCCTTTTCCCTTTGGTAACCTTTAGTCAACTCTCGGGTTCTCTGAGTCTGCTGCTGTTTTTTTCCTTCAGTTTTTCTTTGTTGTTATACTCCACACATGAGTGAAAACACTTGGTACTTGTCTTTCTCCGCCTGGCCTATTTCTCTGAACATACTACCGTCTAGCTCCATCCAGGTCATTGCAAATGGTAGGATTTGTTTTCTTCTTAAGGCTGCTTACTGCACTTTTTAAACTGGATTTCATTCTTCCTTTTCGTTTGTCGTTTAGCTATGTTATTCACCATTCAACTCCTGGTTATGAACAATAGCTTTGTGTCAATCGATATGTATCTGTATCTATCTATCTAATGGTCTGTCTGTCTATGTATGTATGTATGTATGTATGTATCTATGTATCTATGTATCTATCTATCTATCTATCTTCCTATCATCTATCTATGATGTCTATCATCGATCAATCTATGTACCTATCTATCTATCTTTCATCTGTCATCTGTGTACCTATCTATCTATGAATCAATCATCTTTTTGTCTGCCCATCTATCCATCTGTACAGAACAGTTAACAACATAGCCTATGTCTCTTCCCTACATTATGCTTCCAGAAATCTTGCAAGGTAACTAAGCCATAAGGAGAGCACTGTGTTGACCGATACACTTTCATGTAGAGTCAGCCGCGTGTGCTTACAAAACCAGTAAATGGAGGTGAAAGGACTTGAACATGTATCTCTGTCCTCTGTCCTCTTATACTTCCTGCTCGCTTGGTGACTTTATTTAGCCACATTCAGTGAGTAAGTGATCCCTGAAGACCACAAGTATCCTTCGTCTGGTCCGGTTGTCGAAAGAAAAGTGTACTTGGTTCTTTGCACACCACCATGTTTGAGGGACATCGGCGTGATCACTGCTGATAGGTGCAGGGACAAATATAAAGGAACACCTATTTCTGGACAGGAGCAGTTGGGAACAAAGAGTGTGTTGTGGAGTGAAGTGTTTATTTGAGGGTCCAAACTTCCCTCCTTAGGTGGTTATTACTTCTTTACATTCGTGAACATCATAAAAAGCAATGATTTTAAAAGCCCAGACGCATATTATTACAGCAATTCATTTGTTGAGGTGACAGGAAATGAGAAGGAACTTGCTGCACCACTAAATCTATGCCTGAGCACTGCTGAAATCAAACAAAAAGAATTCACGGTGGCTAGATAGGGCTATTTTCTACTGACTCTCTCTGGGGACTCAAACAGAATTCATTTGTTTGTTTGTTTCTTATTTACACTTGTATAGGTAATCTGTCCCCGCCCCTTCAGCTTGTAGTTTGTCTGTGTCCTTGGATCTCAAGTGAGTCTCCAGTAAGGGAGCACGTAGGAGGTCTTGAGTTTTCATCAGTACTTCTAACACTGGGTCTTTTGATTGGAGCACTCAAAGCCTGTACTTTTATTCTGATATTTGAGAGCTGTTCTCTTAATGCACTTTGAAATTCTTTTTGTTCTCATTAATATACAATCACATACAGAACATTATGTTTTCCAGTCTAAACCCTTCACCAAGTCCCCGGCAAAAGCCAGTTACAGTCGCTGTCCGTCAGCGTGTACTAAGATGCTGTAGAATCACTACATGTCTTCTCTGTGTTATGCAGCCGTACAAATGACCCCCCAAGTTACACACTATACATGCTAATCCTAATGCCCCCATTCTTTTTCCCCGCCCTTATAACTCCCTTCCCACAAACCCTACCCAGTCCCTTTCTCTTTGGTAACTGTTAATCCACTCTCGGGTTCTGTGAGTCTGCTGCTGTCTTTTAATTCAGTTTTTCTTTGTTATCATAGTCCACACATGAGTGAAATCATTTGGTACATGTATTTCTCCTCCTTGAATATTTGACTGAGCATAATACCCTCTAGCTCCATCCACGTTATTGCAAATGATAGGATTTGTTTTCTTCTTATGGCTGCCTACTGCACTTTTTAAACTGGATTTCATTCTTCTTTTTTGTTTGTAGTTTCGCTATGTGCTTTCACCATTGCTCTCCTGGTTATGAGCACTAGCTTTGTTTTATCGATATGTACCGATATCTATCTATATGTCTGTCTATCTATTTATCAATCAATCAATCAATCAATCAATCATCTTTTTGTCTGCCCATCTGTCCTTGTGTACAGAACAGTTAACCATATATCCTATATCACTTTCCTACACTATGCTTCCAAAAATCCTGCAAAGTATCTAGGCTGTAGAGAGACCACTGGGTTCACCGAGACACTTGCAGGTCGAGTCGGCCGCGTGTACCTACAAAACCAGGAAATGGTTGTGCCGGGACTTGAACCCGTGTCTCTATCCACTGTCCTCTTTCATCTCCTTATAACTTACTGTCTGTATTTAGCCACATTCTTCGACTAAGTGCTCCCTGAAGACCACAAGTATCATTCCTCTGGGCCTGTTGTCTCGAGAAAAGAAAACTTGTTCTTTGCTCACCACCATGTTTGAAGGACATCAGCGTGATCACCGCCGATAGGACAGTGGGTCAAATAAAAAGGAACACCAATTTCTAGACAGGAGCAGTTGGGAGCTAAGAGTGTATTGTGGGGTGACGTGTTTATTTGAGTGTCCAAACTTCCCTCTTAGGTAGTTATTACATCTTCCCATGCGTGAACATCATAAAACCCACTGATTTCAAAGTGCCAGACGCTTATTATTACAGCAACTCAGTTGTTGAGGTGAGAGACAATGAGAAGTATGTTGCTGCACCACTAAATCAATGGCTGGGAACGGCTGAAACCAAACAAAATGAATTCACGGAGGCCAGATAGGGCTATTTTCTTCTGACTGTCTCAATGGACTCACACAGAATCCATTTGTTTGATTGTTTGTTTTTCAGTTACACTCGTGAAGGGTACTTGTCCACACACCTTCGGCTTGTAGTTTGTCTGTGTCCTTGGATCTCAAGTGAGTCTCCTGTAAGTAAGCACGTAGATGTCTTGAGTTTTCATCCCTTCTTTTAATCCTGTGTCTTTCGTTTGCTGCACTCAGTGCCTGACCTTTTATTCTGATGATTCAGAGCTGTGCACTTATTGCACTTAAAGTATTTTATTTATCATTAAGCTAAAATCACTTGAAGAACATTATGTTTACTATGCTCCCCCCTTCACCAAGTACCCCTGAAAAACCTCTTCAGTCCTGTCGATCTGCGTAGTTGGATGCTGTAGACCCCTTCACCATGTCCCTCCCAACAGACCCCGTTACAGTCGCTGTCCATCACTGAGTAGTAAAATGCTATATGATCTCTACTAGCCTTCTCTGGGTCGTACAGCACTCCCCATGCCCCCTCAACCCCAAGCATTATACATGCTAAAACTAATGCCCCATTCTTTCTCCTCACACTTATCCCTCCCTTCAGACCCACCCTGCCCAGTCCTTTTCCCTTTGGTAACTTTTAGTCAACTCTCGGGTTCTGTGAGTCTGCTGCTGTTTTTTTCCTTCAGTTTTTCTTTGTTGTTATACTCCACACATGAGTGAAAACACTTGGTACTTGTCTTTCTCCGCCTGGCCTATTTCTCTGAACATACTACCGTCTAGCTCCATCCAGGTCATTGCAAATGGTAGGATTTGTTTTCTTCTTAAGGCTGCTTACTGCACTTTTTAAACTGGATTTCATTCTTCCTTTTCGTTTGTAGTTTAGCTATGTTATTCACCATTCAACTCCTGGTTATGAACAATAGCTTTGTGTCAATCGATATGTATCTGTATCTATCTATCTAATGGTCTGTCTGTCTATGTATGTATGTATGTATGTATGTATGTATCTATGTATCTATCTATCTATCTATCTTCCTATCATCTATCTATGATGTCTATCATCGATCAATCTATGTACCTATCTATCTATCTTTCATCTGTCATCTGTGTACCTATCTATCTATGAATCAATCATCTTTTTGTCTGCCCATCTATCCATCTGTACAGAACAGTTAACAACATAGCCTATGTCTCTTCCCTACATTATGCTTCCAGAAATCTTGCAAGGTAACTAAGCCATAAGGAGAGCACTGTGTTGACCGATACACTTTCATGTAGAGTCAGCCGCGTGTGCTTACAAAACCAGTAAATGGAGGTGAAAGGACTTGAACATGTATCTCTGTCCTCTGTCCTCTTATACTTCCTGCTCGCTTGGTGACTTTATTTAGCCACATTCAGTGAGTAAGTGATCCCTGAAGATCACAAGTATCCTTCGTCTGGTCCGGTTGTCGAAAGAAAAGTGTACTTGGTTCTTTGCACACCACCATGTTTGAGGGACATCGGCGTGATCACTGCTGATAGGTGCAGGGACAAATATAAAGGAACACCTATTTCTGGACAGGAGCAGTTGGGAACAAAGAGTGTGTTGTGGAGTGAAGTGTTTATTTGAGGGTCCAAACTTCCCTCCTTAGGTGGTTATTACTTCTTTACATTCGTGAACATCATAAAAAGCAATGATTTTAAAAGCCCAGACGCATATTATTACAGCAATTCATTTGTTGAGGTGACAGGAAATGAGAAGGAACTTGCTGCACCACTAAATCTATGCCTGAGCACTGCTGAAATCAAACAAAAAGAATTCACGGTGGCTAGATAGGGCTATTTTCTACTGACTCTCTCTGGGGACTCAAACAGAATTCATTTGTTTGTTTGTTTCTTATTTACACTTGTATAGGTAATCTGTCCCCGCCCCTTCAGCTTGTAGTTTGTCTGTGTCCTTGGATCTCAAGTGAGTCTCCAGTAAGGGAGCACGTAGGAGGTCTTGAGTTTTCATCAGTACTTCTAACACTGGGTCTTTTGATTGGAGCACTCAAAGCCTGTACTTTTATTCTGATATTTGAGAGCTGTTCTCTTAATGCACTTTGAAATTCTTTTTGTTCTCATTAATATACAATCACATACAGAACATTATGTTTTCCTGTCTAAACCCTTCACCAAGTCCCCGGCAAAAGCCAGTTACAGTCGCTGTCCGTCAGCGTGTACTAAGATGCTGTAGAATCACTACATGTCTTCTCTGTGTTATGCAGCCGTACAAATGACCCCCCAAGTTACACACTATACATGCTAATCCTAATGCCCCCATTCTTTTTCCCCGCCCTTATAACTCCCTTCCCACAAACCCTACCCAGTCCCTTTCTCTTTGGTAACTGTTAATCCACTCTCGGGTTCTGTGAGTCTGCTGCTGTCTTTTAATTCAGTTTTTCTTTGTTATCATAGTCCACACATGAGTGAAATCATTTGGTACATGTATTTCTCCTCCTTGAATATTTGACTGAGCATAATACCCTCTAGCTCCATCCACGTTATTGCAAATGATAGGATTTGTTTTCTTCTTATGGCTGCCTACTGCACTTTTTAAACTGGATTTCATTCTTCTTTGTTGTTTGTAGTTTCGCTACGTGCTTTCACCATTGCTCTCCTGGTTATGAGCACTAGCTTTGTGTTAATCGATATGTACCGATATCTATCTATATGTCTGTCTATCTATTTATCAATCAATCAATCAATCAATCAATCATCTTTTTGTCTGCCCATCTGTCCTTGTGTACAGAACAGTTAACCATATATCCTATATCACTTTCCTACACTATGCTTCCAAAAATCCTGCAAAGTATCTAGGCTGTAGAGAGACCACTGGGTTCACCGAGACACTTGCAGGTCGAGTCGGCCGCGTGTACCTACAAAACCAGGAAATGGTTGTGCCGGGACTTGAACCCGTGTCTCTATCCACTGTCCTCTTTCATCTCCTTATAACTTACTGTCTGTATTTAGCCACATTCTTTGACTAAGTGCTCCCTGAAGACCACAAGTATCATTCCTCTGGGCCTGTTGTCTCGAGAAAAGAAAACTTGTTCTTTGCTCACCACCATGTTTGAAGGACATCAGCGTGATCACCGCCGATAGGACAGTGGGTCAAATAAAAAGGAACACCAATTTCTAGACAGGAGCAGTTGGGAGCTAAGAGTGTATTGTGGGGTGACGTGTTTATTTGAGTGTCCAAACTTCCCTCTTAGGTAGTTATTACATCTTCCCATGCGTGAACATCATAAAACCCACTGATTTCAAAGTCCCAGACGCTTATTATTACAGCAACTCAGCTGTTGAGGTGAGAGACAATGAGAAGTATGTTGCTGCACCACTAAATCAATGGCTGGGAACGGCTGAAACCAAACAAAAAGAATTCACGGAGGCCAGATAGGGCTATTTTCTTCTGACTGTCTCAATGGACTCACACAGAATCCATTTGTTTGATTGTTTGTTTTTCAGTTACACTCGTGAAGGGTACTTGTCCACACACCTTCGGCTTGTAGTTTGTCTGTGTCCTTGGATCTCAAGTGAGTCTCCTGTAAGTAAGCACGTAGATGTCTTGAGTTTTCATCCCTTCTTTTAATCCTGTGTCTTTCGTTTGCTGCACTCAGTGCCTGACCTTTTATTCTGATGATTCAGAGCTGTGCACTTATTGCACTTAAAGTATTTTATTTATCATTAAGCTAAAATCACTTGAAGAACATTATGTTTACTATTCTCCCCCCTTCACCAAGTACCCCTGAAAAACCTCTTCAGTCCTGTCGATCTGCGTAGTTGGATGCTGTAGACCCCTTCACCATGTCCCTCCCAACAGACCCCGTTACAGTCGCTGTCCATCACTGAGTAGTAAAATGCTATATGATCTCTACTAGCCTTCTCTGGGTCGTACAGCACTCCCCATGCCCCCTCAACCCCAAGCATTATACATGCTAAAACTAATGCCCCATTCTTTCTCCTCACACTTATCCCTCCCTTCAGACCCACCCTGCCCAGTCCTTTTCCCTTTGGTAACTTTTAGTCAACTCTCGGGTTCTGTGAGTCTGCTGCTGTTTTTTTCCTTCAGTTTTTCTTTGTTGTTATACTCCACACATGAGTGAAAACACTTGGTACTTGTCTTTCTCCGCCTGGCCTATTTCTCTGAACATACTACCGTCTAGCTCCATCCAGGTCATTGCAAATGGTAGGATTTGTTTTCTTCTTAAGGCTGCTTACTGCACTTTTTAAACTGGATTTCATTCTTCCTTTTCGTTTGTAGTTTAGCTATGTTATTCACCATTCAACTCCTGGTTATGAACAATAGCTTTGTGTCAATCGATATGTATCTGTATCTATCTATCTAATGGTCTGTCTGTCTATGTATGTATGTATGTATGTATGTATGTATCTATGTATCTATCTATCTATCTATCTTCCTATCATCTATCTATGATGTCTATCATCGATCAATCTATGTACCTATCTATCTATCTTTCATCTGTCATCTGTGTACCTATCTATCTATGAATCAATCATCTTTTTGTCTGCCCATCTATCCATCTGTACAGAACAGTTAACAACATAGCCTATGTCTCTTCCCTACATTATGCTTCCAGAAATCTTGCAAGGTAACTAAGCCATAAGGAGAGCACTGTGTTGACCGATACACTTTCATGTAGAGTCAGCCGCGTGTGCTTACAAAACCAGTAAATGGAGGTGAAAGGACTTGAACATGTATCTCTGTCCTCTGTCCTCTTATACTTCCTGCTCGCTTGGTGACTTTATTTAGCCACATTCAGTGAGTAAGTGATCCCTGAAGACCACAAGTATCCTTCGTCTGGTCCGGTTGTCGAAAGAAAAGTGTACTTGGTTCTTTGCACACCACCATGTTTGAGGGACATCGGCGTGATCACTGCTGATAGGTGCAGGGACAAATATAAAGGAACACCTATTTCTGGACAGGAGCAGTTGGGAACAAAGAGTGTGTTGTGGAGTGAAGTGTTTATTTGAGGGTCCAAACTTCCCTCCTTAGGTGGTTATTACTTCTTTACATTCGTGAACATCATAAAAAGCAATGATTTTAAAAGCCCAGACGCATATTATTACAGCAATTCATTTGTTGAGGTGACAGGAAATGAGAAGGAACTTGCTGCACCACTAAATCTATGCCTGAGCACTGCTGAAATCAAACAAAAAGAATTCACGGTGGCTAGATAGGGCTATTTTCTACTGACTCTCTCTGGGGACTCAAACAGAATTCATTTGTTTGTTTGTTTCTTATTTACACTTGTATAGGTAATCTGTCCCCGCCCCTTCAGCTTGTAGTTTGTCTGTGTCCTTGGATCTCAAGTGAGTCTCCAGTAAGGGAGCACGTAGGAGGTCTTGAGTTTTCATCAGTACTTCTAACACTGGGTCTTTTGATTGGAGCACTCAAAGCCTGTACTTTTATTCTGATATTTGAGAGCTGTTCTCTTAATGCACTTTGAAATTCTTTTTGTTCTCATTAATATACAATCACATACAGAACATTATGTTTTCCAGTCTAAACCCTTCACCAAGTCCCCGGCAAAAGCCAGTTACAGTCGCTGTCCGTCAGCGTGTACTAAGATGCTGTAGAATCACTACATGTCTTCTCTGTGTTATGCAGCCGTACAAATGACCCCCCAAGTTACACACTATACATGCTAATCCTAATGCCCCCATTCTTTTTCCCCGCCCTTATAACTCCCTTCCCACAAACCCTACCCAGTCCCTTTCTTTTTGGTACCTGTTAATCCACTCTCGGGTTCTGTGAGTCTGCTGCTGTCTTTTAATTCAGTTTTTCTTTGTTATCATAGTCCACACATGAGTGAAATCATTTGGTACATGTATTTCTCCTCCTTGAATATTTGACTGAGCATAATACCCTCTAGCTCCATCCACGTTATTGCAAATGATAGGATTTGTTTTCTTCTTATGGCTGCCTACTGCACTTTTTAAACTGGATTTCATTCTTCTTTTTTGTTTGTAGTTTCGCTATGTGCTTTCACCATTGCTCTCCTGGTTATGAGCACTAGCTTTGTGTTAATCGATATGTACCGATATCTATCTATATATCTGTCTATCTATTTATCAATCAATCAATCAATCAATCAATCATCTTTTTGTCTGCCCATCTGTCCTTGTGTACAGAACAGTTAACCATATATCCTATATCACTTTCCTACACTATGCTTCCAAAAATCCTGCAAAGTATCTAGGCTGTAGAGAGACCACTGGGTTCACCGAGACACTTGCAGGTCGAGTCGGCCGCGTGTACCTACAAAACCAGGAAATGGTTGTGCCGGGACTTGAACCCGTGTCTCTATCCACTGTCCTCTTTCATCTCCTTATAACTTACTGTCTGTATTTAGCCACATTCTTCGACTAAGTGCTCCCTGAAGACCACAAGTATCATTCCTCTGGGCCTGTTGTCTCGAGAAAAGAAAACTTGTTCTTTGCTCACCACCATGTTTGAAGGACATCAGCGTGATCACCGCCGATAGGACAGTGGGTCAAATAAAAAGGAACACCAATTTCTAGACAGGAGCAGTTGGGAGCTAAGAGTGTATTGTGGGGTGACGTGTTTATTTGAGTGTCCAAACTTCCCTCTTAGGTAGTTATTACATCTTCCCATGCGTGAACATCATAAAACCCACTGATTTCAAAGTGCCAGACGCTTATTATTACAGCAACTCAGTTGTTGAGGTGAGAGACAATGAGAAGTATGTTGCTGCACCACTAAATCAATGGCTGGGAACGGCTGAAACCAAACAAAAAGAATTCACGGAGGCCAGATAGGGCTATTTTCTTCTGACTGTCTCAATGGACTCACACAGAATCCATTTGTTTGATTGTTTGTTTTTCAGTTACACTCGTGAAGGGTACTTGTCCACACACCTTCGGCTTGTAGTTTGTCTGTGTCCTTGGATCTCAAGTGAGTCTCCTGTAAGTAAGCACGTAGGTGTCTTGAGTTTTCATCCCTTCTTTTAATCCTGTGTCTTTCGTTTGCTGCACTCAGTGCCTGACCTTTTATTCTGATGATTCAGAGCTGTGCACTTATTGCACTTAAAGTATTTTATTTATCATTAAGCTAAAATCACTTGAAGAACATTATGTTTACTATGCTCCCCCCTTCACCAAGTACCCCTGAAAAACCTCTTCAGTCCTGTCGATCTGCGTAGTTGGATGCTGTAGACCCCTTCACCATGTCCCTCCCAACAGACCCCGTTACAGTCGCTGTCCATCACTGAGTAGTAAAATGCTATATGATCTCTACTAGCCTTCTCTGGGTCGTACAGCACTCCCCATGCCCCCTCAACCCCAAGCATTATACATGCTAAAACTAATGCCCCATTCTTTCTCCTCACACTTATCCCTCCCTTCAGACCCACCCTGCCCAGTCCTTTTCCCTTTGGTAACTTTTAGTCAACTCTCGGGTTCTGTGAGTCTGCTGCTGTTTTTTTCCTTCAGTTTTTCTTTGTTGTTATACTCCACACATGAGTGAAAACACTTGGTACTTGTCTTTCTCCGCCTGGCCTATTTCTCTGAACATACTACCGTCTAGCTCCATCCAGGTCATTGCAAATGGTAGGATTTGTTTTCTTCTTAAGGCTGCTTACTGCACTTTTTAAACTGGATTTCATTCTTCCTTTTCGTTTGTAGTTTAGCTATGTTATTCACCATTCAACTCCTGGTTATGAACAATAGCTTTGTGTCAATCGATATGTATCTGTATCTATCTATCTAATGGTCTGTCTGTCTATGTATGTATGTATGTATGTATGTATGTATCTATGTATCTATCTATCTATCTATCTTCCTATCATCTATCTATGATGTCTATCATCGATCAATCTATGTACCTATCTATCTATCTTTCATCTGTCATCTGTGTACCTATCTATCTATGAATCAATCATCTTTTTGTCTGCCCATCTATCCATCTGTACAGAACAGTTAACAACATAGCCTATGTCTCTTCCCTACATTATGCTTCCAGAAATCTTGCAAGGTAACTAAGCCATAAGGAGAGCACTGTGTTGACCGATACACTTTCATGTAGAGTCAGCCGCGTGTGCTTACAAAACCAGTAAATGGAGGTGAAAGGACTTGAACATGTATCTCTGTCCTCTGTCCTCTTATACTTCCTGCTCGCTTGGTGACTTTATTTAGCCACATTCAGTGAGTAAGTGATCCCTGAAGACCACAAGTATCCTTCGTCTGGTCCGGTTGTCGAAAGAAAAGTGTACTTGGTTCTTTGCACACCACCATGTTTGAGGGACATCGGCGTGATCACTGCTGATAGGTGCAGGGACAAATATAAAGGAACACCTATTTCTGGACAGGAGCAGTTGGGAACAAAGAGTGTGTTGTGGAGTGAAGTGTTTATTTGAGGGTCCAAACTTCCCTCCTTAGGTGGTTATTACTTCTTTACATTCGTGAACATCATAAAAAGCAATGATTTTAAAAGCCCAGACGCATATTATTACAGCAATTCATTTGTTGAGGTGACAGGAAATGAGAAGGAACTTGCTGCACCACTAAATCTATGCCTGAGCACTGCTGAAATCAAACAAAAAGAATTCACGGTGGCTAGATAGGGCTATTTTCTACTGACTCTCTCTGGGGACTCAAACAGAATTCATTTGTTTGTTTGTTTCTTATTTACACTTGTATAGGTAATCTGTCCCCGCCCCTTCAGCTTGTAGTTTGTCTGTGTCCTTGGATCTCAAGTGAGTCTCCAGTAAGGGAGCACGTAGGAGGTCTTGAGTTTTCATCAGTACTTCTAACACTGGGTCTTTTGATTGGAGCACTCAAAGCCTGTACTTTTATTCTGATATTTGAGAGCTGTTCTCTTAATGCACTTTGAAATTCTTTTTGTTCTCATTAATATACAATCACATACAGAACATTATGTTTTCCAGTCTAAACCCTTCACCAAGTCCCCGGCAAAAGCCAGTTACAGTCGCTGTCCGTCAGCGTGTACTAAGATGCTGTAGAATCACTACATGTCTTCTCTGTGTTATGCAGCCGTACAAATGACCCCCCAAGTTACACACTATACATGCTAATCCTAATGCCCCCATTCTTTTTCCCCGCCCTTATAACTCCCTTCCCACAAACCCTACCCAGTCCCTTTCTTTTTGGTAACTGTTAATCCACTCTCGGGTTCTGTGAGTCTGCTGCTGTCTTTTAATTCAGTTTTTCTTTGTTATCATAGTCCACACATGAGTGAAATCATTTGGTACATGTATTTCTCCTCCTTGAATATTTGACTGAGCATAATACCCTCTAGCTCCATCCACGTTATTGCAAATGATAGGATTTGTTTTCTTCTTATGGCTGCCTACTGCACTTTTTAAACTGGATTTCATTCTTCTTTTTTGTTTGTAGTTTCGCTATGTGCTTTCACCATTGCTCTCCTGGTTATGAGCACTAGCTTTGTGTTAATCGATATGTACCGATATCTATCTATATGTCTGTCTATCTATTTATCAATCAATCAATCAATCAATCAATCATCTTTTTGTCTGCCCATCTGTCCTTGTGTACAGAACAGTTAACCATATATCCTATATCACTTTCCTACACTATGCTTCCAAAAATCCTGCAAAGTATCTAGGCTGTAGAGAGACCACTGGGTTCACCGAGACACTTGCAGGTCGAGTCGGCCGCGTGTACCTACAAAACCAGGAAATGGTTGTGCCGGGACTTGAACCCGTGTCTCTATCCACTGTCCTCTTTCATCTCCTTATAACTTACTGTCTGTATTTAGCCACATTCTTCGACTAAGTGCTCCCTGAAGACCACAAGTATCATTCCTCTGGGCCTGTTGTCTCGAGAAAAGAAAACTTGTTCTTTGCTCACCACCATGTTTGAAGGACATCAGCGTGATCACCGCCGATAGGACAGTGGGTCAAATAAAAAGGAACACCAATTTCTAGACAGGAGCAGTTGGGAGCTAAGAGTGTATTGTGGGGTGACGTGTTTATTTGAGTGTCCAAACTTCCCTCTTAGGTAGTTATTACATCTTCCCATGCGTGAACATCATAAAACCCACTGATTTCAAAGTCCCAGACGCTTATTATTACAGCAACTCAGTTGTTGAGGTGAGAGACAATGAGAAGTATGTTGCTGCACCACTAAATCAATGGCTGGGAACGGCTGAAACCAAACAAAAAGAATTCACGGAGGCCAGATAGGGCTATTTTCTTCTGACTGTCTCAATGGACTCACACAGAATCCATTTGTTTGATTGTTTGTTTTTCAGTTACACTCGTGAAGGGTACTTGTCCACACACCTTCGGCTTGTAGTTTGTCTGTGTCCTTGGATCTCAAGTGAGTCTCCTGTAAGTAAGCACGTAGGTGTCTTGAGTTTTCATCCCTTCTTTTAATCCTGTGTCTTTTGTTTGCTGCACTCAGTGCCTGACCTTTTATTCTGATGATTCAGAGCTGTGCACTTATTGCACTTAAAGTATTTTATTTATCATTAAGCTAAAATCACTTGAAGAACATTATGTTTACTATGCTCCCCCCTTCACCAAGTACCCCTGAAAAACCTCTTCAGTCCTGTCGATCTGCGTAGTTGGATGCTGTAGACCCCTTCACCATGTCCCTCCCAACAGACCCCGTTACATTCGCTGTCCATCACTGAGTAGTAAAATGCTATATGATCTCTACTAGCCTTCTCTGGGTCGTACAGCACTCCCCATGCCCCCTCAACCCCAAGCATTATACATGCTAAAACTAATGCCCCATTCTTTCTCCTCACACTTATCCCTCCCTTCAGACCCACCCTGCCCAGTCCTTTTCCCTTTGGTAACTTTTAGTCAACTCTCGGGTTCTGTGAGTCTGCTGCTGTTTTTTTCCTTCAGTTTTTCTTTGTTGTTATACTCCACACATGAGTGAAAACACTTGGTACTTGTCTTTCTCCGCCTGGCCTATTTCTCTGAACATACTACCGTCTAGCTCCATCCAGGTCATTGCAAATGGTAGGATTTGTTTTCTTCTTAAGGCTGCTTACTGCACTTTTTAAACTGGATTTCATTCTTCCTTTTCGTTTGTAGTTTAGCTATGTTATTCACCATTCAACTCCTGGTTATGAACAATAGCTTTGTGTCAATCGATATGTATCTGTATCTATCTATCTAATGGTCTGTCTGTCTATGTATGTATGTATGTATGTATGTATGTATCTATGTATCTATCTATCTATCTATCTTCCTATCATCTATCTATGATGTCTATCATCGATCAATCTATGTACCTATCTATCTATCTTTCATCTGTCATCTGTGTACCTATCTATCTATGAATCAATCATCTTTTTGTCTGCCCATCTATCCATCTGTACAGAACAGTTAACAACATAGCCTATGTCTCTTCCCTACATTATGCTTCCAGAAATCTTGCAAGGTAACTAAGCCATAAGGAGAGCACTGTGTTGACCGATACACTTTCATGTAGAGTCAGCCGCGTGTGCTTACAAAACCAGTAAATGGAGGTGAAAGGACTTGAACATGTATCTCTGTCCTCTGTCCTCTTATACTTCCTGCTCGCTTGGTGACTTTATTTAGCCACATTCAGTGAGTAAGTGATCCCTGAAGACCACAAGTATCCTTCGTCTGGTCCGGTTGTCGAAAGAAAAGTGTACTTGGTTCTTTGCACACCACCATGTTTGAGGGACATCGGCGTGATCACTGCTGATAGGTGCAGGGACAAATATAAAGGAACACCTATTTCTGGACAGGAGCAGTTGGGAACAAAGAGTGTGTTGTGGAGTGAAGTGTTTATTTGAGGGTCCAAACTTCCCTCCTTAGGTGGTTATTACTTCTTTACATTCGTGAACATCATAAAAAGCAATGATTTTAAAAGCCCAGATGCATATTATTACAGCAATTCATTTGTTGAGGTGACAGGAAATGAGAAGGAACTTGCTGCACCACTAAATCTATGCCTGAGCACTGCTGAAATCAAACAAAAAGAATTCACGGTGGCTAGATAGGGCTATTTTCTACTGACTCTCTCTGGGGACTCAAACAGAATTCATTTGTTTGTTTGTTTCTTATTTACACTTGTATAGGTAATCTGTCCCCGCCCCTTCAGCTTGTAGTTTGTCTGTGTCCTTGGATCTCAAGTGAGTCTCCAGTAAGGGAGCACGTAGGAGGTCTTGAGTTTTCATCAGTACTTCTAACACTGGGTCTTTTGATTGGAGCACTCAAAGCCTGTACTTTTATTCTGATATTTGAGAGCTGTTCTCTTAATGCACTTTGAAATTCTTTTTGTTCTCATTAATATACAATCACATACAGAACATTATGTTTTCCAGTCTAAACCCTTCACCAAGTCCCCGGCAAAAGCCAGTTACAGTCGCTGTCCGTCAGCGTGTACTAAGATGCTGTAGAATCACTACATGTCTTCTCTGTGTTATGCAGCCGTACAAATGACCCCCCAAGTTACACACTATACATGCTAATCCTAATGCCCCCATTCTTTTTCCCCGCCCTTATAACTCCCTTCCCACAAACCCTACCCAGTCCCTTTCTTTTTGGTAACTGTTAATCCACTCTCGGGTTCTGTGAGTCTGCTGCTGTCTTTTAATTCAGTTTTTCTTTGTTATCATAGTCCACACATGAGTGAAATCATTTGGTACATGTATTTCTCCTCCTTGAATATTTGACTGAGCATAATACCCTCTAGCTCCATCCACGTTATTGCAAATGATAGGATTTGTTTTCTTCTTATGGCTGCCTACTGCACTTTTTAAACTGGATTTCATTCTTCTTTTTTGTTTGTAGTTTCGCTATGTGCTTTCACCATTGCTCTCCTGGTTATGAGCACTAGCTTTGTGTTAATCGATATGTACCGATATCTATCTATATGTCTGTCTATCTATTTATCAATCAATCAATCAATCAATCAATCATCTTTTTGTCTGCCCATCTGTCCTTGTGTACAGAACAGTTAACCATATATCCTATATCACTTTCCTACACTATGCTTCCAAAAATCCTGCAAAGTATCTAGGCTGTAGAGAGACCACTGGGTTCACCGAGACACTTGCAGGTCGAGTCGGCCGCGTGTACCTACAAAACCAGGAAATGGTTGTGCCGGGACTTGAACCCGTGTCTCTATCCACTGTCCTCTTTCATCTCCTTATAACTTACTGTCTGTATTTAGCCACATTCTTCGACTAAGTGCTCCCTGAAGACCACAAGTATCATTCCTCTGGGCCTGTTGTCTCGAGAAAAGAAAACTTGTTCTTTGCTCACCACCATGTTTGAAGGACATCAGCGTGATCACCGCCGATAGGACAGTGGGTCAAATAAAAAGGAACACCAATTTCTAGACAGGAGCAGTTGGGAGCTAAGAGTGTATTGTGGGGTGACGTGTTTATTTGAGTGTCCAAACTTCCCTCTTAGGTAGTTATTACATCTTCCCATGCGTGAACATCATAAAACCCACTGATTTCAAAGTCCCAGACGCTTATTATTACAGCAACTCAGTTGTTGAGGTGAGAGACAATGAGAAGTATGTTGCTGCACCACTAAATCAATGGCTGGGAACGGCTGAAACCAAACAAAAAGAATTCACGGAGGCCAGATAGGGCTATTTTCTTCTGACTGTCTCAATGGACTCACACAGAATCCATTTGTTTGATTGTTTGTTTTTCAGTTACACTCGTGAAGGGTACTTGTCCACACACCTTCGGCTTGTAGTTTGTCTGTGTCCTTGGATCTCAAGTGAGTCTCCTGTAAGTAAGCACGTAGGTGTCTTGAGTTTTCATCCCTTCTTTTAATCCTGTGTCTTTTGTTTGCTGCACTCAGTGCCTGACCTTTTATTCTGATGATTCAGAGCTGTGCACTTATTGCACTTAAAGTATTTTATTTATCATTAAGCTAAAATCACTTGAAGAACATTATGTTTACTATGCTCCCCCCTTCACCAAGTACCCCTGAAAAACCTCTTCAGTCCTGTCGATCTGCGTAGTTGGATGCTGTAGACCCCTTCACCATGTCCCTCCCAACAGACCCCGTTACATTCGCTGTCCATCACTGAGTAGTAAAATGCTATATGATCTCTACTAGCCTTCTCTGGGTCGTACAGCACTCCCCATGCCCCCTCAACCCCAAGCATTATACATGCTAAAACTAATGCCCCATTCTTTCTCCTCACACTTATCCCTCCCTTCAGACCCACCCTGCCCAGTCCTTTTCCCTTTGGTAACTTTTAGTCAACTCTCGGGTTCTGTGAGTCTGCTGCTGTTTTTTTCCTTCAGTTTTTCTTTGTTGTTATACTCCACACATGAGTGAAAACACTTGGTACTTGTCTTTCTCCGCCTGGCCTATTTCTCTGAACATACTACCGTCTAGCTCCATCCAGGTCATTGCAAATGGTAGGATTTGTTTTCTTCTTAAGGCTGCTTACTGCACTTTTTAAACTGGATTTCATTCTTCCTTTTCGTTTGTAGTTTAGCTATGTTATTCACCATTCAACTCCTGGTTATGAACAATAGCTTTGTGTCAATCGATATGTATCTGTATCTATCTATCTAATGGTCTGTCTGTCTATGTATGTATGTATGTATGTATGTATGTATCTATGTATCTATCTATCTATCTATCTTCCTATCATCTATCTATGATGTCTATCATCGATCAATCTATGTACCTATCTATCTATCTTTCATCTGTCATCTGTGTACCTATCTATCTATGAATCAATCATCTTTTTGTCTGCCCATCTATCCATCTGTACAGAACAGTTAACAACATAGCCTATGTCTCTTCCCTACATTATGCTTCCAGAAATCTTGCAAGGTAACTAAGCCATAAGGAGAGCACTGTGTTGACCGATACACTTTCATGTAGAGTCAGCCGCGTGTGCTTACAAAACCAGTAAATGGAGGTGAAAGGACTTGAACATGTATCTCTGTCCTCTGTCCTCTTATACTTCCTGCTCGCTTGGTGACTTTATTTAGCCACATTCAGTGAGTAAGTGATCCCTGAAGACCACAAGTATCCTTCGTCTGGTCCGGTTGTCGAAAGAAAAGTGTACTTGGTTCTTTGCACACCACCATGTTTGAGGGACATCGGCGTGATCACTGCTGATAGGTGCAGGGACAAATATAAAGGAACACCTATTTCTGGACAGGAGCAGTTGGGAACAAAGAGTGTGTTGTGGAGTGAAGTGTTTATTTGAGGGTCCAAACTTCCCTCCTTAGGTGGTTATTACTTCTTTACATTCGTGAACATCATAAAAAGCAATGATTTTAAAAGCCCAGATGCATATTATTACAGCAATTCATTTGTTGAGGTGACAGGAAATGAGAAGGAACTTGCTGCACCACTAAATCTATGCCTGAGCACTGCTGAAATCAAACAAAAAGAATTCACGGTGGCTAGATAGGGCTATTTTCTACTGACTCTCTCTGGGGACTCAAACAGAATTCATTTGTTTGTTTGTTTCTTATTTACACTTGTATAGGTAATCTGTCCCCGCCCCTTCAGCTTGTAGTTTGTCTGTGTCCTTGGATCTCAAGTGAGTCTCCAGTAAGGGAGCACGTAGGAGGTCTTGAGTTTTCATCAGTACTTCTAACACTGGGTCTTTTGATTGGAGCACTCAAAGCCTGTACTTTTATTCTGATATTTGAGAGCTGTTCTCTTAATGCACTTTGAAATTCTTTTTGTTCTCATTAATATACAATCACATACAGAACATTATGTTTTCCAGTCTAAACCCTTCACCAAGTCCCCGGCAAAAGCCAGTTACAGTCGCTGTCCGTCAGCGTGTACTAAGATGCTGTAGAATCACTACATGTCTTCTCTGTGTTATGCAGCCGTACAAATGACCCCCCAAGTTACACACTATACATGCTAATCCTAATGCCCCCATTCTTTTTCCCCGCCCTTATAACTCCCTTCCCACAAACCCTACCCAGTCCCTTTCTTTTTGGTAACTGTTAATCCACTCTCGGGTTCTGTGAGTCTGCTGCTGTCTTTTAATTCAGTTTTTCTTTGTTATCATAGTCCACACATGAGTGAAATCATTTGGTACATGTATTTCTCCTCCTTGAATATTTGACTGAGCATAATACCCTCTAGCTCCATCCACGTTATTGCAAATGATAGGATTTGTTTTCTTCTTATGGCTGCCTACTGCACTTTTTAAACTGGATTTCATTCTTCTTTTTTGTTTGTAGTTTCGCTATGTGCTTTCACCATTGCTCTCCTGGTTATGAGCACTAGCTTTGTGTTAATCGATATGTACCGATATCTATCTATATGTCTGTCTATCTATTTATCAATCAATCAATCAATCAATCAATCTTCTTTTTGTCTGCCCATCTGTCCTTGTGTACAGAACAGTTAACCATATATCCTATATCACTTTCCTACACTATGCTTCCAAAAATCCTGCAAAGTATCTAGGCTGTAGAGAGACCACTGGGTTCACCGAGACACTTGCAGGTCGAGTCGGCCGCGTGTACCTACAAAACCAGGAAATGGTTGTGCCGGGACTTGAACCCGTGTCTCTATCCACTGTCCTCTTTCATCTCCTTATAACTTACTGTCTGTATTTAGCCACATTCTTCGACTAAGTGCTCCCTGAAGACCACAAGTATCATTCCTCTGGGCCTGTTGTCTCGAGAAAAGAAAACTTGTTATTTGCTCACCACCATGTTTGAAGGACATCAGCGTGATCACCGCCGATAGGACAGTGGGTCAAATAAAAAGGAACACCAATTTCTAGACAGGAGCAGTTGGGAGCTAAGAGTGTATTGTGGGGTGACGTGTTTATTTGAGTGTCCAAACTTCCCTCTTAGGTAGTTATTACATCTTCCCATGCGTGAACATCATAAAACCCACTGATTTCAAAGTCCCAGACGCTTATTATTACAGCAACTCAGTTGTTGAGGTGAGAGACAATGAGAAGTATGTTGCTGCACCACTAAATCAATGGCTGGGAACGGCTGAAACCAAACAAAAAGAATTCACGGAGGCCAGATAGGGCTATTTTCTTCTGACTGTCTCAATGGACTCACACAGAATCCATTTGTTTGATTGTTTGTTTTTCAGTTACACTCGTGAAGGGTACTTGTCCACACACCTTCGGCTTGTAGTTTGTCTGTGTCCTTGGATCTCAAGTGAGTCTCCTGTAAGTAAGCACGTAGGTGTCTTGAGTTTTCATCCCTTCTTTTAATCCTGTGTCTTTTGTTTGCTGCACTCAGTGCCTGACCTTTTATTCTGATGATTCAGAGCTGTGCACTTATTGCACTTAAAGTATTTTATTTATCATTAAGCTAAAATCACTTGAAGAACATTATGTTTACTATGCTCCCCCCTTCACCAAGTACCCCTGAAAAACCTCTTCAGTCCTGTCGATCTGCGTAGTTGGATGCTGTAGACCCCTTCACCATGTCCCTCCCAACAGACCCCGTTACATTCGCTGTCCATCACTGAGTAGTAAAATGCTATATGATCTCTACTAGCCTTCTCTGGGTCGTACAGCACTCCCCATGCCCCCTCAACCCCAAGCATTATACATGCTAAAACTAATGCCCCATTCTTTCTCCTCACACTTATCCCTCCCTTCAGACCCACCCTGCCCAGTCCTTTTCCCTTTGGTAACTTTTAGTCAACTCTCGGGTTCTGTGAGTCTGCTGCTGTTTTTTTCCTTCAGTTTTTCTTTGTTGTTATACTCCACACATGAGTGAAAACACTTGGTACTTGTCTTTCTCCGCCTGGCCTATTTCTCTGAACATACTACCGTCTAGCTCCATCCAGGTCATTGCAAATGGTAGGATTTGTTTTCTTCTTAAGGCTGCTTACTGCACTTTTTAAACTGGATTTCATTCTTCCTTTTCGTTTGTAGTTTAGCTATGTTATTCACCATTCAACTCCTGGTTATGAACAATAGCTTTGTGTCAATCGATATGTATCTGTATCTATCTATCTAATGGTCTGTCTGTCTATGTATGTATGTATGTATGTATGTATGTATCTATGTATCTATCTATCTATCTATCTTCCTATCATCTATCTATGATGTCTATCATCGATCAATCTATGTACCTATCTATCTATCTTTCATCTGTCATCTGTGTACCTATCTATCTATGAATCAATCATCTTTTTGTCTGCCCATCTATCCATCTGTACAGAACAGTTAACAACATAGCCTATGTCTCTTCCCTACATTATGCTTCCAGAAATCTTGCAAGGTAACTAAGCCATAAGGAGAGCACTGTGTTGACCGATACACTTTCATGTAGAGTCAGCCGCGTGTGCTTACAAAACCAGTAAATGGAGGTGAAAGGACTTGAACATGTATCTCTGTCCTCTGTCCTCTTATACTTCCTGCTCGCTTGGTGACTTTATTTAGCCACATTCAGTGAGTAAGTGATCCCTGAAGACCACAAGTATCCTTCGTCTGGTCCGGTTGTCGAAAGAAAAGTGTACTTGGTTCTTTGCACACCACCATGTTTGAGGGACATCGGCGTGATCACTGCTGATAGGTGCAGGGACAAATATAAAGGAACACCTATTTCTGGACAGGAGCAGTTGGGAACAAAGAGTGTGTTGTGGAGTGAAGTGTTTATTTGAGGGTCCAAACTTCCCTCCTTAGGTGGTTATTACTTCTTTACATTCGTGAACATCATAAAAAGCAATGATTTTAAAAGCCCAGATGCATATTATTACAGCAATTCATTTGTTGAGGTGACAGGAAATGAGAAGGAACTTGCTGCACCACTAAATCTATGCCTGAGCACTGCTGAAATCAAACAAAAAGAATTCACGGTGGCTAGATAGGGCTATTTTCTACTGACTCTCTCTGGGGACTCAAACAGAATTCATTTGTTTGTTTGTTTCTTATTTACACTTGTATAGGTAATCTGTCCCCGCCCCTTCAGCTTGTAGTTTGTCTGTGTCCTTGGATCTCAAGTGAGTCTCCAGTAAGGGAGCACGTAGGAGGTCTTGAGTTTTCATCAGTACTTCTAACACTGGGTCTTTTGATTGGAGCACTCAAAGCCTGTACTTTTATTCTGATATTTGAGAGCTGTTCTCTTAATGCACTTTGAAATTCTTTTTGTTCTCATTAATATACAATCACATACAGAACATTATGTTTTCCAGTCTAAACCCTTCACCAAGTCCCCGGCAAAAGCCAGTTACAGTCGCTGTCCGTCAGCGTGTACTAAGATGCTGTAGAATCACTACATGTCTTCTCTGTGTTATGCAGCCGTACAAATGACCCCCCAAGTTACACACTATACATGCTAATCCTAATGCCCCCATTCTTTTTCCCCGCCCTTATAACTCCCTTCCCACAAACCCTACCCAGTCCCTTTCTCTTTGGTAACTGTTAATCCACTCTCGGGTTCTGTGAGTCTGCTGCTGTCTTTTAATTCAGTTTTTCTTTGTTATCATAGTCCACACATGAGTGAAATCATTTGGTACATGTATTTCTCCTCCTTGAATATTTGACTGAGCATAATACCCTCTAGCTCCATCCACGTTATTGCAAATGATAGGATTTGTTTTCTTCTTATGGCTGCCTACTGCACTTTTTAAACTGGATTTCATTCTTCATTTTTGTTTGTAGTTTCGCTATGTGCTTTCACCATTGCTCTCCTGGTTATGAGCACTAGCTTTGTTTTATCGATATGTACCTATATCTATCTATATGTCTGTCTATCTATTTATCAATCAATCAATCAATCAATCAATCTTCTTTTTGTCTGCCCATCTGTCCTTGTGTACAGAACAGTTAACCATATATCCTATATCACTTTCCTACACTATGCTTCCAAAAATCCTGCAAAGTATCTAGGCTGTAGAGAGACCACTGGGTTCACCGAGACACTTGCAGGTCGAGTCGGCCGCGTGTACCTACAAAACCAGGAAATGGTTGTGCCGGGACTTGAACCCGTGTCTCTATCCACTGTCCTCTTTCATCTCCTTATAACTTACTGTCTGTATTTAGCCACATTCTTCGACTAAGTGCTCCCTGAAGACCACAAGTATCATTCCTCTGGGCCTGTTGTCTCGAGAAAAGAAAACTTGTTATTTGCTCACCACCATGTTTGAAGGACATCAGCGTGATCACCGCCGATAGGACAGTGGGTCAAATAAAAAGGAACACCAATTTCTAGACAGGAGCAGTTGGGAGCTAAGAGTGTATTGTGGGGTGACGTGTTTATTTGAGTGTCCAAACTTCCCTCTTAGGTAGTTATTACATCTTCCCATGCGTGAACATCATAAAACCCACTGATTTCAAAGTCCCAGACGCTTATTATTACAGCAACTCAGTTGTTGAGGTGAGAGACAATGAGAAGTATGTTGCTGCACCACTAAATCAATGGCTGGGAACGGCTGAAACCAAACAAAAAGAATTCACGGAGGCCAGATAGGGCTATTTTCTTCTGACTGTCTCAATGGACTCACACAGAATCCATTTGTTTGATTGTTTGTTTTTCAGTTACACTCGTGAAGGGTACTTGTCCACACACCTTCGGCTTGTAGTTTGTCTGTGTCCTTGGATCTCAAGTGAGTCTCCTGTAAGTAAGCACGTAGGTGTCTTGAGTTTTCATCCCTTCTTTTAATCCTGTGTCTTTTGTTTGCTGCACTCAGTGCCTGACCTTTTATTCTGATGATTCAGAGCTGTGCACTTATTGCACTTAAAGTATTTTATTTATCATTAAGCTAAAATCACTTGAAGAACATTATGTTTACTATGCTCCCCCCTTCACCAAGTACCCCTGAAAAACCTCTTCAGTCCTGTCGATCTGCGTAGTTGGATGCTGTAGACCCCTTCACCATGTCCCTCCCAACAGACCCCGTTACATTCGCTGTCCATCACTGAGTAGTAAAATGCTATATGATCTCTACTAGCCTTCTCTGGGTCGTACAGCACTCCCCATGCCCCCTCAACCCCAAGCATTATACATGCTAAAACTAATGCCCCATTCTTTCTCCTCACACTTATCCCTCCCTTCAGACCCACCCTGCCCAGTCCTTTTCCCTTTGGTAACTTTTAGTCAACTCTCGGGTTCTGTGAGTCTGCTGCTGTTTTTTTCCTTCAGTTTTTCTTTGTTGTTATACTCCACACATGAGTGAAAACACTTGGTACTTGTCTTTCTCCGCCTGGCCTATTTCTCTGAACATACTACCGTCTAGCTCCATCCAGGTCATTGCAAATGGTAGGATTTGTTTTCTTCTTAAGGCTGCTTACTGCACTTTTTAAACTGGATTTCATTCTTCCTTTTCGTTTGTAGTTTAGCTATGTTATTCACCATTCAACTCCTGGTTATGAACAATAGCTTTGTGTCAATCGATATGTATCTGTATCTATCTATCTAATGGTCTGTCTGTCTATGTATGTATGTATGTATGTATGTATGTATCTATGTATCTATCTATCTATCTATCTTCCTATCATCTATCTATGATGTCTATCATCGATCAATCTATGTACCTATCTATCTATCTTTCATCTGTCATCTGTGTACCTATCTATCTATGAATCAATCATCTTTTTGTCTGCCCATCTATCCATCTGTACAGAACAGTTAACAACATAGCCTATGTCTCTTCCCTACATTATGCTTCCAGAAATCTTGCAAGGTAACTAAGCCATAAGGAGAGCACTGTGTTGACCGATACACTTTCATGTAGAGTCAGCCGCGTGTGCTTACAAAACCAGTAAATGGAGGTGAAAGGACTTGAACATGTATCTCTGTCCTCTGTCCTCTTATACTTCCTGCTCGCTTGGTGACTTTATTTAGCCACATTCAGTGAGTAAGTGATCCCTGAAGACCACAAGTATCCTTCGTCTGGTCCGGTTGTCGAAAGAAAAGTGTACTTGGTTCTTTGCACACCACCATGTTTGAGGGACATCGGCGTGATCACTGCTGATAGGTGCAGGGACAAATATAAAGGAACACCTATTTCTGGACAGGAGCAGTTGGGAACAAAGAGTGTGTTGTGGAGTGAAGTGTTTATTTGAGGGTCCAAACTTCCCTCCTTAGGTGGTTATTACTTCTTTACATTCGTGAACATCATAAAAAGCAATGATTTTAAAAGCCCAGATGCATATTATTACAGCAATTCATTTGTTGAGGTGACAGGAAATGAGAAGGAACTTGCTGCACCACTAAATCTATGCCTGAGCACTGCTGAAATCAAACAAAAAGAATTCACGGTGGCTAGATAGGGCTATTTTCTACTGACTCTCTCTGGGGACTCAAACAGAATTCATTTGTTTGTTTGTTTCTTATTTACACTTGTATAGGTAATCTGTCCCCGCCCCTTCAGCTTGTAGTTTGTCTGTGTCCTTGGATCTCAAGTGAGTCTCCAGTAAGGGAGCACGTAGGAGGTCTTGAGTTTTCATCAGTACTTCTAACACTGGGTCTTTTGATTGGAGCACTCAAAGCCTGTACTTTTATTCTGATATTTGAGAGCTGTTCTCTTAATGCACTTTGAAATTCTTTTTGTTCTCATTAATATACAATCACATACAGAACATTATGTTTTCCAGTCTAAACCCTTCACCAAGTCCCCGGCAAAAGCCAGTTACAGTCGCTGTCCGTCAGCGTGTACTAAGATGCTGTAGAATCACTACATGTCTTCTCTGTGTTATGCAGCCGTACAAATGACCCCCCAAGTTACACACTATACATGCTAATCCTAATGCCCCCATTCTTTTTCCCCGCCCTTATAACTCCCTTCCCACAAACCCTACCCAGTCCCTTTCTCTTTGGTAACTGTTAATCCACTCTCGGGTTCTGTGAGTCTGCTGCTGTCTTTTAATTCAGTTTTTCTTTGTTATCATAGTCCACACATGAGTGAAATCATTTGGTACATGTATTTCTCCTCCTTGAATATTTGACTGAGCATAATACCCTCTAGCTCCATCCACGTTATTGCAAATGATAGGATTTGTTTTCTTCTTATGGCTGCCTACTGCACTTTTTAAACTGGATTTCATTCTTCATTTTTGTTTGTAGTTTCGCTATGTGCTTTCACCATTGCTCTCCTGGTTATGAGCACTAGCTTTGTTTTATCGATATGTACCTATATCTATCTATATGTCTGTCTATCTATTTATCAATCAATCAATCAATCAATCAATCTTCTTTTTGTCTGCCCATCTGTCCTTGTGTACAGAACAGTTAACCATATATCCTATATCACTTTCCTACACTATGCTTCCAAAAATCCTGCAAAGTATCTAGGCTGTAGAGAGACCACTGGGTTCACCGAGACACTTGCAGGTCGAGTCGGCCGCGTGTACCTACAAAACCAGGAAATGGTTGTGCCGGGACTTGAACCCGTGTCTCTATCCACTGTCCTCTTTCATCTCCTTATAACTTACTGTCTGTATTTAGCCACATTCTTCGACTAAGTGCTCCCTGAAGACCACAAGTATCATTCCTCTGGGCCTGTTGTCTCGAGAAAAGAAAACTTGTTCTTTGCTCACCACCATGTTTGAAGGACATCAGCGTGATCACCGCCGATAGGACAGTGGGTCAAATAAAAAGGAACACCAATTTCTAGACAGGAGCAGTTGGGAGCTAAGAGTGTATTGTGGGGTGACGTGTTTATTTGAGTGTCCAAACTTCCCTCTTAGGTAGTTATTACATCTTCCCATGCGTGAACATCATAAAACCCACTGATTTCAAAGTGCCAGACGCTTATTATTACAGCAACTCAGTTGTTGAGGTGAGAGACAATGAGAAGTATGTTGCTGCACCACTAAATCAATGGCTGGGAACGGCTGAAACCAAACAAAATGAATTCACGGAGGCCAGATAGGGCTATTTTCTTCTGACTGTCTCAATGGACTCACACAGAATCCATTTGTTTGATTGTTTGTTTTTCAGTTACACTCGTGAAGGGTACTTGTCCACACACCTTCGGCTTGTAGTTTGTCTGTGTCCTTGGATCTCAAGTGAGTCTCCTGTAAGTAAGCACGTAGATGTCTTGAGTTTTCATCCCTTCTTTTAATCCTGTGTCTTTTGTTTGCTGCACTCAGTGCCTGACCTTTTATTCTGATGATTCAGAGCTGTGCACTTATTGCACTTAAAGTATTTTATTTATCATTAAGCTAAAATCACTTGAAGAACATTATGTTTACTATGCTCCCCCCTTCACCAAGTACCCCTGAAAAACCTCTTCAGTCCTGTCGATCTGCGTAGTTGGATGCTGTAGACCCCTTCACCATGTCCCTCCCAACAGACCCCGTTACATTCGCTGTCCATCACTGAGTAGTAAAATGCTATATGATCTCTACTAGCCTTCTCTGGGTCGTACAGCACTCCCCATGCCCCCTCAACCCCAAGCATTATACATGCTAAAACTAATGCCCCATTCTTTCTCCTCACACTTATCCCTCCCTTCAGACCCACCCTGCCCAGTCCTTTTCCCTTTGGTAACTTTTAGTCAACTCTCGGGTTCTGTGAGTCTGCTGCTGTTTTTTTCCTTCAGTTTTTCTTTGTTGTTATACTCCACACATGAGTGAAAACACTTGGTACTTGTCTTTCTCCGCCTGGCCTATTTCTCTGAACATACTACCGTCTAGCTCCATCCAGGTCATTGCAAATGGTAGGATTTGTTTTCTTCTTAAGGCTGCTTACTGCACTTTTTAAACTGGATTTCATTCTTCCTTTTCATTTGTAGTTTAGCTATGTTATTCACCATTCAACTCCTGGTTATGAACAATAGCTTTGTGTCAATCGATATGTATCTGTATCTATCTATCTAATGGTCTGTCTGTCTATGTATGTATGTATGTATGTATGTATGTATCTATGTATCTATCTATCTATCTATCTTCCTATCATCTATCTATGATGTCTATCATCGATCAATCTATGTACCTATCTATCTATCTTTCATCTGTCATCTGTGTACCTATCTATCTATGAATCAATCATCTTTTTGTCTGCCCATCTATCCATCTGTACAGAACAGTTAACAACATAGCCTATGTCTCTTCCCTACATTATGCTTCCAGAAATCTTGCAAGGTAACTAAGCCATAAGGAGAGCACTGTGTTGACCGATACACTTTCATGTAGAGTCAGCCGCGTGTGCTTACAAAACCAGTAAATGGAGGTGAAAGGACTTGAACATGTATCTCTGTCCTCTGTCCTCTTATACTTCCTGCTCGCTTGGTGACTTTATTTAGCCACATTCAGTGAGTAAGTGATCCCTGAAGACCACAAGTATCCTTCGTCTGGTCCGGTTGTCGAAAGAAAAGTGTACTTGGTTCTTTGCACACCACCATGTTTGAGGGACATCGGCGTGATCACTGCTGATAGGTGCAGGGACAAATATAAAGGAACACCTATTTCTGGACAGGAGCAGTTGGGAACAAAGAGTGTGTTGTGGAGTGAAGTGTTTATTTGAGGGTCCAAACTTCCCTCCTTAGGTGGTTATTACTTCTTTACATTCGTGAACATCATAAAAAGCAATGATTTTAAAAGCCCAGATGCATATTATTACAGCAATTCATTTGTTGAGGTGACAGGAAATGAGAAGGAACTTGCTGCACCACTAAATCTATGCCTGAGCACTGCTGAAATCAAACAAAAAGAATTCACGGTGGCTAGATAGGGCTATTTTCTACTGACTCTCTCTGGGGACTCAAACAGAATTCATTTGTTTGTTTGTTTCTTATTTACACTTGTATAGGTAATCTGTCCCCGCCCCTTCAGCTTGTAGTTTGTCTGTGTCCTTGGATCTCAAGTGAGTCTCCAGTAAGGGAGCACGTAGGAGGTCTTGAGTTTTCATCAGTACTTCTAACACTGGGTCTTTTGATTGGAGCACTCAAAGCCTGTACTTTTATTCTGATATTTGAGAGCTGTTCTCTTAATGCACTTTGAAATTCTTTTTGTTCTCATTAATATACAATCACATACAGAACATTATGTTTTCCAGTCTAAACCCTTCACCAAGTCCCCGGCAAAAGCCAGTTACAGTCGCTGTCCGTCAGCGTGTACTAAGATGCTGTAGAATCACTACATGTCTTCTCTGTGTTATGCAGCCGTACAAATGACCCCCCAAGTTACACACTATACATGCTAATCCTAATGCCCCCATTCTTTTTCCCCGCCCTTATAACTCCCTTCCCACAAACCCTACCCAGTCCCTTTCTCTTTGGTAACTGTTAATCCACTCTCGGGTTCTGTGAGTCTGCTGCTGTCTTTTAATTCAGTTTTTCTTTGTTATCATAGTCCACACATGAGTGAAATCATTTGGTACATGTATTTCTCCTCCTTGAATATTTGACTGAGCATAATACCCTCTAGCTCCATCCACGTTATTGCAAATGATAGGATTTGTTTTCTTCTTATGGCTGCCTACTGCACTTTTTAAACTGGATTTCATTCTTCATTTTTGTTTGTAGTTTCGCTATATGCTTTCACCATTGCTCTCCTGGTTATGAGCACTAGCTTTGTTTTATCGATATGTACCTATATCTATCTATATGTCTGTCTATCTATTTATCAATCAATCAATCAATCAATCAATCTTCTTTTTGTCTGCCCATCTGTCCTTGTGTACAGAACAGTTAACCATATATCCTATATCACTTTCCTACACTATGCTTCCAAAAATCCTGCAAAGTATCTAGGCTGTAGAGAGACCACTGGGTTCACCGAGACACTTGCAGGTCGAGTCGGCCGCGTGTACCTACAAAACCAGGAAATGGTTGTGCCGGGACTTGAACCCGTGTCTCTATCCACTGTCCTCTTTCATCTCCTTATAACTTACTGTCTGTATTTAGCCACATTCTTCGACTAAGTGCTCCCTGAAGACCACAAGTATCATTCCTCTGGGCCTGTTGTCTCGAGAAAAGAAAACTTGTTCTTTGCTCACCACCATGTTTGAAGGACATCAGCGTGATCACCGCCGATAGGACAGTGGGTCAAATAAAAAGGAACACCAATTTCTAGACAGGAGCAGTTGGGAGCTAAGAGTGTATTGTGGGGTGACGTGTTTATTTGAGTGTCCAAACTTCCCTCTTTAGGTAGTTATTAGATCCTCCCATTCGTGAACATCATAAAACCCACTGATTTCAAAGGCCCAGACGCTTATTATTACAGCAACTCAGCTGTTGAGGTGAGAGACAATGAGAAGTATGTTGCTGCACCACTAAATCAATGGCTGGGAACGGCTGAAACCAAACAAAAAGAATTCACGGAGGCCAGATAGGGCTATTTTCTTCTGACTGTCTCAATGGACTCACACAGAATCCATTTGTTTGATTGTTTGTTTTTCAGTTACACTCGTGAAGGGTACTTGTCCACACACCTTCGGCTTGTAGTTTGTCTGTGTCCTTGGATCTCAAGTGAGTCTCCTGTAAGTAAGCACGTAGATGTCTTGAGTTTTCATCCCTTCTTTTAATCCTGTGTCTTTCGTTTGCTGCACTCAGTGCCTGACCTTTTATTCTGATGATTCAGAGCTGTGCACTTATTGCACTTAAAGTATTTTATTTATCATTAAGCTAAAATCACTTGAAGAACATTATGTTTACTATGCTCCCCCCTTCACCAAGTACCCCTGAAAAACCTCTTCAGTCCTGTCGATCTGCGTAGTTGGATGCTGTAGACCCCTTCACCATGTCCCTCCCAACAGACCCCGTTACAGTCGCTGTCCATCACTGAGTAGTAAAATGCTATATGATCTCTACTAGCCTTCTCTGGGTCGTACAGCACTCCCCATGCCCCCTCAACCCCAAGCATTATACATGCTAAAACTAATGCCCCATTCTTTCTCCTCACACTTATCCCTCCCTTCAGACCCACCCTGCCCAGTCCTTTTCCCTTTGGTAACTTTTAGTCAACTCTCGGGTTCTGTGAGTCTGCTGCTGTTTTTTTCCTTCAGTTTTTCTTTGTTGTTATACTCCACACATGAGTGAAAACACTTGGTACTTGTCTTTCTCCGCCTGGCCTATTTCTCTGAACATACTACCGTCTAGCTCCATCCAGGTCATTGCAAATGGTAGGATTTGTTTTCTTCTTAAGGCTGCTTACTGCACTTTTTAAACTGGATTTCATTCTTCCTTTTCGTTTGTAGTTTAGCTATGTTATTCACCATTCAACTCCTGGTTATGAACAATAGCTTTGTGTCAATCGATATGTATCTGTATCTATCTATCTAATGGTCTGTCTGTCAATGTATGTATGTATGTATGTATGTATGTATGTATCTATGTATCTATCTATCTATCTATCTTCCTATCATCTATCTATGATGTCTATCATCGATCAATCTATGTACCTATCTATCTATCTTTCATCTGTCATCTGTGTACCTATCTATCTATGAATCAATCATCTTTTTGTCTGCCCATCTATCCATCTGTACAGAACAGTTAACAACATAGCCTATGTCTCTTCCCTACATTATGCTTCCAGAAATCTTGCAAGGTAACTAAGCCATAAGGAGAGCACTGTGTTGACCGATACACTTTCATGTAGAGTCAGCCGCGTGTGCTTACAAAACCAGTAAATGGAGGTGAAAGGACTTGAACATGTATCTCTGTCCTCTGTCCTCTTATACTTCCTGCTCGCTTGGTGACTTTATTTAGCCACATTCAGTGAGTAAGTGATCCCTGAAGATCACAAGTATCCTTCGTCTGGTCCGGTTGTCGAAAGAAAAGTGTACTTGGTTCTTTGCACACCACCATGTTTGAGGGACATCGGCGTGATCACTGCTGATAGGTGCAGGGACAAATATAAAGGAACACCTATTTCTGGACAGGAGCAGTTGGGAACAAAGAGTGTGTTGTGGAGTGAAGTGTTTATTTGAGGGTCCAAACTTCCCTCCTTAGGTGGTTATTACTTCTTTACATTCGTGAACATCATAAAAAGCAATGATTTTAAAAGCCCAGACGCATATTATTACAGCAATTCATTTGTTGAGGTGACAGGAAATGAGAAGGAACTTGCTGCACCACTAAATCTATGCCTGAGCACTGCTGAAATCAAACAAAAAGAATTCACGGTGGCTAGATAGGGCTATTTTCTACTGACTCTCTCTGGGGACTCAAACAGAATTCATTTGTTTGTTTGTTTCTTATTTACACTTGTATAGGTAATCTGTCCCCGCCCCTTCAGCTTGTAGTTTGTCTGTGTCCTTGGATCTCAAGTGAGTCTCCAGTAAGGGAGCACGTAGGAGGTCTTGAGTTTTCATCAGTACTTCTAACACTGGGTCTTTTGATTGGAGCACTCAAAGCCTGTACTTTTATTCTGATATTTGAGAGCTGTTCTCTTAATGCACTTTGAAATTCTTTTTGTTCTCATTAATATACAATCACATACAGAACATTATGTTTTCCAGTCTAAACCCTTCACCAAGTCCCCGGCAAAAGCCAGTTACAGTCGCTGTCCGTCAGCGTGTACTAAGATGCTGTAGAATCACTACATGTCTTCTCTGTGTTATGCAGCCGTACAAATGACCCCCCAAGTTACACACTATACATGCTAATCCTAATGCCCCCATTCTTTTTCCCCGCCCTTATAACTCCCTTCCCACAAACCCTACCCAGTCCCTTTCTCTTTGGTAACTGTTAATCCACTCTCGGGTTCTGTGAGTCTGCTGCTGTCTTTTAATTCAGTTTTTCTTTGTTATCATAGTCCACACATGAGTGAAATCATTTGGTACATGTATTTCTCCTCCTTGAATATTTGACTGAGCATAATACCCTCTAGCTCCATACACGTTATTGCAAATGATAGGATTTGTTTTCTTCTTATGGCTGCCTACTGCACTTTTTAAACTGGATTTCATTCTTCTTTTTTGTTTGTAGTTTCGCTATGTGCTTTCACCATTGCTCTCCTGGTTATGAGCACTAGCTTTGTGTTAATCGATATGTACCGATATCTATCTATATGTCTGTCTATCTATCAATCAATCAATCAATCAATCAATCAATCATCTTTTTGTCTGCCCATCTGTCCTTGTGTACAGAACAGTTAACCATATATCCTATATCACTTTCCTACACTATGCTTCCAAAAATCCTGCAAAGTATCTAGGCTGTAGAGAGACCACTGGGTTCACCGAGACACTTGCAGGTCGAGTCGGCCGCGTGTACCTACAAAACCAGGAAATGGTTGTGCCGGGACTTGAACCCGTGTCTCTATCCACTGTCCTCTTTCATCTCCTTATAACTTACTGTCTGTATTTAGCCACATTCTTTGACTAAGTGCTCCCTGAAGACCACAAGTATCATTCCTCTGGGCCTGTTGTCTCGAGAAAAGAAAACTTGTTCTTTGCTCACCACCATGTTTGAAGGACATCAGCGTGATCACCGCCGATAGGACAGTGGGTCAAATAAAAAGGAACACCAATTTCTAGACAGGAGCAGTTGGGAGCTAAGAGTGTATTGTGGGGTGACGTGTTTATTTGAGTGTCCAAACTTCCCTCTTAGGTAGTTATTATATCTTCCCATGCGTGAACATCATAAAACCCACTGATTTCAAAGTCCCAGACGCTTATTGTTACAGCAACTCAGCTGTTGAGGTGAGAGACAATGAGAAGTATGTTGCTGCACCACTAAATCAATGGCTGGGAACGGCTGAAACCAAACAAAAAGAATTCACGGAGGCCAGATAGGGCTATTTTCTTCTGACTGTCTCAATGGACTCACACAGAATCCATTTGTTTGATTGTTTGTTTTTCAGTTACACTCGTGAAGGGTACTTGTCCACACACCTTCGGCTTGTAGTTTGTCTGTGTCCTTGGATCTCAAGTGAGTCTCCTGTAAGTAAGCACGTAGGTGTCTTGAGTTTTCATCCCTTCTTTTAATCCTGTGTCTTTTGTTTGCTGCACTCAGTGCCTGACCTTTTATTCTGATGATTCAGAGCTGTGCACTTATTGCACTTAAAGTATTTTATTTATCATTAAGCTAAAATCACTTGAAGAACATTATGTTTACTATGCTCCCCCCTTCACCAAGTACCCCTGAAAAACCTCTTCAGTCCTGTCGATCTGCGTAGTTGGATGCTGTAGACCCCTTCACCATGTCCCTCCCAACAGACCCCGTTACAGTCGCTGTCCATCACTGAGTAGTAAAATGCTATATGATATCTACTAGCCTTCTCTGGGTCGTACAGCACTCCCCATGCCCCCTCAACCCCAAGCATTATACATGCTAAAACTAATGCCCCATTCTTTCTCCTCACACTTATCCCTCCCTTCAGACCCACCCTGCCCAGTCCTTTTCCCTTTGGTAACTTTTAGTCAACTCTCGGGTTCTGTGAGTCTGCTGCTGTTTTTTTCCTTCAGTTTTTCTTTGTTGTTATACTCCACACATGAGTGAAAACACTTGGTACTTGTCTTTCTCCGCCTGGCCTATTTCTCTGAACATACTACCGTCTAGCTCCATCCAGGTCATTGCAAATGGTAGGATTTGTTTTCTTCTTAAGGCTGCTTACTGCACTTTTTAAACTGGATTTCATTCTTCCTTTTCGTTTGTAGTTTAGCTATGTTATTCACCATTCAACTCCTGGTTATGAACAATAGCTTTGTGTCAATCGATATGTATCTGTATCTATCTATCTAATGGTCTGTCTGTCTATGTATGTATGTATGTATGTATGTATGTATCTATGTATCTATCTATCTATCTATCTTCCTATCATCTATCTATGATGTCTATCATCGATCAATCTATGTACCTATCTATCTATCTTTCATCTGTCATCTGTGTACCTATCTATCTATGAATCAATCATCTTTTTGTCTGCCCATCTATCCATCTGTACAGAACAGTTAACAACATAGCCTATGTCTCTTCCCTACATTATGCTTCCAGAAATCTTGCAAGGTAACTAAGCCATAAGGAGAGCACTGTGTTGACCGATACACTTTCATGTAGAGTCAGCCGCGTGTGCTTACAAAACCAGTAAATGGAGGTGAAAGGACTTTAACATGTATCTCTGTCCTCTGTCCTCTTATACTTCCTGCTCGCTTGGTGACTTTATTTAGCCACATTCAGTGAGTAAGTGATCCCTGAAGATCACAAGTATCCTTCGTCTGGTCCGGTTGTCGATAGAAAAGTGTACTTGGTTCTTTGCACACCACCATGTTTGAGGGACATCGGCGTGATCACTGCTGATAGGTGCAGGGACAAATATAAAGGAACACCTATTTCTGGACAGGAGCAGTTGGGAACAAAGAGTGTGTTGTGGAGTGAAGTGTTTATTTGAGGGTCCAAACTTCCCTCCTTAGGTGGTTATTACTTCTTTACATTCGTGAACATCATAAAAAGCAATGATTTTAAAAGCCCAGACGCATATTATTACAGCAATTCATTTGTTGAGGTGACAGGAAATGAGAAGGAACTTGCTGCACCACTAAATCTATGCCTGAGCACTGCTGAAATCAAACAAAAAGAATTCACGGTGGCTAGATAGGGCTATTTTCTACTGACTCTCTCTGGGGACTCAAACAGAATTCATTTGTTTGTTTGTTTCTTATTTACACTTGTATAGGTAATCTGTCCCCGCCCCTTCAGCTTGTAGTTTGTCTGTGTCCTTGGATCTCAAGTGAGTCTCCAGTAAGGGAGCACGTAGGAGGTCTTGAGTTTTCATCAGTACTTCTAACACTGGGTCTTTTGATTGGAGCACTCAAAGCCTGTACTTTTATTCTGATATTTGAGAGCTGTTCTCTTAATGCACTTTGAAATTCTTTTTGTTCTCATTAATATACAATCACATACAGAACATTATGTTTTCCAGTCTAAACCCTTCACCAAGTCCCCGGCAAAAGCCAGTTACAGTCGCTGTCCGTCAGCGTGTACTAAGATGCTGTAGAATCACTACATGTCTTCTCTGTGTTATGCAGCCGTACAAATGACCCCCCAAGTTACACACTATACATGCTAATCCTAATGCCCCCATTCTTTTTCCCCGCCCTTATAACTCCCTTCCCACAAACCCTACCCAGTCCCTTTCTCTTTGGTAACTGTTAATCCACTCTCGGGTTCTGTGAGTCTGCTGCTGTCTTTTAATTCAGTTTTTCTTTGTTATCATAGTCCACACATGAGTGAAATCATTTGGTACATGTATTTCTCCTCCTTGAATATTTGACTGAGCATAATACCCTCTAGCTCCATCCACGTTATTGCAAATGATAGGATTTGTTTTCTTCTTATGGCTGCCTACTGCACTTTTTAAACTGGATTTCATTCTTCATTTTTGTTTGTAGTTTCGCTATATGCTTTCACCATTGCTCTCCTGGTTATGAGCACTAGCTTTGTTTTATCGATATGTACCTATATCTATCTATATGTCTGTCTATCTATTTATCAATCAATCAATCAATCAATCAATCTTCTTTTTGTCTGCCCATCTGTCCTTGTGTACAGAACAGTTAACCATATATCCTATATCACTTTCCTACACTATGCTTCCAAAAATCCTGCAAAGTATCTAGGCTGTAGAGAGACCACTGGGTTCACCGAGACACTTGCAGGTCGAGTCGGCCGCGTGTACCTACAAAACCAGGAAATGGTTGTGCCGGGACTTGAACCCGTGTCTCTATCCACTGTCCTCTTTCATCTCCTTATAACTTACTGTCTGTATTTAGCCACATTCTTCGACTAAGTGCTCCCTGAAGACCACAAGTATCATTCCTCTGGGCCTGTTGTCTCGAGAAAAGAAAACTTGTTCTTTGCTCACCACCATGTTTGAAGGACATCAGCGTGATCACCGCCGATAGGACAGTGGGTCAAATAAAAAGGAACACCAATTTCTAGACAGGAGCAGTTGGGAGCTAAGAGTGTATTGTGGGGTGACGTGTTTATTTGAGTGTCCAAACTTCCCTCTTTAGGTAGTTATTAGATCCTCCCATTCGTGAACATCATAAAACCCACTGATTTCAAAGGCCCAGACGCTTATTATTACAGCAACTCAGTTGTTGAGGTGAGAGACAATGAGAAGTATGTTGCTGCACCACTAAATCAATGGCTGGGAACGGCTGAAACCAAACAAAATGAATTCACGGAGGCCAGATAGGGCTATTTTCTTCTGACTGTCTCAATGGACTCACACAGAATCCATTTGTTTGATTGTTTGTTTTTCAGTTACACTCGTGAAGGGTACTTGTCCACACACCTTCGGCTTGTAGTTTGTCTGTGTCCTTGGATCTCAAGTGAGTCTCCTGTAAGTAAGCACGTAGGTGTCTTGAGTTTTCATCCCTTCTTTTAATCCTGTGTCTTTTGTTTGCTGCACTCAGTGCCTGACCTTTTATTCTGATGATTCAGAGCTGTGCACTTATTGCACTTAAAGTATTTTATTTATCATTAAGCTAAAATCACTTGAAGAACATTATGTTTACTATGCTCCCCCCTTCACCAAGTACCCCTGAAAAACCTCTTCAGTCCTGTCGATCTGCGTAGTTGGATGCTGTAGACCCCTTCACCATGTCCCTCCCAACAGACCCCGTTACAGTCGCTGTCCATCACTGAGTAGTAAAATGCTATATGATCTCTACTAGCCTTCTCTGGGTCGTACAGCACTCCCCATGCCCCCTCAACCCCAAGCATTATACATGCTAAAACTAATGCCCCATTCTTTCTCCTCACACTTATCCCTCCCTTCAGACCCACCCTGCCCAGTCCTTTTCCCTTTGGTAACTTTTAGTCAACTCTCGGGTTCTGTGAGTCTGCTGCTGTTTTTTTCCTTCAGTTTTTCTTTGTTGTTATACTCCACACATGAGTGAAAACACTTGGTACTTGTCTTTCTCCGCCTGGCCTATTTCTCTGAACATACTACCGTCTAGCTCCATCCAGGTCATTGCAAATGGTAGGATTTGTTTTCTTCTTAAGGCTGCTTACTGCACTTTTTAAACTGGATTTCATTCTTCCTTTTCGTTTGTAGTTTAGCTATGTTATTCACCATTCAACTCCTGGTTATGAACAATAGCTTTGTGTCAATCGATATGTATCTGTATCTATCTATCTAATGGTCTGTCTGTCTATGTATGTATGTATGTATGTATGTATGTATCTATGTATCTATCTATCTATCTATCTTCCTATCATCTATCTATGATGTCTATCATCGATCAATCTATGTACCTATCTATCTATCTTTCATCTGTCATCTGTGTACCTATCTATCTATGAATCAATCATCTTTTTGTCTGCCCATCTATCCATCTGTACAGAACAGTTAACAACATAGCCTATGTCTCTTCCCTACATTATGCTTCCAGAAATCTTGCAAGGTAACTAAGCCATAAGGAGAGCACTGTGTTGACCGATACACTTTCATGTAGAGTCAGCCGCGTGTGCTTACAAAACCAGTAAATGGAGGTGAAAGGACTTGAACATGTATCTCTGTCCTCTGTCCTCTTATACTTCCTGCTCGCTTGGTGACTTTATTTAGCCACATTCAGTGAGTAAGTGATCCCTGAAGACCACAAGTATCCTTCGTCTGGTCCGGTTGTCGAAAGAAAAGTGTACTTGGTTCTTTGCACACCACCATGTTTGAGGGACATCGGCGTGATCACTGCTGATAGGTGCAGGGACAAATATAAAGGAACACCTATTTCTGGACAGGAGCAGTTGGGAACAAAGAGTGTGTTGTGGAGTGAAGTGTTTATTTGAGGGTCCAAACTTCCCTCCTTAGGTGGTTATTACTTCTTTACATTCGTGAACATCATAAAAAGCAATGATTTTAAAAGCCCAGACGCATATTATTACAGCAATTCATTTGTTGAGGTGACAGGAAATGAGAAGGAACTTGCTGCACCACTAAATCTATGCCTGAGCACTGCTGAAATCAAACAAAAAGAATTCACGGTGGCTAGATAGGGCTATTTTCTACTGACTCTCTCTGGGGACTCAAACAGAATTCATTTGTTTGTTTGTTTCTTATTTACACTTGTATAGGTAATCTGTCCCCGCCCCTTCAGCTTGTAGTTTGTCTGTGTCCTTGGATCTCAAGTGAGTCTCCAGTAAGGGAGCACGTAGGAGGTCTTGAGTTTTCATCAGTACTTCTAACACTGGGTCTTTTGATTGGAGCACTCAAAGCCTGTACTTTTATTCTGATATTTGAGAGCTGTTCTCTTAATGCACTTTGAAATTCTTTTTGTTCTCATTAATATACAATCACATACAGAACATTATGTTTTCCTGTCTAAACCCTTCACCAAGTCCCCGGCAAAAGCCAGTTACAGTCGCTGTCCGTCAGCGTGTACTAAGATGCTGTAGAATCACTACATGTCTTCTCTGTGTTATGCAGCCGTACAAATGACCCCCCAAGTTACACACTATACATGCTAATCCTAATGCCCCCATTCTTTTTCCCCGCCCTTATAACTCCCTTCCCACAAACCCTACCCAGTCCCTTTCTCTTTGGTAACTGTTAATCCACTCTCGGGTTCTGTGAGTCTGCTGCTGTCTTTTAATTCAGTTTTTCTTTGTTATCATAGTCCACACATGAGTGAAATCATTTGGTACATGTATTTCTCCTCCTTGAATATTTGACTGAGCATAATACCCTCTAGCTCCATCCACGTTATTGCAAATGATAGGATTTGTTTTCTTCTTATGGCTGCCTACTGCACTTTTTAAACTGGATTTCATTCTTCTTTTTTGTTTGTAGTTTCGCTACGTGCTTTCACCATTGCTCTCCTGGTTATGAGCACTAGCTTTGTGTTAATCGATATGTACCGATATCTATCTATATGTCTGTCTATCTATTTATCAATCAATCAATCAATCAATCAATCATCTTTTTGTCTGCCCATCTGTCCTTGTGTACAGAACAGTTAACCATATATCCTATATCACTTTCCTACACTATGCTTCCAAAAATCCTGCAAAGTATCTAGGCTGTAGAGAGACCACTGGGTTCACCGAGACACTTGCAGGTCGAGTCGGCCGCGTGTACCTACAAAACCAGGAAATGGTTGTGCCGGGACTTGAACCCGTGTCTCTATCCACTGTCCTCTTTCATCTCCTTATAACTTACTGTCTGTATTTAGCCACATTCTTCGACTAAGTGCTCCCTGAAGACCACAAGTATCATTCCTCTGGGCCTGTTGTCTCGAGAAAAGAAAACTTGTTCTTTGCTCACCACCATGTTTGAAGGACATCAGCGTGATCACCGCCGATAGGACAGTGGGTCAAATAAAAAGGAACACCAATTTCTAGACAGGAGCAGTTGGGAGCTAAGAGTGTATTGTGGGGTGACGTGTTTATTTGAGTGTCCAAACTTCCCTCTTAGGTAGTTATTACATCTTCCCAAGCGTGAACATCATAAAACCCACTGATTTCAAAGTCCCAGACGCTTATTATTACAGCAACTCAGCTGTTGAGGTGAGAGACAATGAGAAGTATGTTGCTGCACCACTAAATCAATGGCTGGGAACGGCTGAAACCAAACAAAAAGAATTCACGGAGGCCAGATAGGGCTATTTTCTTCTGACTGTCTCAATGGACTCACACAGAATCCATTTGTTTGATTGTTTGTTTTTCAGTTACACTCGTGAAGGGTACTTGTCCACACACCTTCGGCTTGTAGTTTGTCTGTGTCCTTGGATCTCAAGTGAGTCTCCTGTAAGTAAGCACGTAGATGTCTTGAGTTTTCATCCCTTCTTTTAATCCTGTGTCTTTCGTTTGCTGCACTCAGTGCCTGACCTTTTATTCTGATGATTCAGAGCTGTGCACTTATTGCACTTAAAGTATTTTATTTATCATTAAGCTAAAATCACTTGAAGAACATTATGTTTACTATGCTCCCCCCTTCACCAAGTACCCCTGAAAAACCTCTTCAGTCCTGTCGATCTGCGTAGTTGGATGCTGTAGACCCCTTCACCATGTCCCTCCCAACAGACCCCGTTACAGTCGCTGTCCATCACTGAGTAGTAAAATGCTATATGATCTCTACTAGCCTTCTCTGGGTCGTACAGCACTCCCCATGCCCCCTCAACCCCAAGCATTATACATGCTAAAACTAATGCCCCATTCTTTCTCCTCACACTTATCCCTCCCTTCAGACCCACCCTGCCCAGTCCTTTTCCCTTTGGTAACTTTTAGTCAACTCTCGGGTTCTGTGAGTCTGCTGCTGTTTTTTTCCTTCAGTTTTTCTTTGTTGTTATACTCCACACATGAGTGAAAACACTTGGTACTTGTCTTTCTCCGCCTGGCCTATTTCTCTGAACATACTACCGTCTAGCTCCATCCAGGTCATTGCAAATGGTAGGATTTGTTTTCTTCTTAAGGCTGCTTACTGCACTTTTTAAACTGGATTTCATTCTTCCTTTTCGTTTGTAGTTTAGCTATGTTATTCACCATTCAACTCCTGGTTATGAACAATAGCTTTGTGTCAATCGATATGTATCTGTATCTATCTATCTAATGGTCTGTCTGTCAATGTATGTATGTATGTATGTATGTATGTATGTATCTATGTATCTATCTATCTATCTATCTTCCTATCATCTATCTATGATGTCTATCATCGATCAATCTATGTACCTATCTATCTATCTTTCATCTGTCATCTGTGTACCTATCTATCTATGAATCAATCATCTTTTTGTCTGCCCATCTATCCATCTGTACAGAACAGTTAACAACATAGCCTATGTCTCTTCCCTACATTATGCTTCCAGAAATCTTGCAAGGTAACTAAGCCATAAGGAGAGCACTGTGTTGACCGATACACTTTCATGTAGAGTCAGCCGCGTGTGCTTACAAAACCAGTAAATGGAGGTGAAAGGACTTGAACATGTATCTCTGTCCTCTGTCCTCTTATACTTCCTGCTCGCTTGGTGACTTTATTTAGCCACATTCAGTGAGTAAGTGATCCCTGAAGATCACAAGTATCCTTCGTCTGGTCCGGTTGTCGAAAGAAAAGTGTACTTGGTTCTTTGCACACCACCATGTTTGAGGGACATCGGCGTGATCACTGCTGATAGGTGCAGGGACAAATATAAAGGAACACCTATTTCTGGACAGGAGCAGTTGGGAACAAAGAGTGTGTTGTGGAGTGAAGTGTTTATTTGAGGGTCCAAACTTCCCTCCTTAGGTGGTTATTACTTCTTTACATTCGTGAACATCATAAAAAGCAATGATTTTAAAAGCCCAGACGCATATTATTACAGCAATTCATTTGTTGAGGTGACAGGAAATGAGAAGGAACTTGCTGCACCACTAAATCTATGCCTGAGCACTGCTGAAATCAAACAAAAAGAATTCACGGTGGCTAGATAGGGCTATTTTCTACTGACTCTCTCTGGGGACTCAAACAGAATTCATTTGTTTGTTTGTTTCTTATTTACACTTGTATAGGTAATCTGTCCCCGCCCCTTCAGCTTGTAGTTTGTCTGTGTCCTTGGATCTCAAGTGAGTCTCCAGTAAGGGAGCACGTAGGAGGTCTTGAGTTTTCATCAGTACTTCTAACACTGGGTCTTTTGATTGGAGCACTCAAAGCCTGTACTTTTATTCTGATATTTGAGAGCTGTTCTCTTAATGCACTTTGAAATTCTTTTTGTTCTCATTAATATACAATCACATACAGAACATTATGTTTTCCAGTCTAAACCCTTCACCAAGTCCCCGGCAAAAGCCAGTTACAGTCGCTGTCCGTCAGCGTGTACTAAGATGCTGTAGAATCACTACATGTCTTCTCTGTGTTATGCAGCCGTACAAATGACCCCCCAAGTTACACACTATACATGCTAATCCTAATGCCCCCATTCTTTTTCCCCGCCCTTATAACTCCCTTCCCACAAACCCTACCCAGTCCCTTTCTCTTTGGTAACTGTTAATCCACTCTCGGGTTCTGTGAGTCTGCTGCTGTCTTTTAATTCAGTTTTTCTTTGTTATCATAGTCCACACATGAGTGAAATCATTTGGTACATGTATTTCTCCTCCTTGAATATTTGACTGAGCATAATACCCTCTAGCTCCATACACGTTATTGCAAATGATAGGATTTGTTTTCTTCTTATGGCTGCCTACTGCACTTTTTAAACTGGATTTCATTCTTCTTTTTTGTTTGTAGTTTCGCTATGTGCTTTCACCATTGCTCTCCTGGTTATGAGCACTAGCTTTGTGTTAATCGATATGTACCGATATCTATCTATATGTCTGTCTATCTATCAATCAATCAATCAATCAATCAATCAATCATCTTTTTGTCTGCCCATCTGTCCTTGTGTACAGAACAGTTAACCATATATCCTATATCACTTTCCTACACTATGCTTCCAAAAATCCTGCAAAGTATCTAGGCTGTAGAGAGACCACTGGGTTCACCGAGACACTTGCAGGTCGAGTCGGCCGCGTGTACCTACAAAACCAGGAAATGGTTGTGCCGGGACTTGAACCCGTGTCTCTATCCACTGTCCTCTTTCATCTCCTTATAACTTACTGTCTGTATTTAGCCACATTCTTTGACTAAGTGCTCCCTGAAGACCACAAGTATCATTCCTCTGGGCCTGTTGTCTCGAGAAAAGAAAACTTGTTCTTTGCTCACCACCATGTTTGAAGGACATCAGCGTGATCACCGCCGATAGGACAGTGGGTCAAATAAAAAGGAACACCAATTTCTAGACAGGAGCAGTTGGGAGCTAAGAGTGTATTGTGGGGTGACGTGTTTATTTGAGTGTCCAAACTTCCCTCTTAGGTAGTTATTATATCTTCCCATGCGTGAACATCATAAAACCCACTGATTTCAAAGTCCCAGACGCTTATTGTTACAGCAACTCAGCTGTTGAGGTGAGAGACAATGAGAAGTATGTTGCTGCACCACTAAATCAATGGCTGGGAACGGCTGAAACCAAACAAAAAGAATTCACGGAGGCCAGATAGGGCTATTTTCTTCTGACTGTCTCAATGGACTCACACAGAATCCATTTGTTTGATTGTTTGTTTTTCAGTTACACTCGTGAAGGGTACTTGTCCACACACCTTCGGCTTGTAGTTTGTCTGTGTCCTTGGATCTCAAGTGAGTCTCCTGTAAGTAAGCACGTAGGTGTCTTGAGTTTTCATCCCTTCTTTTAATCCTGTGTCTTTTGTTTGCTGCACTCAGTGCCTGACCTTTTATTCTGATGATTCAGAGCTGTGCACTTATTGCACTTAAAGTATTTTATTTATCATTAAGCTAAAATCACTTGAAGAACATTATGTTTACTATGCTCCCCCCTTCACCAAGTACCCCTGAAAAACCTCTTCAGTCCTGTCGATCTGCGTAGTTGGATGCTGTAGACCCCTTCACCATGTCCCTCCCAACAGACCCCGTTACAGTCGCTGTCCATCACTGAGTAGTAAAATGCTATATGATATCTACTAGCCTTCTCTGGGTCGTACAGCACTCCCCATGCCCCCTCAACCCCAAGCATTATACATGCTAAAACTAATGCCCCATTCTTTCTCCTCACACTTATCCCTCCCTTCAGACCCACCCTGCCCAGTCCTTTTCCCTTTGGTAACTTTTAGTCAACTCTCGGGTTCTGTGAGTCTGCTGCTGTTTTTTTCCTTCAGTTTTTCTTTGTTGTTATACTCCACACATGAGTGAAAACACTTGGTACTTGTCTTTCTCCGCCTGGCCTATTTCTCTGAACATACTACCGTCTAGCTCCATCCAGGTCATTGCAAATGGTAGGATTTGTTTTCTTCTTAAGGCTGCTTACTGCACTTTTTAAACTGGATTTCATTCTTCCTTTTCGTTTGTAGTTTAGCTATGTTATTCACCATTCAACTCCTGGTTATGAACAATAGCTTTGTGTCAATCGATATGTATCTGTATCTATCTATCTAATGGTCTGTCTGTCTATGTATGTATGTATGTATGTATGTATGTATCTATGTATCTATCTATCTATCTATCTTCCTATCATCTATCTATGATGTCTATCATCGATCAATCTATGTACCTATCTATCTATCTTTCATCTGTCATCTGTGTACCTATCTATCTATGAATCAATCATCTTTTTGTCTGCCCATCTATCCATCTGTACAGAACAGTTAACAACATAGCCTATGTCTCTTCCCTACATTATGCTTCCAGAAATCTTGCAAGGTAACTAAGCCATAAGGAGAGCACTGTGTTGACCGATACACTTTCATGTAGAGTCAGCCGCGTGTGCTTACAAAACCAGTAAATGGAGGTGAAAGGACTTTAACATGTATCTCTGTCCTCTGTCCTCTTATACTTCCTGCTCGCTTGGTGACTTTATTTAGCCACATTCAGTGAGTAAGTGATCCCTGAAGATCACAAGTATCCTTCATCTGGTCCGGTTGTCGATAGAAAAGTGTACTTGGTTCTTTGCACACCACCATGTTTGAGGGACATCGGCGTGATCACTGCTGATAGGTGCAGGGACAAATATAAAGGAACACCTATTTCTGGACAGGAGCAGTTGGGAACAAAGAGTGTGTTGTGGAGTGAAGTGTTTATTTGAGGGTCCAAACTTCCCTCCTTAGGTGGTTATTACTTCTTTACATTCGTGAACATCATAAAAAGCAATGATTTTAAAAGCCCAGACGCATATTATTACAGCAATTCATTTGTTGAGGTGACAGGAAATGAGAAGGAACTTGCTGCACCACTAAATCTATGCCTGAGCACTGCTGAAATCAAACAAAAAGAATTCACGGTGGCTAGATAGGGCTATTTTCTACTGACTCTCTCTGGGGACTCAAACAGAATTCATTTGTTTGTTTGTTTCTTATTTACACTTGTATAGGTAATCTGTCCCCGCCCCTTCAGCTTGTAGTTTGTCTGTGTCCTTGGATCTCAAGTGAGTCTCCAGTAAGGGAGCACGTAGGAGGTCTTGAGTTTTCATCAGTACTTCTAACACTGGGTCTTTTGATTGGAGCACTCAAAGCCTGTACTTTTATTCTGATATTTGAGAGCTGTTCTCTTAATGCACTTTGAAATTCTTTTTGTTCTCATTAATATACAATCACATACAGAACATTATGTTTTCCAGTCTAAACCCTTCACCAAGTCCCCGGCAAAAGCCAGTTACAGTCGCTGTCCGTCAGCGTGTACTAAGATGCTGTAGAATCACTACATGTCTTCTCTGTGTTATGCAGCCGTACAAATGACGCCCCAAGTTACACACTATACATGCTAATCCTAATGCCCCCATTCTTTTTCCCCGCCCTTATAACTCCCTTCCCACAAACCCTACCCAGTCCCTTTCTCTTTGGTAACTGTTAATCCACTCTCGGGTTCTGTGAGTCTGCTGCTGTCTTTTAATTCAGTTTTTCTTTGTTATCATAGTCCACACATGAGTGAAATCATTTGGTACATGTATTTCTCCTCCTTGAATATTTGACTGAGCATAATACCCTCTAGCTCCATCCACGTTATTGCAAATGATAGGATTTGTTTTCTTCTTATGGCTGCCTACTGCACTTTTTAAACTGGATTTCATTCTTCTTTTTTGTTTGTAGTTTCGCTATGTGCTTTCACCATTGCTCTCCTGGTTATGAGCACTAGCTTTGTGTTAATCGATATGTACCGATATCTATCTATATGTCTGTCTATCTATCAATCAATCAATCAATCAATCAATCATCTTTTTGTCTGCCCATCTGTCCTTGTGTACAGAACAGTTAACCATATATCCTATATCACTTTCCTACACTATGCTTCCAAAAATCCTGCAAAGTATCTAGGCTGTAGAGAGACCACTGGGTTCACCGAGACACTTGCAGGTCGAGTCGGCCGCGTGTACCTACAAAACCAGGAAATGGTTGTGCCGGGACTTGAACCCGGGTCTCTATCCACTGTCCTCTTTCATCTCCTTATAACTTACTGTCTGTATTTAGCCACATTCTTTGACTAAGTGCTCCCTGAAGACCACAAGTATCATTCCTCTGGGCCTGTTGTCTCGAGAAAAGAAAACTTGTTCTTTGCTCACCACCATGTTTGAAGGACATCAGCGTGATCACCGCCGATAGGACAGTGGGTCAAATAAAAAGGAACACCAATTTCTAGACAGGAGCAGTTGGGAGCTAAAAGTGTATTGTGGGGTGACGTGTTTATTTGAGTGTCCAAACTTCCCTCTTAGGTAGTTATTACATCTTCCCATGCGTGAACATCATAAAACCCACTGATTTCAAAGTCCCAGACGCTTATTATTACAGCAACTCAGTTGTCGAGGTGAGAGACAATGAGAAGTATGTTGCTGCACCACTAAATCAATGGCTGGGAACGGCTGAAACCAAACAAAAAGAATTCACGGAGGCCAGATAGGGCTATTTTCTTCTGACTGTCTCAATGGACTCACACAGAATCCATTTGTTTGATTGTTTGTTTTTCAGTTACACTCGTGAAGGGTACTTGTCCACACACCTTCGGCTTGTAGTTTGTCTGTGTCCTTGGATCTCAAGTGAGTCTCCTGTAAGTAAGCACGTAGGTGTCTTGAGTTTTCATCCCTTCTTTTAATCCTGTGTCTTTTGTTTGCTGCACTCAGTGCCTGACCTTTTATTCTGATGATTCAGAGCTGTGCACTTATTGCACTTAAAGTATTTTATTTATCATTAAGCTAAAATCACTTGAAGAACATTATGTTTACTATGCTCCCCCCTTCACCAAGTACCCCTGAAAAACCTCTTCAGTCCTGTCGATCTGCGTAGTTGGATGCTGTAGACCCCTTCACCATGTCCCTCCCAACAGACCCCGTTACAGTCGCTGTCCATCACTGAGTAGTAAAATGCTATATGATCTCTACTAGACTTCTCTGGGTCGTACAGCACTCCCCATGCCCCCTCAACCCCAAGCATTATACATGCTAAAACTAATGCCCCATTCTTTCTCCTCACACTTATCCCTCCCTTCAGACCCACCCTGCCCAGTCCTTTTCCCTTTGGTAACTTTTAGTCAACTCTCGGGTTCTGTGAGTCTGCTGCTGTTTTTTTCCTTCAGTTTTTCTTTGTTGTTATACTCCACACATGAGTGAAAACACTTGGTACTTGTCTTTCTCCGCCTCTCCTATTTCTCTGAACATACTACCGTCTAGCTCCATCCAGGTCATTGCAAATGGTAGGATTTGTTTTCTTCTTAAGGCTGCTTACTGCACTTTTTAAACTGGATTTCATTCTTCCTTTTTGTTTGTCGTTTAGCTATGTTATTCACCATTCAACTCCTGGTTATGAACAATAGCTTTGTGTCAATCGATATGTATCTGTATCTATCTATCTAATGGTCTGTCTGTCTACGTATGTATGTATGTATGTATCTATGTATCTATCTATCTATCTATCTATCTATCTTCCTATCATCTATCTATGATGTCTATCTTCGATCAATCTATGTACCTATCTATCTATCTTTCATCTGTCATCTGTGTACCTATCTATCTATGAATCAATCATCTTTTTGTCTGCCCATCTATCCATCTGTACAGAACAGTTAACAACATAGCCTATGTCTCTTCCCTACATTATGCTTCCAGAAATCTTGCAAGGTAACTAAGCCATAAGGAGAGCACTGTGTTGACCGATACACTTTCATGTAGAGTCAGCCGCGTGTGCTTACAAAACCAGTAAATGGAGGTGAAAGGACTTGAACATGTATCTCTGTCCTCTGTCCTCTTATACTTCCTGCTCGCTTGGTGACTTTATTTAGCCACATTCAGTGAGTAAGTGATCCCTGAAGATCACAAGTATCCTTCGTCTGGTCCGGTTGTCGATAGAAAAGTGTACTTGGTTCTTTGCACACCACCATGTTTGAGGGACATCGGCGTGATCACTGCTGATAGGTGCAGGGACAAATATAAAGGAACACCTATTTCTGGACAGGAGCAGTTGGGAACAAAGAGTGTGTTGTGGAGTGAAGTGTTTATTTGAGGGTCCAAACTTCCCTCCTTAGGTGGTTATTACTTCTTTACATTCGTGAACATCATAAAAAGCAATGATTTTAAAAGCCCAGACGCATATTATTACAGCAATTCATTTGTTGAGGTGACAGGAAATGAGAAGGAACTTGCTGCACCACTAAATCTATGCCTGAGCACTGCTGAAATCAAACAAAAAGAATTCACGGTGGCTAGATAGGGCTATTTTCTACTGACTCTCTCTGGGGACTCAAACAGAATTCATTTGTTTGTTTGTTTCTTATTTACACTTGTATAGGTAATCTGTCCCCGCCCCTTCAGCTTGTAGTTTGTCTGTGTCCTTGGATCTCAAGTGAGTCTCCAGTAAGGGAGCACGTAGGAGGTCTTGAGTTTTCATCAGTACTTCTAACACTGGGTCTTTTGATTGGAGCACTCAAAGCCTGTACTTTTATTCTGATATTTGAGAGCTGTTCTCTTAATGCACTTTGAAATTCTTTTTGTTCTCATTAATATACAATCACATACAGAACATTATGTTTTCCAGTCTAAACCCTTCACCAAGTCCCCGGCAAAAGCCAGTTACAGTCGCTGTCCGTCAGCGTGTACTAAGATGCTGTAGAATCACTACATGTCTTCTCTGTGTTATGCAGCCGTACAAATGACCCCCCAAGTTACACACTATACATGCTAATCCTAATGCCCCCATTCTTTTTCCCCGCCCTTATAACTCCCTTCCCACAAACCCTACCCAGTCCCTTTCTCTTTGGTAACTGTTAATCCACTCTCGGGTTCTGTGAGTCTGCTGCTGTCTTTTAATTCAGTTTTTCTTTGTTATCATAGTCCACACATGAGTGAAATCATTTGGTACATGTATTTCTCCTCCTTGAATATTTGACTGAGCATAATACCCTCTAGCTCCATACACGTTATTGCAAATGATAGGATTTGTTTTCTTCTTATGGCTGCCTACTGCACTTTTTAAACTGGATTTCATTCTTCTTTTTTGTTTGTAGTTTCGCTATGTGCTTTCACCATTGCTCTCCTGGTTATGAGCACTAGCTTTGTGTTAATCTATATGTACCGATATCTATCTATATGTCTGTCTATCTATTTATCAATCAATCAATCAATCAATCAATCATCTTTTTGTCTGCCCATCTGTCCTTGTGTACAGAACAGTTAACCATATATCCTATATCACTTTCCTACACTATGCTTCCAAAAATCCTGCAAAGTATCTAGGCTGTAGAGAGACCACTGGGTTCACCGAGACACTTGCAGGTCGAGTCGGCCGCGTGTACCTACAAAACCAGGAAATGGTTGTGCCGGGACTTGAACCCGTGTCTCTATCCACTGTCCTCTTTCATCTCCTTATAACTTACTGTCTGTATTTAGCCACATTCTTTGACTAAGTGCTCCCTGAAGACCACAAGTATCATTCCTCTGGGCCTGTTGTCTCGAGAAAAGAAAACTTGTTCTTTGCTCACCACCATGTTTGAAGGACATCAGCGTGATCACCGCCGATAGGACAGTGGGTCAAATAAAAAGGAACACCAATTTCTAGACAGGAGCAGTTGGGAGCTAAGAGTGTATTGCGGGGTGACGTGTTTATTTGAGTGTCCAAACTTCCCTCTTAGGTAGTTATTATATCTTCCCATGCGTGAACATCATAAAACCCACTGATTTCAAAGTCCCAGACGCTTATTATTACAGCAACTCAGTTGTTGAGGTGAGAGACAATGAGAAGTATGTTGCTGCACCACTAAATCAATGGCTGGGAACGGCTGAAACCAAACAAAAAGAATTCACGGAGGCCAGATAGGGCTATTTTCTTCTGACTGTCTCAATGGACTCACACAGAATCCATTTGTTTGATTGTTTGTTTTTCAGTTACACTCGTGAAGGGTACTTGTCCACACAGCTTCGGCTTGTAGTTTGTCTGTGTCCTTGGATCTCAAGTGAGTCTCCTGTAAGTAAGCACGTAGGTGTCTTGAGTTTTCATCCCTTCTTTTAATCCTGTGTCTTTTGTTTGCTGCACTCAGTGCCTGACCTTTTATTCTGATGATTCAGAGCTGTGCACTTATTGCACTTAAAGTATTTTATTTATCATTAAGCTAAAATCACTTGAAGAACATTATGTTTACTATGCTCCCCCCTTCACCAAGTACCCCTGAAAAACCTCTTCAGTCCTGTCGATCTGCGTAGTTGGATGCTGTAGACCCCTTCACCATGTCCCTCCCAACAGACCCCGTTACAGTCGCTGTCCATCACTGAGTAGTAAAATGCTATATGATCTCTACTAGCCTTCTCTGGGTCGTACAGCACTCCCCATGCCCCCTCAACCCCAAGCATTATACATGCTAAAACTAATGCCCCATTCTTTCTCCTCACACTTATCCCTCCCTTCAGACCCACCCTGCCCAGTCCTTTTCCCTTTGGTAACTTTTAGTCAACTCTCGGGTTCTGTGAGTCTGCTGCTCTTTTTTTCCTTCAGTTTTTCTTTGTTGTTATACTCCACACATGAGTGAAAACACTTGGTACTTGTCTTTCTCCGCCTGGCCTATTTCTCTGAACATACTACCGTCTAGCACCATCCAGGTCATTGCAAATGGTAGGATTTGTTTTCGTCTTAAGGCTGCTTACTGCACTTTTTAAACTGGATTTCATTCTTCCTTTTTGTTTGTCGTTTAGCTATGTTATTCACCATTCAACTCCTGGTTATGAACAATAGCTTTGTGTCAATCGATATGTATCTGTATCTATCTATCTAATGGTCTGTCTGTCTAAGTATGTATGTATGTATGTATGTATGTATGTATGTATCTATGTATCTATCTATCTATCTATCTATCTTCCTATCATCTATCTATGATGTCTATCTTCGATCAATCTATGTACCTATCTATCTATCTTTCATCTGTCATCTGTGTACCTATCTATCTATGAATCAATCATCTTTTTGTCTGCCCATCTATCCATCTGTACAGAACAGTTAACAACATAGCCTATGTCTCTTCCCTACATTATGCTTCCAGAAATCTTGCAAGGTAACTAAGCCATAAGGAGAGCACTGTGTTGACCGATACACTTTCATGTAGAGTCAGCCGCGTGTGCTTACAAAACCAGTAAATGGAGGTGAAAGGACTTGAACATGTATCTCTGTCCTCTGTCCTCTTATACTTCCTGCTCGCTTGGTGACTTTATTTAGCCACATTCAGTGAGTAAGTGATCCCTGAAGATCACAAGTATCCTTCGTCTGGTCCGGTTGTCGAAAGAAAAGTGTACTTGGTTCTTTGCACACCACCATGTTTGAGGGACATCGGCGTGATCACTGCTGATAGGTGCAGGGACAAATATAAAGGAACACCTATTTCTGGACAGGAGCAGTTGGGAACAAAGAGTGTGTTGTGGAGTGAAGTGTTTATTTGAGGGTCCAAACTTCCCTCCTTAGGTGGTTATTACTTCTTTACATTCGTGAACATCATAAAAAGCAATGATTTTAAAAGCCCAGACGCATATTATTACAGCAATTCATTTGTTGAGGTGACAGGAAATGAGAAGGAACTTGCTGCACCACTAAATCTATGCCTGAGCACTGCTGAAATCAAACAAAAAGAATTCACGGTGGCTAGATAGGGCTATTTTCTACTGACTCTCTCTGGGGACTCAAACAGAATTCATTTGTTTGTTTGTTTCTTATTTACACTTGTATAGGTAATCTGTCCCCGCCCCTTCAGCTTGTAGTTTGTCTGTGTCCTTGGATCTCAAGTGAGTCTCCAGTAAGGGAGCACGTAGGAGGTCTTGAGTTTTCATCAGTACTTCTAACACTGGGTCTTTTGATTGGAGCACTCAAAGCCTGTACTTTTATTCTGATATTTGAGAGCTGTTCTCTTAATGCACTTTGAAATTCTTTTTGTTCTCATTAATATACAATCACATACAGAACATTATGTTTTCCAGTCTAAACCCTTCACCAAGTCCCCGGCAAAAGCCAGTTACAGTCGCTGTCCGTCAGCGTGTACTAAGATGCTGTAGAATCACTACATGTCTTCTCTGTGTTATGCAGCCGTACAAATGACCCCCCAAGTTACACACTATACATGCTAATCCTAATGCCCCCATTCTTTTTCCCCGCCCTTATAACTCCCTTCCCACAAACCCTACCCAGTCCCTTTCTCTTTGGTAACTGTTAATCCACTCTCGGGTTCTGTGAGTCTGCTGCTGTCTTTTAATTCAGTTTTTCTTTGTTATCATAGTCCACACATGAGTGAAATCATTTGGTACATGTATTTCTCCTCCTTGAATATTTGACTGAGCATAATACCCTCTAGCTCCATACACGTTATTGCAAATGATAGGATTTGTTTTCTTCTTATGGCTGCCTACTGCACTTTTTAAACTGGATTTCATTCTTCTTTTTTGTTTGTAGTTTCGCTATGTGCTTTCACCATTGCTCTCCTGGTTATGAGCACTAGCTTTGTGTTAATCGATATGTACCGATATCTATCTATATGTCTGTCTATCTATTTATCAATCAATCAATCAATCAATCAATCATCTTTTTGTCTGCCCATCTGTCCTTGTGTACAGAACAGTTAACCATATATCCTATATCACTTTCCTACACTATGCTTCCAAAAATCCTGCAAAGTATCTAGGCTGTAGAGAGACCACTGGGTTCACCGAGACACTTGCAGGTCGAGTCGGCCGCGTGTACCTACAAAACCAGGAAATGGTTTTGCCGGGACTTGAACCCGTGTATCCACTGTCCTCTTTCATCTCCTTATAACTTACTGTCTGTATTTAGCCACATTCTTTGACTAAGTGCTCCCTGAAGACCACAAGTATCATTCCTCTGGGCCTGTTGTCTCGAGAAAAGAAAACTTGTTCTTTGCTCACCACCATGTTTGAAGGACATCAGCGTGATCACCGCCGATAGGACAGTGGGTCAAATAAAAAGGAACACCAATTTCTAGACAGGAGCAGTTGGGAGCTAAGAGTGTATTGCGGGGTGACGTGTTTATTTGAGTGTCCAAACTTCCCTCTTAGGTAGTTATTATATCTTCCCATGCGTGAACATCATAAAACCCACTGATTTCAAAGTCCCAGACGCTTATTATTACAGCAACTCAGTTGTTGAGGTGAGAGACAATGAGAAGTATGTTGCTGCACCACTAAATCAATGGCTGGGAACGGCTGAAACCAAACAAAAAGAATTCACGGAGGCCAGATAGGGCTATTTTCTTCTGACTGTCTCAATGGACTCACACAGAATCCATTTGTTTGATTGTTTGTTTTTCAGTTACACTCGTGAAGGGTACTTGTCCACACACCTTCGGCTTGTAGTTTGTCTGTGTCCTTGGATCTCAAGTGAGTCTCCTGTAAGTAAGCACGTAGGTGTCTTGAGTTTTCATCCCTTCTTTTAATCCTGTGTCTTTTGTTTGCTGCACTCAGTGCCTGACCTTTTATTCTGATGATTCAGAGCTGTGCACTTATTGCACTTAAAGTATTTTATTTATCATTAAGCTAAAATCACTTGAAGAACATTATGTTTACTATGCTCCCCCCTTCACCAAGTACCCCTGAAAAACCTCTTCAGTCCTGTCGATCTGCGTAGTTGGATGCTGTAGACCCCTTCACCATGTCCCTCCCAACAGACCCCGTTACAGTCGCTGTCCATCACTGAGTAGTAAAATGCTATATGATCTCTACTAGCCTTCTCTGGGTCGTACAGCACTCCCCATGCCCCCTCAACCCCAAGCATTATACATGCTAAAACTAATGCCCCATTCTTTCTCCTCACACTTATCCCTCCCTTCAGACCCACCCTGCCCAGTCCTTTTCCCTTTGGTAACTTTTAGTCAACTCTCGGGTTCTGTGAGTCTGCTGCTCTTTTTTTCCTTCAGTTTTTCTTTGTTGTTATACTCCACACATGAGTGAAAACACTTGGTACTTGTCTTTCTCTGCCTGGCCTATTTCTCTGAACATACTACCGTCTAGCACCATCCAGGTCATTGCAAATGGTAGGATTTGTTTTCTTCTTAAGGCTGCTTACTGCACTTTTTAAACTGGATTTCATTCTTCCTTTTTGTTTGTCGTTTAGCTATGTTATTCACCATTCAACTCCTGGTTATGAACAATAGCTTTGTGTCAATCGATATGTATCTGTATCTATCTATCTAATGGTCTGTCTGTCTAAGTATGTATGTATGTATGTATGTATGTATGTATGTATCTATGTATCTATCTATCTATCTATCTATCTTCCTATCATCTATCTATGATGTCTATCTTCGATCAATCTATGTACCTATCTATCTATCTTTCATCTGTCATCTGTGTACCTATCTATCTATGAATCAATCATCTTTTTGTCTGCCCATCTATCCATCTGTACAGAACAGTTAACAACATAGCCTATGTCTCTTCCCTACATTATGCTTCCAGAAATCTTGCAAGGTAACTAAGCCATAAGGAGAGCACTGTGTTGACCGATACACTTTCATGTAGAGTCAGCCGCGTGTGCTTACAAAACCAGTAAATGGAGGTGAAAGGACTTGAACATGTATCTCTGTCCTCTGTCCTCTTATACTTCCTGCTCGCTTGGTGACTTTATTTAGCCACATTCAGTGAGTAAGTGATCCCTGAAGATCACAAGTATCCTTCGTCTGGTCCGGTTGTCGAAAGAAAAGTGTACTTGGTTCTTTGCACACCACCATGTTTGAGGGACATCGGCGTGATCACTGCTGATAGGTGCAGGGACAAATATAAAGGAACACCTATTTCTGGACAGGAGCAGTTGGGAACAAAGAGTGTGTTGTGGAGTGAAGTGTTTATTTGAGGGTCCAAACTTCCCTCCTTAGGTGGTTATTACTTCTTTACATTCGTGAACATCATAAAAAGCAATGATTTTAAAAGCCCAGACGCATATTATTACAGCAATTCATTTGTTGAGGTGACAGGAAATGAGAAGGAACTTGCTGCACCACTAAATCTATGCCTGAGCACTGCTGAAATCAAACAAAAAGAATTCACGGTGGCTAGATAGGGCTATTTTCTACTGACTCTCTCTGGGGACTCAAACAGAATTCATTTGTTTGTTTGTTTCTTATTTACACTTGTATAGGTAATCTGTCCCCGCCCCTTCAGCTTGTAGTTTGTCTGTGTCCTTGGATCTCAAGTGAGTCTCCAGTAAGGGATCACGTAGGAGGTCTTGAGTTTTCATCAGTACTTCTAACACTGGGTCTTTTGATTGGAGCACTCAAAGCCTGTACTTTTATTCTGATATTTGAGAGCTGTTCTCTTAATGCACTTTGAAATTCTTTTTGTTCTCATTAATATACAATCACATACAGAACATTATGTTTTCCAGTCTAAACCCTTCACCAAGTCCCCGGCAAAAGCCAGTTACAGTCGCTGTCCGTCAGCGTGTACTAAGATGCTGTAGAATCACTACATGTCTTCTCTGTGTTATGCAGCCGTACAAATGACCCCCCAAGTTACACACTATACATGCTAATCCTAATGCCCCCATTCTTTTTCCCCGCCCTTATAACTCCCTTCCCACAAACCCTACCCAGTCCCTTTCTCTTTGGTAACTGTTAATCCACTCTCGGGTTCTGTGAGTCTGCTGCTGTCTTTTAATTCAGTTTTTCTTTGTTATCATAGTCCACACATGAGTGAAATCATTTGGTACATGTATTTCTCCTCCTTGAATATTTGACTGAGCATAATACCCTCTAGCTCCATCCACGTTATTGCAAATGATAGGATTTGTTTTCTTCTTATGGCTGCCTACTGCACTTTTTAAACTGGATTTCATTCTTCTTTTTTGTTTGTAGTTTCGCTATGTGCTTTCACCATTGCTCTCCTGGTTATGAGCACTAGCTTTGTGTTAATCGATATGTACCGATATCTATCTATATGTCTGTCTATCTATTTATCAATCAATCAATCAATCAATCAATCATCTTTTTGTCTGCCCATCTGTCCTTGTGTACAGAACAGTTAACCATATATCCTATATCACTTTCCTACACTATGCTTCCAAAAATCCTGCAAAGTATCTAGGCTGTAGAGAGACCACTGGGTTCACCGAGACACTTGCAGGTCGAGTCGGCCGCGTGTACCTACAAAACCAGGAAATGGTTGTGCCGGGACTTGAACCCGTGTCTCTATCCACTGTCCTCTTTCATCTCCTTATAACTTACTGTCTGTATTTAGCCACATTCTTTGACTAAGTGCTCCCTGAAGACCACAAGTATCATTCCTCTGGGCCTGTTGTCTCGAGAAAAGAAAACTTGTTCTTTGCTCACCACCATGTTTGAAGGACATCAGCGTGATCACCGCCGATAGGACAGTGGGTCAAATAAAAAGGAACACCAATTTCTAGACAGGAGCAGTTGGGAGCTAAGAGTGTATTGTGGGGTGACGTGTTTATTTGAGTGTCCAAACTTCCCTCTTAGGTAGTTATTATATCTTCCCATGCGTGAACATCATAAAACCCACTGATTTCAAAGTCCCAGACGCTTATTATTACAGCAACTCAGTTGTTGAGGTGAGAGACAATGAGAAGTATGTTGCTGCACCACTAAATCAATGGCTGGGAACGGCTGAAACCAAACAAAAAGAATTCACGGAGGCCAGATAGGGCTATTTTCTTCTGACTGTCTCAATGGACTCACACAGAATCCATTTGTTTGATTGTTTGTTTTTCAGTTACACTCGTGAAGGGTACTTGTCCACACACCTTCGGCTTGTAGTTTGTCTGTGTCCTTGGATCTCAAGTGAGTCTCCTGTAAGTAAGCACGTAGGTGTCTTGAGTTTTCATCCCTTCTTTTAATCCTGTGTCTTTTGTTTGCTGCACTCAGTGCCTGACCTTTTATTCTGATGATTCAGAGCTGTGCACTTATTGCACTTAAAGTATTTTATTTATCATTAAGCTAAAATCACTTGAAGAACATTATGTTTACTATGCTCCCCCCTTCACCAAGTACCCCTGAAAAACCTCTTCAGTCCTGTCGATCTGCGTAGTTGGATGCTGTAGACCCCTTCACCATGTCCCTCCCAACAGACCCCGTTACAGTCGCTGTCCATCACTGAGTAGTAAAATGCTATATGATCTCTACTAGCCTTCTCTGGGTCGTACAGCACTCCCCATGCCCCCTCAACCCCAAGCATTATACATGCTAAAACTAATGCCCCATTCTTTCTCCTCACACTTATCCCTCCCTTCAGACCTACCCTGCCCAGTCCTTTTCCCTTTGGTAACTTTTAGTCAACTCTCGGGTTCTGTGAGTCTGCTGCTGTTTTTTTCCTTCAGTTTTTCTTTGTTGTTATACTCCACACATGAGTGAAAACACTTGGTACTTGTCTTTCTCCGCCTGGCCTATTTCTCTGAACATACTACCGTCTAGCTCCATCCAGGTCATTGCAAATGGTAGGATTTGTTTTCTTCTTAAGGCTGCTTACTGCACTTTTTAAACTGGATTTCATTCTTCCGTTTCGTTTGTAGTTTAGCTATGTTATTCACCATTCAACTCCTGGTTATGAACAATAGCTTTGTGTCAATCGATATGTATCTGTATCTATCTATCTAATGGTCTGTCTGTCTATGTATGTATGTATGTATGTATGTATGTATCTATGTATCTATCTATCTAACTATATATCTATCTATCTTCCTATCATCTACCTATGATGTCTATTTTCGATCAATCTATGTACCTATCTATCTATCTTTCATCTGTCATCTGTGTACCTATCTATCTATGAATCAATCATCTTTTTGTCTGCCCATCTATCCATCTGTACAGAACAGTTAACAACATAGCCTATGTCTCTTCCCTACATTATGCTTCCAGAAATCTTGCAAGGTAACTAAGCCATAAGGAGAGCACTGTGTTGACCGATACACTTTCATGTAGAGTCAGCCGCGTGTGCTTACAAAACCAGTAAATGGAGGTGAAAGGACTTGAACATGTATCTCTGTCCTCTGTCCTCTTATACTTCCTGCTCGCTTGGTGACTTTATTTAGCCACATTCAGTGAGTAAGTGATCCCTGAAGATCACAAGTATCCTTCGTCTGGTCCGGTTGTCGAAAGAAAAGTGTACTTGGTTCTTTGCACACCACCATGTTTGAGGGACATCGGCGTGATCACTGCTGATAGGTGCAGGGACAAATATAAAGGAACACCTATTTCTGGACAGGAGCAGTTGGGAACAAAGAGTGTGTTGTGGAGTGAAGTGTTTATTTGAGGGTCCAAACTTCCCTCCTTAGGTGGTTATTACTTCTTTACATTCGTGAACATCATAAAAAGCAATGATTTTAAAAGCCCAGACGCATATTATTACAGCAATTCATTTGTTGAGGTGACAGGAAATGAGAAGGAACTTGCTGCACCACTAAATCTATGCCTGAGCACTGCTGAAATCAAACAAAAAGAATTCACGGTGGCTAGATAGGGCTATTTTCTACTGACTCTCTCTGGGGACTCAAACAGAATTCATTTGTTTGTTTGTTTCTTATTTACACTTGTATAGGTAATCTGTCCCCGCCCCTTCAGCTTGTAGTTTGTCTGTGTCCTTGGATCTCAAGTGAGTCTCCAGTAAGGGAGCACGTAGGAGGTCTTGAGTTTTCATCAGTACTTCTAACACTGGGTCTTTTGATTGGAGCACTCAAAGCCTGTACTTTTATTCTGATATTTGAGAGCTGTTCTCTTAATGCACTTTGAAATTCTTTTTGTTCTCATTAATATACAATCACATACAGAACATTATGTTTTCCAGTCTAAACCCTTCACCAAGTCCCCGGCAAAAGCCAGTTACAGTCGCTGTCCGTCAGCGTGTACTAAGATGCTGTAGAATCACTACATGTCTTCTCTGTGTTATGCAGCCGTACAAATGACCCCCCAAGTTACACACTATACATGCTAATCCTAATGCCCCCATTCTTTTTCCCCGCCCTTATAACTCCCTTCCCACAAACCCTACCCAGTCCCTTTCTCTTTGGTAACTGTTAATCCACTCTCGGGTTCTGTGAGTCTGCTGCTGTCTTTTAATTCAGTTTTTCTTTGTTATCATAGTCCACACATGAGTGAAATCATTTGGTACATGTATTTCTCCTCCTTGAATATTTGACTGAGCATAATACCCTCTAGCTCCATCCACGTTATTGCAAATGATAGGATTTGTTTTCTTCTTATGGCTGCCTACTGCACTTTTTAAACTGGATTTCATTCTTCTTTTTTGTTTGTAGTTTCGCTATGTGCTTTCACCATTGCTCTCCTGGTTATGAGCACTAGCTTTGTGTTAATCGATATGTACCGATATCTATCTATATGTCTGTCTATCTATTTATCAATCAATCAATCAATCAATCAATCATCTTTTTGTCTGCCCATCTGTCCTTGTGTACAGAACAGTTAACCATATATCCTATATCACTTTCCTACACTATGCTTCCAAAAATCCTGCAAAGTATCTAGGCTGTAGAGAGACCACTGGGTTCACCGAGACACTTGCAGGTCGAGTCGGCCGCGTGTACCTACAAAACCAGGAAATGGTTGTGCCGGGACTTGAACCCGTGTCTCTATCCACTGTCCTCTTTCATCTCCTTATAACTTACTGTCTGTATTTAGCCACATTCTTTGACTAAGTGCTCCCTGAAGACCACAAGTATCATTCCTCTGGGCCTGTTGTCTCGAGAAAAGAAAACTTGTTCTTTGCTCACCACCATGTTTGAAGGACATCAGCGTGATCACCGCCGATAGGACAGTGGGTCAAATAAAAAGGAACACCAATTTCTAGACAGGAGCAGTTGGGAGCTAAGAGTGTATTGTGGGGTGACGTGTTTATTTGAGTGTCCAAACTTCCCTCTTAGGTAGTTATTATATCTTCCCATGCGTGAACATCATAAAACCCACTGATTTCAAAGTCCCAGACGCTTATTATTACAGCAACTCAGTTGTTGAGGTGAGAGACAATGAGAAGTATGTTGCTGCACCACTAAATCAATGGCTGGGAACGGCTGAAACCAAACAAAAAGAATTCACGGAGGCCAGATAGGGCTATTTTCTTCTGACTGTCTCAATGGACTCACACAGAATCCATTTGTTTGATTGTTTGTTTTTCAGTTACACTCGTGAAGGGTACTTGTCCACACACCTTCGGCTTGTAGTTTGTCTGTGTCCTTGGATCTCAAGTGAGTCTCCTGTAAGTAAGCACGTAGGTGTCTTGAGTTTTCATCCCTTCTTTTAATCCTGTGTCTTTTGTTTGCTGCACTCAGTGCCTGACCTTTTATTCTGATGATTCAGAGCTGTGCACTTATTGCACTTAAAGTATTTTATTTATCATTAAGCTAAAATCACTTGAAGAACATTATGTTTACTATGCTCCCCCCTTCACCAAGTACCCCTGAAAAACCTCTTCAGTCCTGTCGATCTGCGTAGTTGGATGCTGTAGACCCCTTCACCATGTCCCTCCCAACAGACCCCGTTACAGTCGCTGTCCATCACTGAGTAGTAAAATGCTATATGATCTCTACTAGCCTTCTCTGGGTCGTACAGCACTCCCCATGCCCCCTCAACCCCAAGCATTATACATGCTAAAACTAATGCCCCATTCTTTCTCCTCACACTTATCCCTCCCTTCAGACCTACCCTGCCCAGTCCTTTTCCCTTTGGTAACTTTTAGTCAACTCTCGGGTTCTGTGAGTCTGCTGCTGTTTTTTTCCTTCAGTTTTTCTTTGTTGTTATACTCCACACATGAGTGAAAACACTTGGTACTTGTCTTTCTCCGCCTGGCCTATTTCTCTGAACATACTACCGTCTAGCTCCATCCAGGTCATTGCAAATGGTAGGATTTGTTTTCTTCTTAAGGCTGCTTACTGCACTTTTTAAACTGGATTTCATTCTTCCGTTTCGTTTGTAGTTTAGCTATGTTATTCACCATTCAACTCCTGGTTATGAACAATAGCTTTGTGTCAATCGATATGTATCTGTATCTATCTATCTAATGGTCTGTCTGTCTATGTATGTATGTATGTATGTATGTATGTATCTATGTATCTATCTATCTAACTATATATCTATCTATCTTCCTATCATCTACCTATGATGTCTATTTTCGATCAATCTATGTACCTATCTATCTATCTTTCATCTGTCATCTGTGTACCTATCTATCTATGAATCAATCATCTTTTTGTCTGCCCATCTATCCATCTGTACAGAACAGTTAACAACATAGCCTATGTCTCTTCCCTACATTATGCTTCCAGAAATCTTGCAAGGTAACTAAGCCATAAGGAGAGCACTGTGTTGACCGATACACTTTCATGTAGAGTCAGCCGCGTGTGCTTACAAAACCAGTAAATGGAGGTGAAAGGACTTGAACATGTATCTCTGTCCTCTGTCCTCTTATACTTCCTGCTCGCTTGGTGACTTTATTTAGCCACATTCAGTGAGTAAGTGATCCCTGAAGATCACAAGTATCCTTCGTCTGGTCCGGTTGTCGAAAGAAAAGTGTACTTGGTTCTTTGCACACCACCATGTTTGAGGGACATCGGCGTGATCACTGCTGATAGGTGCAGGGACAAATATAAAGGAACACCTATTTCTGGACAGGAGCAGTTGGGAACAAAGAGTGTGTTGTGGAGTGAAGTGTTTATTTGAGGGTCCAAACTTCCCTCCTTAGGTGGTTATTACTTCTTTACATTCGTGAACATCATAAAAAGCAATGATTTTAAAAGCCCAGACGCATATTATTACAGCAATTCATTTGTTGAGGTGACAGGAAATGAGAAGGAACTTGCTGCACCACTAAATCTATGCCTGAGCACTGCTGAAATCAAACAAAAAGAATTCACGGTGGCTAGATAGGGCTATTTTCTACTGACTCTCTCTGGGGACTCAAACAGAATTCATTTGTTTGTTTGTTTCTTATTTACACTTGTATAGGTAATCTGTCCCCGCCCCTTCAGCTTGTAGTTTGTCTGTGTCCTTGGATCTCAAGTGAGTCTCCAGTAAGGGAGCACGTAGGAGGTCTTGAGTTTTCATCAGTACTTCTAACACTGGGTCTTTTGATTGGAGCACTCAAAGCCTGTACTTTTATTCTGATATTTGAGAGCTGTTCTCTTAATGCACTTTGAAATTCTTTTTGTTCTCATTAATATACAATCACATACAGAACATTATGTTTTCCAGTCTAAACCCTTCACCAAGTCCCCGGCAAAAGCCAGTTACAGTCGCTGTCCGTCAGCGTGTACTAAGATGCTGTAGAATCACTACATGTCTTCTCTGTGTTATGCAGCCGTACAAATGACCCCCCAAGTTACACACTATACATGCTAATCCTAATGCCCCCATTCTTTTTCCCCGCCCTTATAACTCCCTTCCCACAAACCCTACCCAGTCCCTTTCTCTTTGGTAACTGTTAATCCACTCTCGGGTTCTGTGAGTCTGCTGCTGTCTTTTAATTCAGTTTTTCTTTGTTATCATAGTCCACACATGAGTGAAATCATTTGGTACATGTATTTCTCCTCCTTGAATATTTGACTGAGCATAATACCCTCTAGCTCCATCCACGTTATTGCAAATGATAGGATTTGTTTTCTTCTTATGGCTGCCTACTGCACTTTTTAAACTGGATTTCATTCTTCTTTTTTGTTTGTAGTTTCGCTATGTGCTTTCACCATTGCTCTCCTGGTTATGAGCACTAGCTTTGTGTTAATCGATATGTACCGATATCTATCTATATGTCTGTCTATCTATTTATCAATCAATCAATCAATCAATCAATCATCTTTTTGTCTGCCCATCTGTCCTTGTGTACAGAACAGTTAACCATATATCCTATATCACTTTCCTACACTATGCTTCCAAAAATCCTGCAAAGTATCTAGGCTGTAGAGAGACCACTGGGTTCACCGAGACACTTGCAGGTCGAGTCGGTCGCGTGTACCTACAAAACCAGGAAATGGTTGTGCCGGGACTTGAACCCGTGTATCCACTGTCCTCTTTCATCTCCTTATAACTTACTGTCTGTATTTAGCCACATTCTTTGACTAAGTGCTCCCTGAAGACCACAAGTATCATTCCTCTGGGCCTGTTGTCTCGAGAAAAGAAAACTTGTTCTTTGCTCACCACCATGTTTGAAGGACATCAGCGTGATCACCGCCGATAGGACAGTGGGTCAAATAAAAAGGAACACCAATTTCTAGACAGGAGCAGTTGGGAGCTAAGAGTGTATTGCGGGGTGACGTGTTTATTTGAGTGTCCAAACTTCCCTCTTAGGTAGTTATTATATCTTCCCATGCGTGAACATCATAAAACCCACTGATTTCAAAGTCCCAGACGCTTATTATTACAGCAACTCAGTTGTTGAGGTGAGAGACAATGAGAAGTATGTTGCTGCACCACTAAATCAATGGCTGGGAACGGCTGAAACCAAACAAAAAGAATTCACGGAGGCCAGATAGGGCTATTTTCTTCTGACTGTCTCAATGGACTCACACAGAATCCATTTGTTTGATTGTTTGTTTTTCAGTTACACTCGTGAAGGGTACTTGTCCACACACCTTCGGCTTGTAGTTTGTCTGTGTCCTTGGATCTCAAGTGAGTCTCCTGTAAGTAAGCACGTAGGTGTCTTGAGTTTTCATCCCTTCTTTTAATCCTGTGTCTTTTGTTTGCTGCACTCAGTGCCTGACCTTTTATTCTGATGATTCAGAGCTGTGCACTTATTGCACTTAAAGTATTTTATTTATCATTAAGCTAAAATCACTTGAAGAACATTATGTTTACTATGCTCCCCCCTTCACCAAGTACCCCTGAAAAACCTCTTCAGTCCTGTCGATCTGCGTAGTTGGATGCTGTAGACCCCTTCACCATGTCCCTCCCAACAGACCCCGTTACAGTCGCTGTCCATCACTGAGTAGTAAAATGCTATATGATCTCTACTAGCCTTCTCTGGGTCGTACAGCACTCCCCATGCCCCCTCAACCCCAAGCATTATACATGCTAAAACTAATGCCCCATTCTTTCTCCTCACACTTATCCCTCCCTTCAGACCCACCCTGCCCAGTCCTTTTCCCTTTGGTAACTTTTAGTCAACTCTCGGGTTCTGTGAGTCTGCTGCTCTTTTTTTCCTTCAGTTTTTCTTTGTTGTTATACTCCACACATGAGTGAAAACACTTGGTACTTGTCTTTCTCCGCCTGGCCTATTTCTCTGAACATACTACCGTCTAGCACCATCCAGGTCATTGCAAATGGTAGGATTTGTTTTCTTCTTAAGGCTGCTTACTGCACTTTTTAAACTGGATTTCATTCTTCCTTTTTGTTTGTCGTTTAGCTATGTTAATCACCATTCAACTCCTGGTTATGAACAATAGCTTTGTGTCAATCGATATGTATCTGTATCTATCTATCTAATGGTCTGTCTGTCTAAGTATGTATGTATGTATGTATGTATGTATGTATGTATCTATGTATCTATCTATCTATCTATCTATCTTCCTATCATCTATCTATGATGTCTATCTTCGATCAATCTATGTACCTATCTATCTATCTTTCATCTGTCATCTGTGTACCTATCTATCTATGAATCAATCATCTTTTTGTCTGCCCATCTATCCATCTGTACAGAACAGTTAACAACATAGCCTATGTCTCTTCCCTACATTATGCTTCCAGAAATCTTGCAAGGTAACTAAGCCATAAGGAGAGCACTGTGTTGACCCTTACACTTTCATGTAGAGTCAGCCGCGTGTGCTTACAAAACCAGTAAATGGAGGTGAAAGGACTTGAACATGTATCTCTGTCCTCTGTCCTCTTATACTTCCTGCTCGCTTGGTGACTTTATTTAGCCACATTCAGTGAGTAAGTGATCCCTGAAGATCACAAGTATCCTTCGTCTGGTCCGGTTGTCGAAAGAAAAGTGTACTTGGTTCTTTGCACACCACCATGTTTGAGGGACATCGGCGTGATCACTGCTGATAGGTGCAGGGACAAATATAAAGGAACACCTATTTCTGGACAGGAGCAGTTGGGAACAAAGAGTGTGTTGTGGAGTGAAGTGTTTATTTGAGGGTCCAAACTTCCCTCCTTAGGTGGTTATTACTTCTTTACATTCGTGAACATCATAAAAAGCAATGATTTTAAAAGCCCAGACGCATATTATTACAGCAATTCATTTGTTGAGGTGACAGGAAATGAGAAGGAACTTGCTGCACCACTAAATCTATGCCTGAGCACTGCTGAAATCAAACAAAAAGAATTCACGGTGGCTAGATAGGGCTATTTTCTACTGACTCTCTCTGGGGACTCAAACAGAATTCATTTGTTTGTTTGTTTCTTATTTACACTTGTATAGGTAATCTGTCCCCGCCCCTTCAGCTTGTAGTTTGTCTGTGTCCTTGGATCTCAAGTGAGTCTCCAGTAAGGGAGCACGTAGGAGGTCTTGAGTTTTCATCAGTACTTCTAACACTGGGTCTTTTGATTGGAGCACTCAAAGCCTGTACTTTTATTCTGATATTTGAGAGCTGTTCTCTTAATGCACTTTGAAATTCTTTTTGTTCTCATTAATATACAATCACATACAGAACATTATGTTTTCCAGTCTAAACCCTTCACCAAGTCCCCGGCAAAAGCCAGTTACAGTCGCTGTCCGTCAGCGTGTACTAAGATGCTGTAGAATCACTACATGTCTTCTCTGTGTTATGCAGCCGTACAAATGACCCCCCAAGTTACACACTATACATGCTAATCCTAATGCCCCCATTCTTTTTCCCCGCCCTTATAACTCCCTTCCCACAAACCCTACCCAGTCCCTTTCTCTTTGGTAACTGTTAATCCACTCTCGGGTTCTGTGAGTCTGCTGCTGTCTTTTAATTCAGTTTTTCTTTGTTATCATAGTCCACACATGAGTGAAATCATTTGGTACATGTATTTCTCCTCCTTGAATATTTGACTGAGCATAATACCCTCTAGCTCCATCCACGTTATTGCAAATGATAGGATTTGTTTTCTTCTTATGGCTGCCTACTGCACTTTTTAAACTGGATTTCATTCTTCTTTTTTGTTTGTAGTTTCGCTATGTGCTTTCACCATTGCTCTCCTGGTTATGAGCACTAGCTTTGTGTTAATCGATATGTACCGATATCTATCTATATGTCTGTCTATCTATTTATCAATCAATCAATCAATCAATCAATCATCTTTTTGTCTGCCCATCTGTCCTTGTGTACAGAACAGTTAACCATATATCCTATATCACTTTCCTACACTATGCTTCCAAAAATCCTGCAAAGTATCTAGGCTGTAGAGAGACCACTGGGTTCACCGAGACACTTGCAGGTCGAGTCGGCCGCGTGTACCTACAAAACCAGGAAATGGTTGTGCCGGGACTTGAACCCGTGTATCCACTGTCCTCTTTCATCTCCTTATAACTTACTGTCTGTATTTAGCCACATTCTTTGACTAAGTGCTCCCTGAAGACCACAAGTATCATTCCTCTGGGCCTGTTGTCTCGAGAAAAGAAAACTTGTTCTTTGCTCACCACCATGTTTGAAGGACATCAGCGTGATCACCGCCGATAGGACAGTGGGTCAAATAAAAAGGAACACCAATTTCTAGACAGGAGCAGTTGGGAGCTAAGAGTGTATTGCGGGGTGACGTGTTTATTTGAGTGTCCAAACTTCCCTCTTAGGTAGTTATTATATCTTCCCATGCGTGAACATCATAAAACCCACTGATTTCAAAGTCCCAGACGCTTATTATTACAGCAACTCAGTTGTTGAGGTGAGAGACAATGAGAAGTATGTTGCTGCACCACTAAATCAATGGCTGGGAACGGCTGAAACCAAACAAAAAGAATTCACGGAGGCCAGATAGGGCTATTTTCTTCTGACTGTCTCAATGGACTCACACAGAATCCATTTGTTTGATTGTTTGTTTTTCAGTTACACTCGTGAAGGGTACTTGTCCACACACCTTCGGCTTGTAGTTTGTCTGTGTCCTTGGATCTCAAGTGAGTCTCCTGTAAGTAAGCACGTAGGTGTCTTGAGTTTTCATCCCTTCTTTTAATCCTGTGTCTTTTGTTTGCTGCACTCAGTGCCTGACCTTTTATTCTGATGATTCAGAGCTGTGCACTTATTGCACTTAAAGTATTTTATTTATCATTAAGCTAAAATCACTTGAAGAACATTATGTTTACTATGCTCCCCCCTTCACCAAGTACCCCTGAAAAACCTCTTCAGTCCTGTCGATCTGCGTAGTTGGATGCTGTAGACCCCTTCACCATGTCCCTCCCAACAGACCCCGTTACAGTCGCTGTCCATCACTGAGTAGTAAAATGCTATATGATCTCTACTAGCCTTCTCTGGGTCGTACAGCACTCCCCATGCCCCCTCAACCCCAAGCATTATACATGCTAAAACTAATGCCCCATTCTTTCTCCTCACACTTATCCCTCCCTTCAGACCCACCCTGCCCAGTCCTTTTCCCTTTGGTAACTTTTAGTCAACTCTCGGGTTCTGTGAGTCTGCTGCTCTTTTTTTCCTTCAGTTTTTCTTTGTTGTTATACTCCACACATGAGTGAAAACACTTGGTACTTGTCTTTCTCCGCCTGGCCTATTTCTCTGAACATACTACCGTCTAGCACCATCCAGGTCATTGCAAATGGTAGGATTTGTTTTCTTCTTAAGGCTGCTTACTGCACTTTTTAAACTGGATTTCATTCTTCCTTTTTGTTTGTCGTTTAGCTATGTTATTCACCATTCAACTCCTGGTTATGAACAATAGCTTTGTGTCAATCGATATGTATCTGTATCTATCTATCTAATGGTCTGTCTGTCTAAGTATGTATGTATGTATGTATGTATGTATGTATGTATCTATGTATCTATCTATCTATCTATCTATCTTCCTATCATCTATCTATGATGTCTATCTTCGATCAATCTATGTACCTATCTATCTATCTTTCATCTGTCATCTGTGTACCTATCTATCTATGAATCAATCATCTTTTTGTCTGCCCATCTATCCATCTGTACAGAACAGTTAACAACATAGCCTATGTCTCTTCCCTACATTATGCTTCCAGAAATCTTGCAAGGTAACTAAGCCATAAGGAGAGCACTGTGTTGACCGATACACTTTCATGTAGAGTCAGCCGCGTGTGCTTACAAAACCAGTAAATGGAGGTGAAAGGACTTGAACATGTATCTCTGTCCTCTGTCCTCTTATACTTCCTGCTCGCTTGGTGACTTTATTTAGCCACATTCAGTGAGTAAGTGATCCCTGAAGATCACAAGTATCCTTCGTCTGGTCCGGTTGTCGAAAGAAAAGTGTACTTGGTTCTTTGCACACCACCATGTTTGAGGTACATCGGCGTGATCACTGCTGATAGGTGCAGGGACAAATATAAAGGAACACCTATTTCTGGACAGGAGCAGTTGGGAACAAAGAGTGTGTTGTGGAGTGAAGTGTTTATTTGAGGGTCCAAACTTCCCTCCTTAGGTGGTTATTACTTCTTTACATTCGTGAACATCATAAAAAGCAATGATTTTAAAAGCCCAGACGCATATTATTACAGCAATTCATTTGTTGAGGTGACAGGAAATGAGAAGGAACTTGCTGCACCACTAAATCTATGCCTGAGCACTGCTGAAATCAAACAAAAAGAATTCACGGTGGCTAGATAGGGCTATTTTCTACTGACTCTCTCTGGGGACTCAAACAGAATTCATTTGTTTGTTTGTTTCTTATTTACACTTGTATAGGTAATCTGTCCCCGCCCCTTCAGCTTGTAGTTTGTCTGTGTCCTTGGATCTCAAGTGAGTCTCCAGTAAGGGAGCACGTAGGAGGTCTTGAGTTTTCATCAGTACTTCTAACACTGGGTCTTTTGATTGGAGCACTCAAAGCCTGTACTTTTATTCTGATATTTGAGAGCTGTTCTCTTAATGCACTTTGAAATTCTTTTTGTTCTCATTAATATACAATCACATACAGAACATTATGTTTTCCAGTCTAAACCCTTCACCAAGTCCCCGGCAAAAGCCAGTTACAGTCGCTGTCCGTCAGCGTGTACTAAGATGCTGTAGAATCACTACATGTCTTCTCTGTGTTATGCAGCCGTACAAATGACCCCCCAAGTTACACACTATACATGCTAATCCTAATGCCCCCATTCTTTTTCCCCGCCCTTATAACTCCCTTCCCACAAACCCTACCCAGTCCCTTTCTCTTTGGTAACTGTTAATCCACTCTCGGGTTCTGTGAGTCTGCTGCTGTCTTTTAATTCAGTTTTTCTTTGTTATCATAGTCCACACATGAGTGAAATCATTTGGTACATGTATTTCTCCTCCTTGAATATTTGACTGAGCATAATACCCTCTAGCTCCATCCACGTTATTGCAAATGATAGGATTTGTTTTCTTCTTATGGCTGCCTACTGCACTTTTTAAACTGGATTTCATTCTTCTTTTTTGTTTGTAGTTTCGCTATGTGCTTTCACCATTGCTCTCCTGGTTATGAGCACTAGCTTTGTGTTAATCGATATGTACCGATATCTATCTATATGTCTGTCTATCTATTTATCAATCAATCAATCAATCAATCAATCATCTTTTTGTCTGCCCATCTGTCCTTGTGTACAGAACAGTTAACCATATATCCTATATCACTTTCCTACACTATGCTTCCAAAAATCCTGCAAAGTATCTAGGCTGTAGAGAGACCACTGGGTTCACCGAGACACTTGCAGGTCGAGTCGGCCGCGTGTACCTACAAAACCAGGAAATGGTTGTGCCGGGACTTGAACCCGTGTCTCTATCCACTGTCCTCTTTCATCTCCTTATAACTTACTGTCTGTATTTAGCCACATTCTTTGACTAAGTGCTCCCTGAAGACCACAAGTATCATTCCTCTGGGCCTGTTGTCTCGAGAAAAGAAAACTTGTTCTTTGCTCACCACCATGTTTGAAGGACATCAGCGTGATCACCGCCGATAGGACAGTGGGTCAAATAAAAAGGAACACCAATTTCTAGACAGGAGCAGTTGGGAGCTAAGAGTGTATTGTGGGGTGACGTGTTTATTTGAGTGTCCAAACTTCCCTCTTAGGTAGTTATTATATCTTCCCATGCGTGAACATCATAAAACCCACTGATTTCAAAGTCCCAGACGCTTATTATTACAGCAACTCAGTTGTTGAGGTGAGAGACAATGAGAAGTATGTTGCTGCACCACTAAATCAATGGCTGGGAACGGCTGAAACCAAACAAAAAGAATTCACGGAGGCCAGATAGGGCTATTTTCTTCTGACTGTCTCAATGGACTCACACAGAATCCATTTGTTTGATTGTTTGTTTTTCAGTTACACTCGTGAAGGGTACTTGTCCACACACCTTCGGCTTGTAGTTTGTCTGTGTCCTTGGATCTCAAGTGAGTCTCCTGTAAGTAAGCACGTAGGTGTCTTGAGTTTTCATCCCTTCTTTTAATCCTGTGTCTTTTGTTTGCTGCACTCAGTGCCTGACCTTTTATTCTGATGATTCAGAGCTGTGCACTTATTGCACTTAAAGTATTTTATTTATCATTAAGCTAAAATCACTTGAAGAACATTATGTTTACTATGCTCCCCCCTTCACCAAGTACCCCTGAAAAACCTCTTCAGTCCTGTCGATCTGCGTAGTTGGATGCTGTAGACCCCTTCACCATGTCCCTCCCAACAGACCCCGTTACAGTCGCTGTCCATCACTGAGTAGTAAAATGCTATATGATCTCTACTAGCCTTCTCTGGGTCGTACAGCACTCCCCATGCCCCCTCAACCCCAAGCATTATACATGCTAAAACTAATGCCCCATTCTTTCTCCTCACACTTATCCCTCCCTTCAGACCCACCCTGCCCAGTCCTTTTCCCTTTGGTAACTTTTAGTCAACTCTCGGGTTCTGTGAGTCTGCTGCTGTTTTTCTCCTTCAGTTTTTCTTTGTTGTTATACTCCACACATGAGTGAAAACACTTGGTACTTGTCTTTCTCCGCCTGGCCTATTTCTCTGAACATACTACCGTCTAGCTCCATCCAGGTCATTGCAAATGGTAGGATTTGTTTTCTTCTTAAGGCTGCTTACTGCACTTTTTAAACTGGATTTCATTCTTCCTTTTTGTTTGTCGTTTAGCTATGTTATTCACCATTCAACTCCTGGTTATGAACAATAGCTTTGTGTCAATCGATATGTATCTGTATCTATCTATCTAATGGTCTGTCTGTCTAAGTATGTATGTATGTATGTATGTATGTATGTATGTATGTATGTATCTATCTATCTATCTATCTATCTATCTATCTTCCTATCATCTATCTATGATGTCTATCTTCGATCAATCTATGTACCTATCTATCTATCTTTCATCTGTCATCTGTGTACCTATCTATCTATGAATCAATCATCTTTTTGTCTGCCCATCTATCCATCTGTACAGAACAGTTAACAACATAGCCTATGTCTCTTCCCTACATTATGCTTCCAGAAATCTTGCAAGGTAACTAAGCCATAAGGAGAGCACTGTGTTGACCGATACACTTTCATGTAGAGTCAGCCGCGTGTGCTTACAAAACCAGTAAATGGAGGTGAAAGGACTTGAACATGTATCTCTGTCCTCTGTCCTCTTATACTTCCTGCTCGCTTGGTGACTTTATTTAGCCACATTCAGTGAGTAAGTGATCCCTGAAGATCACAAGTATCCTTCGTCTGGTCCGGTTGTCGAAAGAAAAGTGTACTTGGTTCTTTGCACACCACCATGTTTGAGGTACATCGGCGTGATCACTGCTGATAGGTGCAGGGACAAATATAAAGGAACACCTATTTCTGGACAGGAGCAGTTGGGAACAAAGAGTGTGTTGTGGAGTGAAGTGTTTATTTGAGGGTCCAAACTTCCCTCCTTAGGTGGTTATTACTTCTTTACATTCGTGAACATCATAAAAAGCAATGATTTTAAAAGCCCAGACGCATATTATTACAGCAATTCATTTGTTGAGGTGACAGGAAATGAGAAGGAACTTGCTGCACCACTAAATCTATGCCTGAGCACTGCTGAAATCAAACAAAAAGAATTCACGGTGGCTAGATAGGGCTATTTTCTACTGACTCTCTCTGGGGACTCAAACAGAATTCATTTGTTTGTTTGTTTCTTATTTACACTTGTATAGGTAATCTGTCCCCGCCCCTTCAGCTTGTAGTTTGTCTGTGTCCTTGGATCTCAAGTGAGTCTCCAGTAAGGGAGCACGTAGGAGGTCTTGAGTTTTCATCAGTACTTCTAACACTGGGTCTTTTGATTGGAGCACTCAAAGCCTGTACTTTTATTCTGATATTTGAGAGCTGTTCTCTTAATGCACTTTGAAATTCTTTTTGTTCTCATTAATATACAATCACATACAGAACATTATGTTTTCCAGTCTAAACCCTTCACCAAGTCCCCGGCAAAAGCCAGTTACAGTCGCTGTCCGTCAGCGTGTACTAAGATGCTGTAGAATCACTACATGTCTTCTCTGTGTTATGCAGCCGTACAAATGACCCCCCAAGTTACACACTATACATGCTAATCCTAATGCCCCCATTCTTTTTCCCCGCCCTTATAACTCCCTTCCCACAAACCCTACCCAGTCCCTTTCTCTTTGGTAACTGTTAATCCACTCTCGGGTTCTGTGAGTCTGCTGCTGTCTTTTAATTCAGTTTTTCTTTGTTATCATAGTCCACACATGAGTGAAATCATTTGGTACATGTATTTCTCCTCCTTGAATATTTGACTGAGCATAATACCCTCTAGCTCCATCCACGTTATTGCAAATGATAGGATTTGTTTTCTTCTTATGGCTGCCTACTGCACTTTTTAAACTGGATTTCATTCTTCTTTTTTGTTTGTAGTTTCGCTATGTGCTTTCACCATTGCTCTCCTGGTTATGAGCACTAGCTTTGTGTTAATCGATATGTACCGATATCTATCTATATGTCTGTCTATCTATTTATCAATCAATCAATCAATCAATCAATCATCTTTTTGTCTGCCCATCTGTCCTTGTGTACAGAACAGTTAACCATATATCCTATATCACTTTCCTACACTATGCTTCCAAAAATCCTGCAAAGTATCTAGGCTGTAGAGAGACCACTGGGTTCACCGAGACACTTGCAGGTCGAGTCGGCCGCGTGTACCTACAAAACCAGGAAATGGTTGTGCCGGGACTTGAACCCGTGTCTCTATCCACTGTCCTCTTTCATCTCCTTATAATTTACTGTCTGTATTTAGCCACATTCTTTGACTAAGTGCTCCCTGAAGACCACAAGTATCATTCCTCTGGGCCTGTTGTCTCGAGAAAAGAAAACTTGTTCTTTGCTCACCACCATGTTTGAAGGACATCAGCGTGATCACCGCCGATAGGACAGTGGGTCAAATAAAAAGGAACACCAATTTCTAGACAGGAGCAGTTGGGAGCTAAGAGTGTATTGTGGGGTGACGTGTTTATTTGAGTGTCCAAACTTCCCTCTTAGGTAGTTATTATATCTTCCCATGCGTGAACATCATAAAACCCACTGATTTCAAAGTCCCAGACGCTTATTATTACAGCAACGCAGTTGTCGAGGTGAGAGACAATGAGAAGTATGTTGCTGCACCACTAAATCAATGGCTGGGAACGGCTGAAACCAAACAAAAAGAATTCACGGAGGCCAGATAGGGCTATTTTCTTCTGACTGTCTCAATGGACTCACACAGAATCCATTTGTTTGATTGTTTGTTTTTCAGTTACACTCGTGAAGGGTACTTGTCCACACAGCTTCGGCTTGTAGTTTGTCTGTGTCCTTGGATCTCAAGTGAGTCTCCTGTAAGTAAGCACGTAGGTGTCTTGAGTTTTCATCCCTTCTTTTAATCCTGTGTCTTTTGTTTGCTGCACTCAGTGCCTGACCTTTAATTCTGATGATTCAGAGCTGTGCACTTATTGCACTTAAAGTATTTTATTTATCATTAAGCTAAAATCACTTGAAGAACATTATGTTTACTATGCTCCCCCCATCACCAAGTACCCCTGAAAAACCTCTTCAGTCCTGTCGATCTGCGTAGTTGGATGCTGTAGACCCCTTCACCATGTCCCTCCCAACAGACCCCGTTACAGTCGCTGTCCATCACTGAGTAGTAAAATGCTATATGATCTCTACTAGCCTTCTCTGGGTCGTACAGCACTCCCCATGCCCCCTCAACCCCAAGCATTATACATGCTAAAACTAATGCCCCATTCTTTCTCCTCACACTTATCCCTCCCTTCAGACCCACCCTGCCCAGTCCTTTTCCCTTTGGTAACTTTTAGTCAACTCTCGGGTTCTGTGAGTCTGCTGCTGTTTTTTTCCTTCAGTTTTTCTTTGTTGTTATACTCCACACATGAGTGAAAACACTTGGTACTTGTCTTTCTCCGCCTGGCCTATTTCTCTGAACATACTACCGTCTAGCTCCATCCAGGTCATTGCAAATGGTAGGATTTGTTTTCTTCTTAAGGCTGCTTACTGCACTTTTTAAACTGGATTTCATTCTTCCTTTTTGTTTGTCGTTTAGCTATGTTATTCACCATTCAACTCCTGGTTATGAACAATAGCTTTGTGTCAATCGATATGTATCTGTATCTATCTATCTAATGGTCTGTCTGTCTAAGTATGTATGTATGTATGTATGTATGTATGTATGTATGTATGTATGTATCTATCTATCTATCTATCTATCTTCCTATCATCTATCTATGATGTCTATCTTCGATCAATCTATGTACCTATCTATCTATCTTTCATCTGTCATCTGTGTACCTATCTATCTATGAATCAATCATCTTTTTGTCTGCCCATCTATCCATCTGTACAGAACAGTTAACAACATAGCCTATGTCTCTTCCCTACATTATGCTTCCAGAAATCTTGCAAGGTAACTAAGCCATAAGGAGAGCACTGTGTTGACCGATACACTTTCATGTAGAGTCAGCCGCGTGTGCTTACAAAACCAGTAAATGGAGGTGAAAGGACTTGAACATGTATCTCTGTCCTCTGTCCTCTTATACTTCCTGCTCGCTTGGTGACTTTATTTAGCCACATTCAGTGAGTAAGTGATCCCTGAAGATCACAAGTATCCTTCGTCTGGTCCGGTTGTCGAAAGAAAAGTGTACTTGGTTCTTTGCACACCACCATGTTTGAGGGACATCGGCGTGATCACTGCTGATAGGTGCAGGGACAAATATAAAGGAACACCTATTTCTGGACAGGAGCAGTTGGGAACAAAGAGTGTGTTGTGGAGTGAAGTGTTTATTTGAGGGTCCAAACTTCCCTCCTTAGGTGGTTATTACTTCTTTACATTCGTGAACATCATAAAAAGCAATGATTTTAAAAGCCCAGACGCATATTATTACAGCAATTCATTTGTTGAGGTGACAGGAAATGAGAAGGAACTTGCTGCACCACTAAATCTATGCCTGAGCACTGCTGAAATCAAACAAAAAGAATTCACGGTGGCTAGATAGGGCTATTTTCTACTGACTCTCTCTGGGGACTCAAACAGAATTCATTTGTTTGTTTGTTTCTTATTTACACTTGTATAGGTAATCTGTCCCCGCCCCTTCAGCTTGTAGTTTGTCTGTGTCCTTGGATCTCAAGTGAGTCTCCAGTAAGGGAGCACGTAGGAGGTCTTGAGTTTTCATCAGTACTTCTAACACTGGGTCTTTTGATTGGAGCACTCAAAGCCTGTACTTTTATTCTGATATTTGAGAGCTGTTCTCTTAATGCACTTTGAAATTCTTTTTGTTCTCATTAATATACAATCACATACAGAACATTATGTTTTCCAGTCTAAACCCTTCACCAAGTCCCCGGCAAAAGCCAGTTACAGTCGCTGTCCGTCAGCGTGTACTAAGATGCTGTAGAATCACTACATGTCTTCTCTGTGTTATGCAGCCGTACAAATGACCCCCCAAGTTACACACTATACATGCTAATCCTAATGCCCCCATTCTTTTTCCCCGCCCTTATAACTCCCTTCCCACAAACCCTACCCAGTCCCTTTCTCTTTGGTAACTGTTAATCCACTCTCGGGTTCTGTGAGTCTGCTGCTGTCTTTTAATTCAGTTTTTCTTTGTTATCATAGTCCACACATGAGTGAAATCATTTGGTACATGTATTTCTCCTCCTTGAATATTTGACTGAGCATAATACCCTCTAGCTCCATCCACGTTATTGCAAATGATAGGATTTGTTTTCTTCTTATGGCTGCCTACTGCACTTTTTAAACTGGATTTCATTCTTCTTTTTTGTTTGTAGTTTCGCTATGTGCTTTCACCATTGCTCTCCTGGTTATGAGCACTAGCTTTGTGTTAATCGATATGTACCGATATCTATCTATATGTCTGTCTATCTATTTATCAATCAATCAATCAATCAATCAATCATCTTTTTGTCTGCCCATCTGTCCTTGTGTACAGAACAGTTAACCATATATCCTATATCACTTTCCTACACTATGCTTCCAAAAATCCTGCAAAGTATCTAGGCTGTAGAGAGACCACTGGGTTCACCGAGACACTTGCAGGTCGAGTCGGCCGCGTGTACCTACAAAACCAGGAAATGGTTGTGCCGGGACTTGAACCCATGTCTCTATCCACTGTCCTCTTTCATCTCCTTATAACTTACTGTCTGTATTTAGCCACATTCTTCGACTAAGTGCTCCCTGAAGACCACAAGTATCATTCCTCTGGGCCTGTTGTCTCGAGAAAAGAAAACTTGTTCTTTGCTCACCACCATGTTTGAAGGACATCAGCGTGATCACCGCCGATAGGACAGTGGGTCAAATAAAAAGGAACACCAATTTCTAGACAGGAGCAGTTGGGAGCTAAGAGTGTATTGTGGGGTGACGTGTTTATTTGAGTGTCCAAACTTCCCTCTTAGGTAGTTATTACATCTTCCCATGCGTGAACATCATAAAACCCACTGATTTCAAAGTCCCAGACGCTTATTATTACAGCAACTCAGTTGTTGAGGTGAGAGACAATGAGAAGTATGTTGCTGCACCACTAAATCAATGGCTGGGAACGGCTGAAACCAAACAAAAAGAATTCACGGAGGCCAGATAGGGCTATTTTCTTCTGACTGTCTCAATGGACTCACACAGAATCCATTTGTTTGATTGTTTGTTTTTCAGTTACACTCGTGAAGGGTACTTGTCCACACACCTTCGGCTTGTAGTTTGTCTGTGTCCTTGGATCTCAAGTGAGTCTCCTGTAAGTAAGCACGTAGGTGTCTTGAGTTTTCATCCCTTCTTTTAATCCTGTGTCTTTTGTTTGCTGCACTCAGTGCCTGACCTTTTATTCTGATGATTCAGAGCTGTGCACTTATTGCACTTAAAGTATTTTATTTATCATTAAGCTAAAATCACTTGAAGAACATTATGTTTACTATGCTCCCCCCTTCACCAAGTACCCCTGAAAAACCTCTTCAGTCCTGTCGATCTGCGTAGTTGGATGCTGTAGACCCCTTCACCATGTCCCTCCCAACAGACCCCGTTACAGTCGCTGTCCATCACTGAGTAGTAAAATGCTATATGATCTCTACTAGCCTTCTCTGGGTCGTACAGCACTCCCCATGCCCCCTCAACCCCAAGCATTATACATGCTAAAACTAATGCCCCATTCTTTCTCCTCACACTTATCCCTCCCTTCAGACCCACCCTGCCCAGTCCTTTTCCCTTTGGTAACTTTTAGTCAACTCTCGGGTTCTGTGAGTCTGCTGCTGTTTTTTTCCTTCAGTTTTTCTTTGTTGTTATACTCCACACATGAGTGAAAACACTTGGTACTTGTCTTTCTCCGCCTGGCCTATTTCTCTGAACATACTACCGTCTAGCTCCATCCAGGTCATTGCAAATGGTAGGATTTGTTTTCTTCTTAAGGCTGCTTACTGCACTTTTTAAACTGGATTTCATTCTTCCTTTTTGTTTGTAGTTTAGCTATGTTATTCACCATTCAACTCCTGGTTATGAACAATAGCTTTGTGTCAATTGATATGTATCTGTATCTATCTATCTAATGGTCTGTCTGTCTATGTATGTATGTATGTATGTATGTATGTATCTATGTATCTATCTATATATCTATCTTCCTATCATCTATCTATGATGTCTATCATCGATCAATCTATGTACCTATCTATCTATCTTTCATCTGTCATCTGTGTACCTATCTATCTATGAATCAATCATCTTTTTGTCTGCCCATCTATCCATCTGTACAGAACAGTTAACAACATAGCCTATGTCTCTTCCCTACATTATGCTTCCAGAAATCTTGCAAGGTAACTAAGCCATAAGGAGAGCACTGTGTTGACCCTTACACTTTCATGTAGAGTCAGCCGCGTGTGCTTACAAAACCAGTAAATGGAGGTGAAAGGACTTGAACATGTATCTCTGTCCTCTGTCCTCTTATACTTCCTGCTCGCTTGGTGACTTTATTTAGCCACATTCAGTGAGTAAGTGATCCCTGAAGATCACAAGTATCCTTCGTCTGGTCCGGTTGTCGAAAGAAAAGTGTACTTGGTTCTTTGCACACCACCATGTTTGAGGGACATCGGCGTGATCACTGCTGATAGGTGCAGGGACAAATATAAAGGAACACCTATTTCTGGACAGGAGCAGTTGGGAACAAAGAGTGTGTTGTGGAGTGAAGTGTTTATTTGAGGGTCCAAACTTCCCTCCTTAGGTGGTTATTACTTCTTTACATTCGTGAACATCATAAAAAGCAATGATTTTAAAAGCCCAGACGCATATTATTACAGCAATTCATTTGTTGAGGTGACAGGAAATGAGAAGGAACTTGCTGCACCACTAAATCTATGCCTGAGCACTGCTGAAATCAAACAAAAAGAATTCACGGTGGCTAGATAGGGCTATTTTCTACTGACTCTCTCTGGGGACTCAAACAGAATTCATTTGTTTGTTTGTTTCTTATTTACACTTGTATAGGTAATCTGTCCCCGCCCCTTCAGCTTGTAGTTTGTCTGTGTCCTTGGATCTCAAGTGAGTCTCCAGTAAGGGAGCACATAGGAGGTCTTGAGTTTTCATCAGTACTTCTAACACTGGGTCTTTTGATTGGAGCACTCAAAGCCTGTACTTTTATTCTGATATTTGAGAGCTGTTCTCTTAATGCACTTTGAAATTCTTTTTGTTCTCATTAATATACAATCACATACAGAACATTATGTTTTCCAGTCTAAACCCTTCACCAAGTCCCCGGCAAAAGCCAGTTACAGTCGCTGTCCGTCAGCGTGTACTAAGATGCTGTAGAATCACTACATGTCTTCTCTGTGTTATGCAGCCGTACAAATGACCCCCCAAGTTACACACTATACATGCTAATCCTAATGCCCCCATTCTTTTTCCCCGCCCTTATAACTCCCTTCCCACAAACCCTACCCAGTCCCTTTCTCTTTGGTAACTGTTAATCCACTCTCGGGTTCTGTGAGTCTGCTGCTGTCTTTTAATTCAGTTTTTCTTTGTTATCATAGTCCACACATGAGTGAAATCATTTGGTACATGTATTTCTCCTCCTTGAATATTTGACTGAGCATAATACCCTCTAGCTCCATCCACGTTATTGCAAATGATAGGATTTGTTTTCTTCTTATGGCTGCCTACTGCACTTTTTAAACTGGATTTCATTCTTCTTTTTTGTTTGTAGTTTCGCTATGTGCTTTCACCATTGCTCTCCTGGTTATGAGCACTAGCTTTGTTTTATCGATATGTACCGATATCTATCTATATGTCTGTCTATCTATTTATCAATCAATCAATCAATCAATCAATCATCTTTTTGTCTGCCCATCTGTCCTTGTGTACAGAACAGTTAACCATATATCCTATATCACTTTCCTACACTATGCTTCCAAAAATCCTGCAAAGTATCTAGGCTGTAGAGAGACCACTGGGTTCACCGAGACACTTGCAGGTCGAGTCGGCCGCGTGTACCTACAAAACCAGGAAATGGTTGTGCCGGGACTTGAACCCGGGTCTCTATCCACTGTCCTCTTTCATCTCCTTATAACTTAATGTCTGTATTTAGCCACATTCTTTGACTAAGTGCTCCCTGAAGACCACAAGTATCATTCCTCTGGGCCTGTTGTCTCGAGAAAAGAAAACTTGTTCTTTGCTCACCACCATGTTTGAAGGACATCAGCGTGATCACCGCCGATAGGACAGTGGGTCAAATAAAAAGGAACACCAATTTCTAGACAGGAGCAGTTGGGAGCTAAGAGTGTATTGTGGGGTGACGTGTTTATTTGAGTGTCCAAACTTCCCTCTTAGGTAGTTATTATATCTTCCCATGCGTGAACATCATAAAACCCACTGATTTCAAAGTCCCAGACGCTTATTATTACAGCAACTCAGTTGTCGAGGTGAGAGACAATGAGAAGTATGTTGCTGCACCACTAAATCAATGGCTGGGAACGGCTGAAACCAAACAAAAAGAATTCACGGAGGCCAGATAGGGCTATTTTCTTCTGACTGTCTCAATGGACTCACACAGAATCCATTTGTTTGATTGTTTGTTTTTCAGTTACACTCGTGAAGGGTACTTGTCCACACACCTTCGGCTTGTAGTTTGTCTGTGTCCTTGGATCTCAAGTGAGTCTCCTGTAAGTAAGCACGTAGGTGTCTTGAGTTTTCAGCCCTTCTTTTAATCCTGTGTCTTTTGTTTGCTGCACTCAGTGCCTGACCTTTTATTCTGATGATTCAGAGCTGTGCACTTATTGCACTTAAAGTATTTTATTTATCATTAAGCTAAAATCACTTGAAGAACATTATGTTTACTATGCTCCCACCTTCACCAAGTACCCCTGAAAAACCTCTTCAGTCCTGTCGATCTGCGTAGTTGGATGCTGTAGACCCCTTCACCATGTCCCTCCCAACAGACCCCGTTACAGTCGCTGTCCATCACTGAGTAGTAAAATGCTATATGACCTCTACTAGCCTTCTCTGGGTCGTACAGCACTCCCCATGCCCCCTCAAACCCAAGCATTATACATGCTAAAACTAATGCCCCATTCCTTCTCCTCACACTTATCCCTCCCTTCAGACCCACCCTGCCCAGTCCATTTCCCTTTGGTAACTTTTAGTCAACTCTCATGTTCTGTGAGTCTGCTGCTGTTTTTTTCCTTCAGTTTTTCTTTGTTGTTATACTCCACACATGAGTGAAAACACTTGGTACTTGTCTTTCTCCGCCTGGCCTATTTCTCTGAACATACTACCGTCTAGCTCCATCCAGGTCATTGCAAATGGTAGGATTTGTTTTCTTCTTAAGGCTGCTTACTGCACTTTTTAAACTGGATTTCATTCTTCCTTTTTGTTTGTAGTTTAGCTATGTTATTCACCATTCAACTCCTGGTTATGAACAACAGCTTTGTGTCAATCGATATGTATCTGTATCTATCTATCTAATGGTCTGTCTGTCTATGTATGTATGTATGTATGTATGTATGTATGTATCTATGTATCTATCTATCTATCTTCCTATCATCTATCTATGATGTCTATCATCGATCAATCTATGTACCTATCTATCTATCTTTCATCTGTCATCTGTGTACCTATCTATCTATGAATCAATCATCTTTTTGTCTGCCCATCTATCCATCTGTACAGAACAGTTAACAACATAGCCTATGTCTCTTCCCTACATTATGCTTCCAGAAATCTTGCAAGGTAACTAAGCCATAAGGAGAGCACTGTGTTGACCCTTACACTTTCATGTAGAGTCAGCCGCGTGTGCTTACAAAACCAGTAAATGGAGGTGAAAGGACTTGAACATGTATCTCTGTCCTCTGTCCTCTTATACTTCCTGCTCGCTTGGTGACTTTATTTAGCCACATTCAGTGAGTAAGTGATCCCTGAAGATCACAAGTATCCTTCGTCTGGTCCGGTTGTCGAAAGAAAAGTGTACTTGGTTCTTTGCACACCACCATGTTTGAGGGACATCGGCGTGATCACTGCTGATAGGTGCAGGGACAAATATAAAGGAACACCTATTTCTGGACAGGAGCAGTTGGGAACAAAGAGTGTGTTGTGGAGTGAAGTGTTTATTTGAGGGTCCAAACTTCCCTCCTTAGGTGGTTATTACTTCTTTACATTCGTGAACATCATAAAAAGCAATGATTTTAAAAGCCCAGACGCATATTATTACAGCAATTCATTTGTTGAGGTGACAGGAAATGAGAAGGAACTTGCTGCACCACTAAATCTATGCCTGAGCACTGCTGAAATCAAACAAAAAGAATTCACGGTGGCTAGATAGGGCTATTTTCTACTGACTCTCTCTGGGGACTCAAACAGAATTCATTTGTTTGTTTGTTTCTTATTTACACTTGTATAGGTAATCTGTCCCCGCCCCTTCAGCTTGTAGTTTGTCTGTGTCCTTGGATCTCAAGTGAGTCTCCAGTAAGGGAGCACGTAGGAGGTCTTGAGTTTTCATCAGTACTTCTAACACTGGGTCTTTTGATTGGAGCACTCAAAGCCTGTACTTTTATTCTGATATTTGAGAGCTGTTCTCTTAATGCACTTTGAAATTCTTTTTGTTCTCATTAATATACAATCACATACAGAACATTATGTTTTCCAGTCTAAACCCTTCACCAAGTCCCCGGCAAAAGCCAGTTACAGTCGCTGTCCGTCAGTGTGTACTAAGATGCTGTAGAATCACTACATGTCTTCTCTGTGTTATGCAGCCGTACAAATGACCCCCCAAGTTACACACTATACATGCTAATCCTAATGCCCCCATTCTTTTTCCCCGCCCTTATAACTCCCTTCCCACAAACCCTACCCAGTCCCTTTCTCTTTGGTAACTGTTAATCCACTCTCGGGTTCTGTGAGTCTGCTGCTGTCTTTTTATTCAGTTTATCTTTGATATCATAGTCCACACATGAGTGAAATCATTTGGTACATGTATTTCTCCTCCTTGAATATTTGACTGAGCATAATACCCTCTAGCTCCATCCACGTTATTGCAAATGATAGGATTTGTTTTCTTCTTATGGCTGCCTACTGCACTTTTTAAACTGGATTTCATTCTTCTTTTTTGTTTGTAGTTTCGCTATGTGCTTTCACCATTGCTCTCCTGGTTATGAGCACTAGCTTTGTTTTATCGTTATGTACCGATATCTATCTATATGTCTGTCTATCTATTTATCAATCAATCAATCAATCAATCAATCAATCAATCATCTTTTTGTCTGCCCATCTGTCCTTGTGTACAGAACAGTTAACCATATATCCTATATCACTTTCCTACACTATGCTTCCAAAAATCCTGCAAAGTATCTAGGCTGTAGAGAGACCACTGGGTTCACCGAGACACTTGCAGGTCGAGTCGGCCGCGTGTACCTACAAAACCAGGAAATGGTTGTGTCGGGACTTGAACCCGGGTCTCTATCCACTGTCCTCTTTCATCTCCTTATAACTTACTGTCTGTATTTAGCCACATTCTTTGACTAAGTGCTCCCTGAAGATAACAAGTATCATTCCTCTGGGCCTGTTGTCTCGAGAAAAGAAAACTTGATCTTTGCTCACCACCATGTTTGAAGGACATCAGCGTGATCACCGCCGATAGGACAGTGGGTCAAATAAAAAGGAACACCAATTTCTAAACAGGAGCAGTTGTGAGCTAAGAGTGTATTGTGGGGTGACGTGTTTATTTGAGTGTCCAAACTTCCCTCTTAGGTAGTTATTATATCTTCCCATGCGTGAACATCATAAAACCCACTGATTTCAAAGTCCCAGACGCTTATTATTACAGCAACTCAGTTGTCGAGGTGAGAGACAATGAGAAGTATGTTGCTGCACCACTAAATCAATGGCTGGGAACGGCTGAAACCAAACAAAAAGAATTCACGGAGGCCAGATAGAGCTATTTTCTTCTGACTGTCTCAATGGACTCACACAGAATCCATTTGTTTGATTGTTTGTTTTTCAGTTACACTCGTGAAGGGTACTTGTCCACACACCTTCGGCTTGTAGTTTGTCTGTGTCCTTGGATCTCAAGTGAGTCTCCTGTAAGTAAGCACGTAGGTGTCTTGAGTTTTCATCCCTTCTTTTAATCCTGTGTCTTTTGTTTGCTGCACTCAGTGCCTGACCTTTTATTCTGATGATTCAGAGCTGTGCACTTATTGCACTTAAAGTATTTTATTTATCATTAAGCTAAAATCACTTGAAGAACATTATGTTTACTATGCTCCCACCTTCACCAAGTACCCCTGAAAAACCTCTTCAGTCCTGTCGATCTGCGTAGTTGGATGCTGTAGACCCCTTCACCATGTCCCTCCCAACAGACCCCGTTACAGTCGCTGTCCATCACTGAGTAGTAAAATGCTATATGACCTCTACTAGCCTTCTCTGGGTCGTACAGCACTCCCCATGCCCCCTCAACCCCAAGCATTATACATGCTAAAACTAATGCCCCATTCCTTCTCCTCACACTTATCCCTCCCTTCAGACCCACCCTGCCCAGTCCATTTCCCTTTGGTAACTTTTAGTCAACTCTCGGGTTCTGTGAGTCTGCTGCTGTTTTTTTCCTTCAGTTTTTCTTTGTTGTTATACTCCACACATGAGTGAAAACACTTGGTACTTGTCTTTCTCCGCCTGGCCTATTTCTCTGAACATACTACCGTCTAGCTCCATCCAGGTCATTGCAAATGGTAGGATTTGTTTTCTTCTTAAGGCTGCTTACTGCACTTTTTAAACTGGATTTCATTCTTCCTTTTTGTTTGTAGTTTAGCTATGTTATTCACCATTCAACTCCTGGTTATGAACAATAGCTTTGTGTCAATCGATATGTATCTGTATCTATCTATCTAATGGTCTGTCTGTCTATGTATGTATGTATGTATGTATGTATGTATCTATGTATCTATCTATCTATCTTCCTATCATCTATCTATGATGTCTATCATCGATCAATCTATGTACCTATCTATCTATCTTTCATCTGTCATCTGTGTACCTATCTATCTATGAATCAATCATCTTTTTGTCTGCCCATCTATCCATCTGTACAGAACAGTTAACAACATAGCCTATGTCTCTTCCCTACATTATGCTTCCAGAAATCTTGCAAGGTAACTAAGCCATAAGGAGAGCACTGTGTTGACCCTTACACTTTCATGTAGAGTCAGCCGCGTGTGCTTACAAAACCAGTAAATGGAGGTGAAAGGACTTGAACATGTATCTCTGTCCTCTGTCCTCTTATACTTCCTGCTCGCTTGGTGACTTTATTTAGCCACATTCAGTGAGTAAGTGATCCCTGAAGATCACAAGTATCCTTCGTCTGGTCCGGTTGTCGAAAGAAAAGTGTACTTGGTTCTTTGCACACCACCATGTTTGAGGGACATCGGCGTGATCACTGCTGATAGGTGCAGGGACAAATATAAAGGAACACCTATTTCTGGACAGGAGCAGTTGGGAACAAAGAGTGTGTTGTGGAGTGAAGTGTTTATTTGAGGGTCCAAACTTCCCTCCTTAGGTGGTTATTACTTCTTTACATTCGTGAACATCATAAAAAGCAATGATTTTAAAAGCCCAGACGCATATTATTACAGCAATTCATTTGTTGAGGTGACAGGAAATGAGAAGGAACTTGCTGCACCACTAAATCTATGCCTGAGCACTGCTGAAATCAAACAAAAAGAATTCACGGTGGCTAGATAGGGCTATTTTCTACTGACTCTCTCTGGGGACTCAAACAGAATTCATTTGTTTGTTTGTTTCTTATTTACACTTGTATAGGTAATCTGTCCCCGCCCCTTCAGCTTGTAGTTTGTCTGTGTCCTTGGATCTCAAGTGAGTCTCCAGTAAGGGAGCACGTAGGAGGTCTTGAGTTTTCATCAGTACTTCTAACACTGGGTCTTTTGATTGGAGCACTCAAAGCCTGTACTTTTATTCTGATATTTGAGAGCTGTTCTCTTAATGCACTTTGAAATTCTTTTTGTTCTCATTAATATACAATCACATACAGAACATTATGTTTTCCAGTCTAAACCCTTCACCAAGTCCCCGGCAAAAGCCAGTTACAGTCGCTGTCCGTCAGTGTGTACTAAGATGCTGTAGAATCACTACATGTCTTCTCTGTGTTATGCAGCCGTACAAATGACCCCCCAAGTTACACACTATACATGCTAATCCTAATGCCCCCATTCTTTTTCCCCGCCCTTATAACTCCCTTCCCACAAACCCTACCCAGTCCCTTTCTCTTTGGTAACTGTTAATCCACTCTCGGGTTCTGTGAGTCTGCTGCTGTCTTTTTATTCAGTTTATCTTTGATATCATAGTCCACACATGAGTGAAATCATTTGGTACATGTATTTCTCCTCCTTGAATATTTGACTGAGCATAATACCCTCTAGCTCCATCCACGTTATTGCAAATGATAGGATTTGTTTTCTTCTTATGGCTGCCTACTGCACTTTTTAAACTGGATTTCATTCTTCTTTTTTGTTTGTAGTTTCGCTATGTGCTTTCACCATTGCTCTCCTGGTTATGAGCACTAGCTTTGTTTTATCGATATGTACCGATATCTATCTATATGTCTGTCTATCTATTTATCAATCAATCAATCAATCAATCAATCAATCAATCATCTTTTTGTCTGCCCATCTGTCCTTGTGTACAGAACAGTTAACCATATATCCTATGTCACTTTCCTACACTATGCTTCCAAAAATCCTGCAAAGTATCTAGGCTGTAGAGAGACCACTGGGTTCACCGAGACACTTGCAGGTCGAGTCGGCCGCGTGTACCTACAAAACCAGGAAATGGTTGTGTCGGGACTTGAACCCGGGTCTCTATCCACTGTCCTCTTTCATCTCCTTATAACTTACTGTCTGTATTTAGCCACATTCTTTGACTAAGTGCTCCCTGAATATAACAAGTATCATTCCTCTGGGCCTGTTGTCTCGAGAAAAGAAAACTTGTTCTTTGCTCACCACCATGTTTGAAGGACATCAGCGTGATCACCGCCGATAGGACAGTGGGTCAAATAAAAAGGAACACCAATTTCTAGACAGGAGCAGTTGGGAGCTAAGAGTGTATTGTGGGGTGACGTGTTTATTTGAGTGTCCAAACTTCCCTCTTAGGTAGTTATTATATCTTCCCATGCGTGAACATCATAAAACCCACTGATTTCAAAGTCCCAGACGCTTATTATTACAGCAACTCAGTTGTCGAGGTGAGAGACAATGAGAAGTATGTTGCTGCACCACTAAATCAATGGCTGGGAACGGCTGAAACCAAACAAAAAGAATTCACGGAGGCCAGATAGGGCTATTTTCTTCTGACTGTCTCAATGGACTCACACAGAATCCATTTGTTTGATTGTTTGTTTTTCAGTTACACTCGTGAAGGGTACTTGTCCACACACCTTCGGCTTGTAGTTTGTCTGTGTCCTTGGATCTCAAGTGAGTCTCCTGTAAGTAAGCACGTAGGTGTCTTGAGTTTTCATCCCTTCTTTTAATCCTGTGTCTTTTGTTTGCTGCACTCAGTGCCTGACCTTTTATTCTTATGATTCAGAGCTGTGCACTTATTGCACTTAAAGTATTTTATTTATCATTAAGCTAAAATCACTTGAAGAACATTATGTTTACTATGCTCCCACCTTCACCAAGTACCCCTGAAAAACCTCTTCAGTCCTGTCGATCTGCGTAGTTGGATGCTGTAGACCCCTTCACCATGTCCCTCCCAACAGACCCCGTTACAGTCGCTGTCCATCACTGAGTAGTAAAATGCTATATGACCTCTACTAGCCTTCTCTGGGTCGTACAGCACTCCCCATGCCCCCTCAACCCCAAGCATTATACATGCTAAAACTAATGCCCCATTCCTTCTCCTCACACTTATCCCTCCCTTCAGACCCACCCTGCCCAGTCCATTTCCCTTTGGTAACTTTTAGTCAACTCTCGGGTTCTGTGAGTCTGCTGCTGTTTTTTTCCTTCAGTTTTTCTTTGTTGTTATACTCCACACATGAGTGAAAACACTTGGTACTTGTCTTTCTCCGCCTGGCCTATTTCTCTGAACATACTACCGTCTAGCTCCATCCAGGTCATTGCAAATGGTAGGATTTGTTTTCTTCTTAAGGCTGCTTACTGCACTTTTTAAACTGGATTTCATTCTTCCTTTTTGTTTGTAGTTTAGCTATGTTATTCACCATTCAACTCCTGGTTATGAACAATAGCTTTGTGTCAATCGATATGTATCTGTATCTATCTATCTAATGGTCTGTCTGTCTAAGTATGTATGTATGTATGTATGTATGTATGTATGTATGTATGTATCTATCTATCTATCTATCTATCTATCTTCCTATCATCTATCTATGATGTCTATCTTCGATCAATCTATGTACCTATCTATCTATCTTTCATCTGTCATCTGTGTACCTATCTATCTATGAATCAATCATCTTTTTGTCTGCCCATCTATCCATCTGTACAGAACAGTTAACAACATAGCCTATGTCTCTTCCCTACATTATGCTTCCAGAAATCTTGCAAGGTAACTAAGCCATAAGGAGAGCACTGTGTTGACCGATACACTTTCATGTAGAGTCAGCCGCGTGTGCTTACAAAACCAGTAAATGGAGGTGAAAGGACTTGAACATGTATCTCTGTCCTCTGTCCTCTTATACTTCCTGCTCGCTTGGTGACTTTATTTAGCCACATTCAGTGAGTAAGTGATCCCTGAAGATCACAAGTATCCTTCGTCTGGTCCGGTTGTCGAAAGAAAAGTGTACTTGGTTCTTTGCACACCACCATGTTTGAGGGACATCGGCGTGATCACTGCTGATAGGTGCAGGGACAAATATAAAGGAACACCTATTTCTGGACAGGAGCAGTTGGGAACAAAGAGTGTGTTGTGGAGTGAAGTGTTTATTTGAGGGTCCAAACTTCCCTCCTTAGGTGGTTATTACTTCTTTACATTCGTGAACATCATAAAAAGCAATGATTTTAAAAGCCCAGACGCATATTATTACAGCAATTCATTTGTTGAGGTGACAGGAAATGAGAAGGAACTTGCTGCACCACTAAATCTATGCCTGAGCACTGCTGAAATCAAACAAAAAGAATTCACGGTGGCTAGATAGGGCTATTTTCTACTGACTCTCTCTGGGGACTCAAACAGAATTCATTTGTTTGTTTGTTTCTTATTTACACTTGTATAGGTAATCTGTCCCCGCCCCTTCAGCTTGTAGTTTGTCTGTGTCCTTGGATCTCAAGTGAGTCTCCAGTAAGGGAGCACGTAGGAGGTCTTGAGTTTTCATCAGTACTTCTAACACTGGGTCTTTTGATTGGAGCACTCAAAGCCTGTACTTTTATTCTGATATTTGAGAGCTGTTCTCTTAATGCACTTTGAAATTCTTTTTGTTCTCATTAATATACAATCACAAACAGAACATTATGTTTTCCAGTCTAAACCCTTCACCAAGTCCCCGGCAAAAGCCAGTTACAGTCGCTGTCCGTCAGCGTGTACTAAGATGCTGTAGAATCACTACATGTCTTCTCTGTGTTATGCAGCCGTACAAATGACCCCCCAAGTTACACACTATACATGCTAATCCTAATGCCCCCATTCTTTTTCCCCGCCCTTATAACTCCCTTCCCACAAACCCTACCCAGTCCCTTTCTCTTTGGTAGCTGTTAATCCACTCTCGGGTTCTGTGAGTCTGCTGCTGTCTTTTTATTCAGTTTATCTTTGTTTTCATAGTCCACACATGAGTGAAATCATTTGGTACATGTATTTCTCCTCCTTGAATATTTGACTGAGCATAATACCCTCTAGCTCCATCCACGTTATTGCAAATGATAGGATTTGTTTTCTTCTTATGGCTGCCTACTGCACTTTTTAAACTGGATTTCATTCTTCTTTTTTGTTTGTAGTTTCGCTATGTGCTTTCACCATTGCTCTCCTGGTTTTGAGCACTAGCTTTATTTTATCGATATGTACCGATATCTATCTATATGTCTGTCTATCTATTTATCAATCACTCAATCAATCATCCTTTTGTCTGTCCATCTGTCCATGTGTGCAGAACAGTTAACCATATACCCTATATCACTTTCCTACACTATGCTCCCAGAAATCCTGCAAAGTATCTAGGCTGCAGAGGGAGCACTGGGTTCACCGAGACATTTGCAGTTCGAGTCGACCGCGTGTGCCTACAAAACCAGGGAATGGTTGTGCTGGGACTTGAACCCGTGTCTCTATCCTCTGTCCTCTTTCATCTCCTTCTAACTTGCTGTCTGTATTTAGCCACATTCATTGACTAAGGGCTCCCTGAAGATCTCAAGTATCATTCCTCTGGGCCTGTTGTCGACAGAAAAGTCAACTTGTTGCTTCGCTCACCACCATGTTTGAAGGACATCAGCGTGATCACTGCCGATAGGACGGAGGGTCAAATAAAAAGGAACACCAATTTCTAGACAGCAGCAGTTGGGAGCTAACAGTGTATTGTGGAGTGATGTGTTTATTTGAGTGTCCAAACTTCCCTCTTTAGGTGGTTATTAGATTTTCACATTCGTGAACATCATAAAATCCACTGATTTCAAAGGTCCAGATGCTTATTATTACAGCAACTCAGTTGTTGAGGTGAGAGAAAATGAGAAGTATGTTGCTGCACCACTAAATCTATGGCTGCGAACTGTTGAAACCAATCAAAAAGAATTCACGGTGGCCAGATAGGGCTATATTCTGCTGACTGTCTCTGGGGACTCAAACAGAATCCATTTGCTTGATTGTTTGATTTTCCGTTTCACTCGTGTAGATTACTTGTCCACACACCTTTGGCTTGTAGTTTGTCTGTGTCGTTGGATCTCATGTGAGTCTCCTGTAAGTAAGCATGTAGGTGTCTTGAGTTTTTATCCCTTCTTTTATCCCTGGGTCTTTTGATTGCAGCACTCAGTGCCTGACCTTTATTCTGATGATTCAGAGCTGTGCACTTATTGCTCTTAAAGAATATTTTTTATCATTTATCTACAATCACGTGAATAATATTATGTTTACTATGCTCCCTCCTTCACCAAGTCCCCCCGAAAAACCTCTTCAGTCACTGTCGATCAGCATAGTTGGGTGCTGTAGACCCCTTCACCATGTCCCCCCCAAAAGTCCCCGTTAAAGTCACTGTCCATCAGTGAGTAGTAAGATGCTATATGATCTCTACTAGTCTTCTCTGTGTTGTACAGTACTCCCCATGCACACCCGACCCCGCGCATTATACATGCTAAACTTAATGCCCCCATTCTTTCTCCCCACACTTATCGCTCCCTTCAGACTCACCCTGCCCAGTCCTTTTTCCTTTGGTTACTTTTAGTCAACTCTCGGGTTCTGTGAGTCTGCTGCTGTTTTTTTACTTCAGTTTTTCTTTGTTGTTATACTCCACACATGAGTGAAATAACTTGGTACTTGCCTTTATCCGCCTGCCCTATTTTTCTGAACATACTACCGTCTTGCTCCATCCACGTCATTGCAAATGGTAGTATTTGTTTTCTTCTTAAGGCTGCTTACTGCACTTTTTAAACTGGATTTCATTCTTCCTTTTTGTTTGTAGTTTAGCTATGTTATTCACCATTCAACTCCTGGTTATGAACAGTAGCTTTGTGTCAATCGACATGTATCTGTATCTATCTATCTAAAGATCTGTCTGTTTATCTATGTATCTATGTTTGTATATATCTATGTATCTATGTATCTATCTATGTATCTATCTATCTATCTTCCTATCATCTATCTATGATGTCTATCATCTATTAATCTATGTACCTATCTATCTCTCTTTCACCTGTTGTCTGTCTACCTATCTATCTATGAAACAGTCATCTTTTTGTCTGTCCATCTATCCTTATGTACAGAACAGTTAACAACATAGCCTATGTCTCTTCCCTACATTATGCTTCCAGAAATCTTGCAAGGTAACTAAGCCAGAAGGAGAGCACTGTGTTCACCGATACGCTTTCAGGTAGAGTCAGCAGAGTGTGCTTACAAAACCAGTAAATGGAGGTGAAAGGACTTGAACCCGTATCTTTGTCCTCTGTCCTCTTATACTTCCTGCTCGCTTGTTGACTTTATTTAGCCACATTCAGTGAGTAAGTGATGCCTGAAGACCACAGGTATCCTTTGTCTGGGCCTGTTTTCGACAGAAAAGTGTACTTGGCCCTTTGCACACCACCATGTTTGAGGGACATTGGCGTGATCACTGCTGATAGGTGGAGGGACAAATATGAATTAACACCTATTTCTGGATAGGAGCAGTTGGGAACAAAGAGTGTGTTGTGGAGTGAAGTGTTTATTTGAGTGTCCAAACTTCCCTCTTTAGGTGGGTATTTCTTCTTTACATTCGTGAACATCATAAAAAGCAATGATTATAAATGCCCAGATGCATATTATTACAGCAATTCATTTGTTGAGGTGAGAGGAAATGAGAAGGAAGTTGCTGCACCACCAAATCTATGCCTGAGCACTGCAGAAACCAAACAAAAAGAATTCACGGTGGCTAGATAGGGCTATTTTCTACTGACTCTCTCTGGGGTCCAAAACAGAATCCATTTCTTTCTTTGTTTCTCAGTTTCACTTGTGTAAGGTACCTGTCCCCGCCCCTTCAGCTTGTAGTTTGTCTGTGTCCTTGGATCTCAAGTGAGTCTCCAGTAAGGGAGCAGGTAGGTGGTCTTGAGATTTCATCAGTTCTTCTAACCCTGTGTCTTTTGATTGGAGCACTCAAAGGCTGTACTTTTATTCTGATATTTGAGAGCTGTGCTCTTACTGCACTTTGAAATTCTTTTTGTTCTCATTAATATACAATCACATGCAGAAAATTATGTTATTCTGTCTACCCTCTTCACCAAGTCACCCCAAATCCCAGTTACAGCCACTCTCTGTCAGCATGTACTAAGATGCTGTAGAATCACTACATGTCTTCTCTGTGTTGTGCAGCCTTACCCATGACACCCCACCCTACACATTATACATGCTAATCCTAATGCCCCCATTCTTTTTCCCCGCACTTATTACTCCCTTCCCACAAACCCTACCCAGTCCCTTTCTCTTTGGTAACTGTAGGTCCACTCTCGGGTTCTGTGAGTCTGCTGCTGTCTTTTCCTTCAGTTTTTCTTTGTTATCATACTCCACACATGAGTGAAATCATTTGGTACATGTATTTCTCCGCCTGGCCTATTTGACTGAGCATAATACCCTCTAGCTCCATCCACGTTATTGCAAATGATAGGATTCGTTTTCTTCTTATGGCTGCTTACTGCACTTTTTAAACTGGATTTCATTCTTCTTTTTTGTTTGTAGTTTTGCAATGTGCTTTCACCATTGCTCTCCTTGTTTTGAGCAGTAGCTTTGTGCTAATCGATATGTACCTATATCTATCTATCTTTCTGTCTATCTATTTATCAATCACTCAATCAATCATCCTTTTGTCTGTCCATCTGTCCATGTGTGCAGAACAGTTAACCATATACCCTATATCACTTTCCTACACTATGCTCCCAGAAATCCTGCAAAGTATCTAGGCTGCAGAGGGAACACTGGGTTCACCGAGACACTTGCAGTTCGAGTCGGCCACGTGTACCTACAAAACCAGGGAATGGTTGTGCTGGAACTTGAACCCGTGTCTCTATCCTCTGTCCTCTTTCATCTCCTTCTAACTTGCTGTCTGTATTTAGCCACATTCATTGACTAAGGGCTCCCTGAAGATCTCAAGTATCATTCCTCTGGGCCTGTTGTCGACAGAAAAGTCAACTTGTTGCTTCGCTCACCACCATGTTTGAAGGACATCAGCGTGATCACCGCCAATAGGACGGAGGGTCAAATAAAAAGGAACACCAATTTCTAGACAGGAGCAGTTGGGAGCTAACAGTGTATTGTGGAGTGACGTGTTTATTTGAGTGTCCAAACTTCCCTCTTCAGGTGGTTATTAGATTTTCACATTCGTGAACATCATAAAATCCACTGATTTCAAAGGCCCAGATGCTTATTATTACAGCAACTCAGTAGTTGAGGTGAGAGAAAATGAGAAGTATGTTACTGCACCACTAAATCTATGGCTGGGAACTGTTGAAACCAAACACAAAGAATTCACGGTGGCCAGATAGGGCTATTTTCTGCTGACTGTCTCTGGGGACTCAAACAGAATCCATTTGCTTGATTGTTTGATTTTCCGTTTCACTCGTGTAGGGTACTTGTCCACAAACCTTCGGCTCGTAGTTTGTCTGTGTCCTTGGATCTCAAGTGAGTCTCCTGTAAGTAAGCACGTAGGTGTCTTGAGTTTTCATCCCTTCTTTTATCCCTGTGTCTTTTGTTTGCAGCACTCAGTGCCTGACCTTTTATTCTGATGATTCAGAGCTGTGCACTTATTGCACTTAAAGAATATTTTTTATCATTAATCTACAATCACGTGAAGAACATTATGTTTACTATGCTCCCCCCTTCACCAAGTCCCCCTGAAAAACCTCTTCAGTCACTGTCGATCAGCGTAGTTGGATGCTGTAGACCCCTTCACCATGTCCCCCCCAAAAGTCCCCGTTACAGTCACTGTCCATCAGTGAGTAGTAAGATGCTATATGATCTCTACTAGTCTTCTCTGTGTTGTACAGTACTCCCCATGCACACCCGACCCCGCGCATTATACATGCTAAACTTAATGCCCCCATTCTTTCTCCCCACACATATCCCTCCCTTCAGACTCACCCTGCCCAGTCCTTTTTCCTGTGGTTACTTTTAGTCAACTCTCGGGTTCTGTGAGTGTGCTGCTGTTTTTTTACTTCAGTTTTTCTTTGTTGTTATACTCCACAGATGAGTGAAATCATTTGGTACTTGCCTTATCCGCCTGCCCTATTTTTCTGAACATACTACCGTCTTGCTCCATCCACGTCATAGCAAATGGTAGTATTTGTTTTCTTCTTAAGGCTGCTTACTGCACTTTTTAAACTGGATTTCATTCTTCCTTTTTGTTTGTAGTTTAGCTATGTTATTCACCATTCAACTCCTGGTTATGAACAATAGCTTTGTGTCAATCGACATGTATCTGTATCTATCTATCTAAAGGTCTGTCTGTCTGTCTCTGTATCTATGTATGTATATATCTATGTATCTTTGTATCTATCTATGTATCTATCTATCTATCTTCCTATCATCTATCTATGATGTCTATCATCTATTAATCTATGTACCTATCTATCTCTCTTTCACCTGTCGTCTGTCTACCTATCTATCTATGAAACAATCATCTTTTTGTCTGCCCATCTATCCTTATGTACAGAACAGTTAACAACATAGCCTATGTCTCTTCCCTACATTATGCTTCCAGAAATCTTTCAAGGTAACTAAGCCATAAGGAGAGCACTGTGTTCGCCGATACGCTTTCAGGTAGAGTCAGCAGAGTGTGCTTACAAAACCAGTAAATGGAGGTGAAATGACTTGAAACCGTATCTTTGTCCTCTGTCCTCTTATACTTCCTGCTCGCTTGTTGACTTTATTTAGCCACATTCAGTGAGTAAGTGATCCCTGAAGACCACAAGTATCCTTCGTCTGGGCCTGTTGTCGACAGAAAAGTGTACTTGGCCCTTTGCACACCACCATGTTTGAGGGACATTGGCGTGATCACTGCTGATAGGTGGAGGGACAAATATGAATTAACACCTATTTCTGGACAGGAGCAGTTGGGAACAAAGAGTGTGTTGTGGAGTGAAGTGTTTATTTGAGTGTCCAAACTTCCCTCTTTAGGTGGGTATTACTTCTTTACATTCGTGAACATCATAAAAAGCAATGCTTATAAATGCCCAGAGGCATATTATTACAGCAATTCATTTGTTGAGGTGAGAGAAAATGAGAAGGAAGTTGCTGCACCACTAAATCTATGCCTGAGCACTGCTGAAACCAAACAAAAAGAATTCACGGTGGCTAGATAGGGCTATTTTCTACTGACTCTCTCTGGGGTCCAAAACAGAATCCATTTCTTTCTTTGTTTCTCAGTTTCACTTGTGTAGGGTACCTGTCCCCGCCCCTTCAGCTTGTAGTTTGTCTGTGTCCTTGGATCTCAAGTGAGTCTCCAGTAAGGGAGCACGTAGGTGGTCTTGAGTTTTCATCAGTTCTTCTAACCCTGTGTCTTTTGATAGGAGCACTCAAAGGCTGTACTTTTATTCTGATATTTGAGAGCTGTGCTCTTACTGCACTTTGAAATTCTTTTTGTTCTCATTAATATACAATCACATGCAGAAAATTATGTTATTCTGTCTACCCTCTTCACCAAGTCACCCCAAATCCCAGTTACAGCCGCTCTCCGTCAGCATGTACTAAGATGCTGTAGAATCACTACATGTCTTCTCTGTGTTGTGCAGCCTTACCCATGACACCCCACCCTACACATTATACATGCTAATCCTAATGCCCCCATTCTTTTTCCCCGCACTTATTACTCCCTTCCCACAAACCCTACCCAGTCCCTTTCTCTTTGGTAACTGTAGGTCCACTCTCGGGTTCTGTGAGTCTGCTGCTGTCTTTTCCTTCAGTTTTTCTTTGTTATCATACTCCACACATGAGTGAAATCATTTGGTACATGTATTTCTCCGCCTGGCCTATTTGACTGAGCATAATACCCTCTAGCTCCATCCACGTTATTGCAAATGATAGGATTCGTTTTCTTCTTATGGCTGCTTACTGCACTTTTTAAACTGGATTTCATTCTTCTTTTTTGTTTGTAGTTTTGCAATGTGCTTTCACCATTGCTCTCCTTGTTTTGAGCAGTAGCTTTGTGCTAATCGATATGTACCTATATCTATCTATCTTTCTGTCTATCTATTTATCAATCACTCAATCAATCATCCTTTTGTCTGTCCATCTGTCCATGTGTGCAGAACAGTTAACCATATACCCTATATCACTTTCCTACACTATGCTCCCAGAAATCCTGCAAAGTATCTAGGCTGCAGAGGGAGCACTGGGTTCACCGAGACACTTGCAGTTCGAGTCGGCCGCGTGTACCTACAAAACCAGGGAATGGTTGTGCTGGGACTTGAACCCGTGTCTCTATCCTCTGTCCTCTTTCATCTCCTTCTAACTTGCTGTCTGTATTTAGCCACATTCATTGACTAAGGGCTCCCTGAAGATCTCAAGTATCATTCCTCTGGGCCTGTTGTCGACAGAAAAGTCAACTTGTTGCTTCGCTCACCACCATGTTTGAAGGACATCAGCGTGATCACCGCCGATAGGACGGAGGGTCAAATAAAAAGGAACACCAATTTCTAGACAGGAGCAGTTGGGAGCTAACAGTGTATTGTGGAGTGACGTGTTTATTTGAGTGTCCAAACTTCCCTCTTCAGGTGGTTATTAGATTTTCACATTCGTGAACATCATAAAATCCACTGATTTCAAAGGCCCAGATGCTTATTATTACAGCAACTCAGTAGTTGAGGTGAGAGAAAATGAGAAGTATGTTGCTGCACCACTAAATCTATGGCTGGGAACTGTTGAAACCAAACACAAAGAATTCACGGTGGCCAGATAGGGCTATTTTCTGCTGACTGTCTCTGGGGACTCAAACAGAATCCATTTGCTTGATTGTTTGATTTTCCGTTTCACTCGTGTAGGGTACTTGTCCACACACCTTCGGCTTGTAGTTTGTCTGTGTCCTTGGATCTCAAGTGAGTCTCCTGTAAGTAAGCACGTAGGTGTCTTGAGTTTTCATCCCTTCTTTTATCCCTGTGTCTTTTGTTTGCAGCACTCAGTGCCTGACCTTTTATTCTGATGATTCAGAGCTGTGCACTTATTGCACTTAAAGAATATTTTTTATCATTAATCTACAATCACGTGAAGAACATTATGTTTACTATGCTCCCCCCTTCACCAAGTCCCCCTGAAAAACCTCTTCAGTCACTGTCGATCAGCGTAGTTGGATGCTGTAGACCCCTTCACCATGTCCCCCCCAAAAGTCCCCGTTACAGTCACTGTCCATCAGTGAGTAGTAAGATGCTATATGATCTCTACTAGTCTTCTCTGTGTTGTACAGTACTCCCCATGCACACCCGACCCCGCGCATTATACATGCTAAACTTAATGCCCCCATTCTTTCTCCCCACACATATCCCTCCCTTCAGACTCACCCTGCCCAGTCCTTTTTTTTTGGTTACTTTTAGTCAACTCTCGGGTTCTGTGAGTCTGCTGCTGTTTTTTTACTTCAGTTTTCCTTTGTTGTTATACTCCACACATGAGTGAAATCACTTGGTACTTGCCTTATCCGCCTGCCCTATTTTTCTGAACATACTACCGTCTTGCTCCATCCACGTCATTGCAAATGGTAGTATTTGTTTTCTTCTTAAGGCTGCTTACTGCACTTTTTAAACTGGATTTCATTCTTCCTTTTTGTTTGTAGTTTAGCTATGTTATTCACCATTCAACTCCTGGTTATGAACAATAGCTTTTTGTCAATCGACATGTATCTGTATCTATCTATCTAAAGGTCTGTCTGTCTGTCTATGTATCTATGTATGTATATATCTATGTATCTTTGTATCTATCTATGTATCTATCTATCTATCTTCCTATCATCTATCTATGATGTCTATCATCTATTAATCTATGTACCTATCTATCTCTCTTTCACCTGTCGTCTGTCTACCTATCTATCTATGAAACAATCATCTTTTTGTCTGCCCATCTATCCTTATGTACAGAACAGTTAACAACATAGCCTATGTCTCTTCCCTACATTATGCTTCCAGAAATCTTGCAAGGTAACTAAGCCAGAAGGAGAGCACTGTGTTCACCGATATGCTTTCAGGTAGAGGCAGCAGAGTGTGCTTACAAAACCAGTAAATGGAGGTGAAAGGACTTGAACCCGTATCTTTGTCCTCTGTCCTCTTATACTTCCTGCTCGCTTGTTGACTTTATTTAGCCACATTCAGTGAGTAAGTGATCCCTGAAGACCACAAGTATCCTTCGTCTGGGCCTGTTGTCGACAGAAAAGTGTACTTGGCCCTTTGCACACCACCATGTTTGAGGGACATTGGCGTGATCACTGCTGATAGGTGGAGGGACAAATATGAATGAACACCTATTTCTGGACAGGAGCAGTTGGGAACAAAGAGTGTGTTGTGGAGTGAAGTGTTTATTTGAGTGTCCAAACTTCCCTCTTTAGGTGGTTATTACAACTTTACATTCGTGAACATCATAAAAAGCAATGCTTATAAATGCCCAGAGGCATATTATTACAGCAATTCATTTGTTGAGGTGAGAGGAAATGAGAAGGAAGTTGCTGCACCACTAAATCTATGCCTGAGCACTGCTGAAACCAAACAAAAAGAATTCACGGTGGCTAGATAGGGCTATTTTCTACTGACTCTCTCTGGGGACCAAAACAGAATCCATTTCTTTCTTTGTTTCTCAGTTTCACTTGTGTAGGGTACCTGTCCCCGCCCCTTCAGCTTGTAGTTTGTCTGTGTCCTTGGATCTCAAGTGAGTCTCCAGTAAGGGAGCACGTAGGTGGTCTTGAGTTTTCATCAGTTCTTCTAACCCTGTGTCTTTTGATAGGAGCACTCAAAGGCTGTACTTTTATTCTGATATTTGAGAGCTGTGCTCTTACTGCACTTTGAAATTCTTTTTGTTCTCATTAATATACAATCACATGCAGAAAATTATGTTATTCTGTCTACCCTCTTCACCAAGTCACCCCAAATCCCAGTTACAGCCGCTCTCCGTCAGCATGTACTAAGATGCTGTAGAATCACTACATGTCTTCTCTGTGTTGTGCAGCCTCACCCATGACACCCCACCCTACACATTATACATGCTAATCCTAATGCCCCCATTCTTTTTCCCCGCACTTATTACTCCCTTCCCACAAACCCTACCCAGTCCCTTTCTCTTTGGTAACTGTAGGTCCACTCTCGGGTTCTGTGAGTCTGCTGCTGTCTTTTCCTTCAGTTTTTCTTTGTTATCATACTCCACACATGAGTGAAATCATTTGGTACATGTATTTCTCCGCCTGGCCTATTTGACTGAGCATAATACCCTCTAGCTCCATCCACGTTATTGCAAATGATAGGATTCGTTTTCTTCTTATGGCTGCTTACTGCACTTTTTAAACTGGATTTCATTCTTCTTTTTTGTTTGTAGTTTTGCAATGTGCTTTCACCATTGCTCTCCTTGTTTTGAGCAGTAGCTTTGTGCTAATCGATATGTACCTATATCTATCTATCTTTCTGTCTATCTATTTATCAATCACTCAATCAATCATCCTTTTGTCTGTCCATCTGTCCATGTGTGCAGAACAGTTAACCATATACCCTATATCACTTTCCTACACTATGCTCCCAGAAATCCTGCAAAGTATCTAGGCTGCAGAGGGAGCACTGGGTTCACCGAGACACTTGCAGTTCGAGTCGGCCGCGTGTACCTACAAAACCAGGGAATGGTTGTGCTGGGACTTGAACCCGTGTCTCTATCCTCTGTCCTCTTTCATCTCCTTCTAACTTGCTGTCTGTATTTAGCCACATTCATTGACTAAGGGCTCCCTGAAGATCTCAAGTATCATTCCTCTGGGCCTGTTGTCGACAGAAAAGTCAACTTGTTGCTTCGCTCACCACCATGTTTGAAGGACATCAGCGTGATCACCGCCGATAGGACGGAGGGTCAAATAAAAAGGAACACCAATTTCTAGACAGGAGCAGTTGGGAGCTAACAGTGTATTGTGGAGTGACGTGTTTATTTGAGTGTCCAAACTTCCCTCTTCAGGTGGTTATTAGATTTTCACATTCGTGAACATCATAAAATCCACTGATTTCAAAGGCCCAGATGCTTATTATTACAGCAACTCAGTAGTTGAGGTGAGAGAAAATGAGAAGTATGTTGCTGCACCACTAAATCTATGGCTGGGAACTGTTGAAACCAAACACAAAGAATTCACGGTGGCCAGATAGGGCTATTTTCTGCTGACTGTCTCTGGGGACTCAAACAGAATCCATTTGCTTGATTGTTTGATTTTCCGTTTCACTCGTGTAGGTTACTTGTCCACACACCTTCGGCTTGTAGTTTGTCTGTGTCCTTGGATCTCAAGTGAGTCTCCTGTAAGTAAGCACGTAGGTGTCTTGAGTTTTCATCCCTTCTTTTATCCCTGTGTCTTTTGTTTGCAGCACTCAGTGCCTGACCTTTTCTTCTGATGATTCAGAGCTGTGCACTTATTGCACTTAAAGAATATTTTTTATCATTAATCTACAATCACGTGAAGAACACTATGTTTACTATGCTCCCCCCTTCACCAAGTCCCCCCGAAAAACCTCTTCAGTCACTGTCGATCAGCGTAGTTGGATGCTGTAGACCCCTTCACCATGTCCCCCCCAAAAGTCCCCGTTACAGTCACTGTCCATCAGTGTGTGGTAAGATGCTATATGATCTCTACTAGTCTTCTCTGTGTTGTACAGTACTCCCCATGCACACCCGACCCCGCGCATTATACATGCTAAACTTAATGCCCCCATTCTTTCTCCCCACACATATCCCTCCCTTCAGACTCACCCTGCCCAGTCCTTTTTCCTTTGTTTACTTTTAGTCAACTCTCGGGTTCTGTGAGTCTGCTGCTGTTTTTTTTCTTCAGTTTTTCTTTGTTGTTATACTCCACACATGAGTGAAATCACTTGGTACTTGCCTTATCCGCCTGCCCTATTTTTCTGAACATACCACCGTCTTGCTCCATCCACGTCATTGCAAATGGTAGTATTTGTTTTCTTCTTAAGGCTGCTTACTGCACTTTTTAAACTGGATTTCATTCTTCCTTTTTGTTTGTAGTTTAGCTATGTTATTCACCATTCAACTCCTGGTTATGAACAATAGCTTTTTGTCAATCGACATGTATCTGTATCTATCTATCTAAAGGTCTGTCTGTCTGTCTCTGTATCTATGTATGTATATATCTATGTATCTTTGTATCTATCTATGTATCTATCTATCTATCTTCCTATCATCTATCTATGATGTCTATCATCTATTAATCTATGTACCTATCTATCTCTCTTTCACCTGTCGTCTGTCTACCTATCTATCTATGAAACAATCATCTTTTTGTCTGCCCATCTATCCTTATGTACAGAACAGTTAACAACATAGCCTATGTCTCTTCCCTACATTATGCTTCCAGAAATCTTGCAAGGTAACTAAGCCAGAAGGAGAGCACTGTGTTCACCGATACGCTTTCAGGTAGAGTCAGCAGAGTGTGCTTACAAAACCAGTAAATGGAGGAGAAAGGACTTGAACCCGTATCTTTGTCCTCTGTCCTCTTATACTTCCTGCTCGCTTGTTGACTTTATTTAGCCACATTCAGTGAGTAAGTGATCCCTGAAGACCACAAGTATCCTTCGTCTGGGCCTGTTGTCGACAGAAAAGTGTACTTGGCCCTTTGCACACCACCATGTTTGAGGGACATTGGCGTGATCACTGCTGATAGGTGGAGGGACAAATATGAATGAACACCTATTTCTGGACAGGAGCAGTTGGGAACAAAGAGTGTGTTGTGGAGTGAAGTGTTTATTTGAGTGTCCAAACTTCCCTCTTTAGGTGGTTATTACAACTTTACATTCGTGAACATCATAAAAAGCAATGCTTATAAATGCCCAGAGGCATATTATTACAGCAATTCATTTGTTGAGGTGAGAGGAAATGAGAAGGAAGTTGCTGCACCACTAAATCTATGCCTGAGCACTGCTGAAACCAAACAAAAAGAATTCACGGTGGCTAGATAGGGCTATTTTCTACTGACTCTCTCTGGGGACCAAAACAGAATCCATTTCTTTCTTTGTTTCTCAGTTTCACTTGTGTAGGGTACCTGTCCCCGCCCCTTCAGCTTGTAGTTTGTCTGTGTCCTTGGATCTCAAGTGAGTCTCCAGTAAGGGAGCACGTAGGTGGTCTTGAGTTTTCATCAGTTCTTCTAACCCTGTGTCTTTTGATAGGAGCACTCAAAGGCTGTACTTTTATTCTGATATTTGAGAGCTGTGCTCTTACTGCACTTTGAAATTCTTTTTGTTCTCATTAATATACAATCACATGCAGAAAATTATGTTATTCTGTCTACCCTCTTCACCAAGTCACCCCAAATCCCAGTTACAGCCGCTCTCCGTCAGCATGTACTAAGATGCTGTAGAATCACTACATGTCTTCTCTGTGTTGTGCAGCCTCACCCATGACACCCCACCCTACACATTATACATGCTAATCCTAATGCCCCCATTCTTTTTCCCCGCACTTATTACTCCCTTCCCACAAACCCTACCCAGTCCCTTTCTCTTTGGTAACTGTAGGTCCACTCTCGGGTTCTGTGAGTCTGCTGCTGTCTTTTCCTTCAGTTTTTCTTTGTTATCATACTCCACACATGAGTGAAATCATTTGGTACATGTATTTCTCCGCCTGGCCTATTTGACTGAGCATAATACCCTCTAGCTCCATCCACGTTATTGCAAATGATAGGATTCGTTTTCTTCTTATGGCTGCTTACTGCACTTTTTAAACTGGATTTCATTCTTCTTTTTTGTTTGTAGTTTTGCAATGTGCTTTCACCATTGCTCTCCTTGTTTTGAGCAGTAGCTTTGTGCTAATCGATATGTACCTATATCTATCTATCTTTCTGTCTATCTATTTATCAATCACTCAATCAATCATCCTTTTGTCTGTCCATCTGTCCATGTGTGCAGAACAGTTAACCATATACCCTATATCACTTTCCTACACTATGCTCCCAGAAATCCTGCAAAGTATCTAGGCTGCAGAGGGAGCACTGGGTTCACCGAGACACTTGCAGTTCGAGTCGGCCGCGTGTACCTACAAAACCAGGGAATGGTTGTGCTGGGACTTGAACCCGTGTCTCTATCCTCTGTCCTCTTTCATCTCCTTCTAACTTGCTGTCTGTATTTAGCCACATTCATTGACTAAGGGCTCCCTGAAGATCTCAAGTATCATTCCTCTGGGCCTGTTGTCGACAGAAAAGTCAACTTGTTGCTTCGCTCACCACCATGTTTGAAGGACATCAGCGTGATCACCGCCGATAGGACGGAGGGTCAAATAAAAAGGAACACCAATTTCTAGACAGGAGCAGTTGGGAGCTAACAGTGTATTGTGGAGTGACGTGTTTATTTGAGTGTCCAAACTTCCCTCTTCAGGTGGTTATTAGATTTTCACATTCGTGAACATCATAAAATCCACTGATTTCAAAGGCCCAGATGCTTATTATTACAGCAACTCAGTAGTTGAGGTGAGAGAAAATGAGAAGTATGTTGCTGCACCACTAAATCTATGGCTGGGAACTGTTGAAACCAAACACAAAGAATTCACGGTGGCCAGATAGGGCTATTTTCTGCTGACTGTCTCTGGGGACTCAAACAGAATCCATTTGCTTGATTGTTTGATTTTCCGTTTCACTCGTGTAGGGTACTTGTCCACACACCTTCGGCTTGTAGTTTGTCTGTGTCCTTGGATCTCAAGTGAGTCTCCTGTAAGTAAGCACGTAGGTGTCTTGAGTTTTCATCCCTTCTTTTATCCCTGTGTCTTTTGTTTGCAGCACTCAGTGCCTGACCTTTTCTTCTGATGATTCAGAGCTGTGCACTTATTGCACTTAAAGAATATTTTTTATCATTAATCTACAATCACGTGAAGAACACTACGTTTACTATGCTCCCCCCTTCACCAAGTCCCCCCGAAAAACCTCTTCAGTCACTGTCGATCAGCGTAGTTGGATGCTGTAGACCCCTTCACCATGTCCCCCCCAAAAGTCCCCGTTACAGTCACTGTCCATCAGTGTGTGGTAAGATGCTATATGATCTCTACTAGTCTTCTCTGTGTTGTACAGTACTCCCCATGCACACCCGACCCCGCGCATTATACATGCTAAACTTAATGCCCCCATTCTTTCTCCCCACACATATCCCTCCCTTCAGACTCACCCTGCCCAGTCCTTTTTCCTTTGTTTACTTTTAGTCAACTCTCGGGTTCTGTGAGTCTGCTGCTGTTTTTTTTTTTCAGTTTTTCTTTGTTGTTATACTCCACACATGAGTGAAATCACTTGGTACTTGCCTTATCCGCCTGCCCTATTTTTCTGAACATACCACCGTCTTGCTCCATCCACGTCATTGCAAATGGTAGTATTTGTTTTCTTCTTAAGGCTGCTTACTGCACTTTTTAAACTGGATTTCATTCTTCCTTTTTGTTTGTAGTTTAGCTATGTTATTCACCATTCAACTCCTGGTTATGAACAATAGCTTTTTGTCAATCGACATGTATCTGTATCTATCTATCTAAAGGTCTGTCTGTCTGTCTCTGTATCTATGTATGTATATATCTATGTATCTTTGTATCTATCTATGTATCTATCTATCTATCTTCCTATCATCTATCTATGATGTCTATCATCTATTAATCTATGTACCTATCTATCTCTCTTTCACCTGTCGTCTGTCTACCTATCTATCTATGAAACAATCATCTTTTTGTCTGCCCATCTATCCTTATGTACAGAACAGTTAACAACATAGCCTATGTCTCTTCCCTACATTATGCTTCCAGAAATCTTGCAAGGTAACTAAGCCAGAAGGAGAGCACTGTGTTCACCGATACGCTTTCAGGTAGAGTCAGCAGAGTGTGCTTACAAAACCAGTAAATGGAGGAGAAAGGACTTGAACCCGTATCTTTGTCCTCTGTCCTCTTATACTTCCTGCTCGCTTGTTGACTTTATTTAGCCACATTCAGTGAGTAAGTGATCCCTGAAGACCACAAGTATCCTTCGTCTGGGCCTGTTGTCGACAGAAAAGTGTACTTGGCCCTTTGCACACCACCATGTTTGAGGGACATTGGCGTGATCACTGCTGATAGGTGGAGGGACAAATATGAATGAACACCTATTTCTGGACAGGAGCAGTTGGGAACAAAGAGTGTGTTGTGGAGTGAAGTGTTTATTTGAGTGTCCAAACTTCCCTCTTTAGGTGGTTATTACAACTTTACATTCGTGAACATCATAAAAAGCAATGCTTATAAATGCCCAGAGGCATATTATTACAGCAATTCATTTGTTGAGGTGAGAGGAAATGAGAAGGAAGTTGCTGCACCACTAAATCTATGCCTGAGCACTGCTGAAACCAAACAAAAAGAATTCACGGTGGCTAGATAGGGCTATTTTCTACTGACTCTCTCTGGGGACCAAAACAGAATCCATTTCTTTCTTTGTTTCTCAGTTTCACTTGTGTAGGGTACCTGTCCCCGCCCCTTCAGCTTGTAGTTTGTCTGTGTCCTTGGATCTCAAGTGAGTCTCCAGTAAGGGAGCACGTAGGTGGTCTTGAGTTTTCATCAGTTCTTCTAACCCTGTGTCTTTTGATAGGAGCACTCAAAGGCTGTACTTTTATTCTGATATTTGAGAGCTGTGCTCTTACTGCACTTTGAAATTCTTTTTGTTCTCATTAATATACAATCACATGCAGAAAATTATGTTATTCTGTCTACCCTCTTCACCAAGTCACCCCAAATCCCAGTTACAGCCGCTCTCCGTCAGCATGTACTAAGATGCTGTAGAATCACTACATGTCTTCTCTGTGTTGTGCAGCCTTACCCATGACACCCCACCCTACACATTATACATGCTAATCCTAATGCCCCCATTCTTTTTCCCCGCACTTATTACTCCCTTCCCACAAACCCTACCCAGTCCCTTTCTCTTTGGTAACTGTAGGTCCACTCTCGGGTTCTGTGAGTCTGCTGCTGTCTTTTCCTTCAGTTTTTCTTTGTTATCATACTCCACACATGAGTGAAATCATTTGGTACATGTATTTCTCCGCCTGGCCTATTTGACTGAGCATAATACCCTCTAGCTCCATCCACGTTATTGCAAATGATAGGATTCGTTTTCTTCTTATGGCTGCTTACTGCACTTTTTAAACTGGATTTCATTCTTCTTTTTTGTTTGTAGTTTTGCAATGTGCTTTCACCATTGCTCTCCTTGTTTTGAGCAGTAGCTTTGTGCTAATCGATATGTACCTATATCTATCTATCTTTCTGTCTATCTATTTATCAATCACTCAATCAATCATCCTTTTGTCTGTCCATCTGTCCATGTGTGCAGAACAGTTAACCATATACCCTATATCACTTTCCTACACTATGCTCCCAGAAATCCTGCAAAGTATCTAGGCTGCAGAGGGAGCACTGGGTTCACCGAGACACTTGCAGTTCGAGTCGGCCGCGTGTACCTACAAAACCAGGGAATGGTTGTGCTGGGACTTGAACCCGTGTCTCTATCCTCTGTCCTCTTTCATCTCCTTCTAACTTGCTGTCTGTATTTAGCCACATTCATTGACTAAGGGCTCCCTGAAGATCTCAAGTATCATTCCTCTGGGCCTGTTGTCGACAGAAAAGTCAACTTGTTGCTTCGCTCACCACCATGTTTGAAGGACATCAGCGTGATCACCGCCGATAGGACGGAGGGTCAAATAAAAAGGAACACCAATTTCTAGACAGGAGCAGTTGGGAGCTAACAGTGTATTGTGGAGTGACGTGTTTATTTGAGTGTCCAAACTTCCCTCTTCAGGTGGTTATTAGATTTTCACATTCGTGAACATCATAAAATCCACTGATTTCAAAGGCCCAGATGCTTATTATTACAGCAACTCAGTAGTTGAGGTGAGAGAAAATGAGAAGTATGTTGCTGCACCACTAAATCTATGGCTGGGAACTGTTGAAACCAAACACAAAGAATTCACGGTGGCCAGATAGGGCTATTTTCTGCTGACTGTCTCTGGGGACTCAAACAGAATCCATTTGCTTGATTGTTTGATTTTCCGTTTCACTCGTGTAGGGTACTTGTCCACACACCTTCGGCTTGTAGTTTGTCTGTGTCCTTGGATCTCAAGTGAGTCTCCTGTAAGTAAGCACGTAGGTGTCTTGAGTTTTCATCCCTTCTTTTATCCCTGTGTCTTTTGTTTGCAGCACTCAGTGCCTGACCTTTTCTTCTGATGATTCAGAGCTGTGCACTTATTGCACTTAAAGAATATTTTTTATCATTAATCTACAATCACGTGAAGAACACTACGTTTACTATGCTCCCCCCTTCACCAAGTCCCCCCGAAAAACCTCTTCAGTCACTGTCGATCAGCGTAGTTGGATGCTGTAGACCCCTTCACCATGTCCCCCCCAAAAGTCCCCGTTACAGTCACTGTCCATCAGTGTGTGGTAAGATGCTATATGATCTCTACTAGTCTTCTCTGTGTTGTACAGTACTCCCCATGCACACCCGACCCCGCGCATTATACATGCTAAACTTAATGCCCCCATTCTTTCTCCCCACACATATCCCTCCCTTCAGACTCACCCTGCCCAGTCCTTTTTCCTTTGTTTACTTTTAGTCAACTCTCGGGTTCTGTGAGTCTGCTGCTGTTTTTTTTTTTCAGTTTTTCTTTGTTGTTATACTCCACACATGAGTGAAATCACTTGGTACTTGCCTTATCCGCCTGCCCTATTTTTCTGAACATACCACCGTCTTGCTCCATCCACGTCATTGCAAATGGTAGTATTTGTTTTCTTCTTAAGGCTGCTTACTGCACTTTTTAAACTGGATTTCATTCTTCGTTTTTGTTTGTAGTTTAGCTATGTTATTCACCATTCAACTCCTGGTTATGAACAATAGCTTTTTGTCAATCGACATGTATCTGTATCTATCTATCTAAAGGTCTGTCTGTCTGTCTCTGTATCTATGTATGTATATATCTATGTATCTTTGTATCTATCTATGTATCTATCTATCTATCTTCCTATCATCTATCTATGATGTCTATCATCTATTAATCTATGTACCTATCTATCTCTCTTTCACCTGTCGTCTGTCTACCTATCTATCTATGAAACAATCATCTTTTTGTCTGCCCATCTATCCTTATGTACAGAACAGTTAACAACATAGCCTATGTCTCTTCCCTACATTATGCTTCCAGAAATCTTGCAAGGTAACTAAGCCAGAAGGAGAGCACTGTGTTCACCGATACGCTTTCAGGTAGAGTCAGCAGAGTGTGCTTACAAAACCAGTAAATGGAGGAGAAAGGACTTGAACCCGTATCTTTGTCCTCTGTCCTCTTATACTTCCTGCTCGCTTGTTGACTTTATTTAGCCACATTCAGTGAGTAAGTGATCCCTGAAGACCACAAGTATCCTTCGTCTGGGCCTGTTGTCGACAGAAAAGTGTACTTGGCCCTTTGCACACCACCATGTTTGAGGGACATTGGCGTGATCACTGCTGATAGGTGGAGGGACAAATATGAATGAACACCTATTTCTGGACAGGAGCAGTTGGGAACAAAGAGTGTGTTGTGGAGTGAAGTGTTTATTTGAGTGTCCAAACTTCCCTCTTTAGGTGGTTATTACAACTTTACATTCGTGAACATCATAAAAAGCAATGCTTATAAATGCCCAGAGGCATATTATTACAGCAATTCATTTGTTGAGGTGAGAGGAAATGAGAAGGAAGTTGCTGCACCACTAAATCTATGCCTGAGCACTGCTGAAACCAAACAAAAAGAATTCACGGTGGCTAGATAGGGCTATTTTCTACTGACTCTCTCTGGGGACCAAAACAGAATCCATTTCTTTCTTTGTTTCTCAGTTTCACTTGTGTAGGGTACCTGTCCCCGCCCCTTCAGCTTGTAGTTTGTCTGTGTCCTTGGATCTCAAGTGAGTCTCCAGTAAGGGAGCACGTAGGTGGTCTTGAGTTTTCATCAGTTCTTCTAACCCTGTGTCTTTTGATAGGAGCACTCAAAGGCTGTACTTTTATTCTGATATTTGAGAGCTGTGCTCTTACTGCACTTTGAAATTCTTTTTGTTCTCATTAATATACAATCACATGCAGAAAATTATGTTATTCTGTCTACCCTCTTCACCAAGTCACCCCAAATCCCAGTTACAGCCGCTCTCCGTCAGCATGTACTAAGATGCTGTAGAATCACTACATGTCTTCTCTGTGTTGTGCAGCCTTACCCATGACACCCCACCCTACACATTATACATGCTAATCCTAATGCCCCCATTCTTTTTCCCCGCACTTATTACTCCCTTCCCACAAACCCTACCCAGTCCCTTTCTCTTTGGTAACTGTAGGTCCACTCTCGGGTTCTGTGAGTCTGCTGCTGTCTTTTCCTTCAGTTTTTCTTTGTTATCATACTCCACACATGAGTGAAATCATTTGGTACATGTATTTCTCCGCCTGGCCTATTTGACTGAGCATAATACCCTCTAGCTCCATCCACGTTATTGCAAATGATAGGATTCGTTTTCTTCTTATGGCTGCTTACTGCACTTTTTAAACTGGATTTCATTCTTCTTTTTTGCTTGTAGTTTTGCAATGTGCTTTCACCATTGCTCTCCTTGTTTTGAGCAGTAGCTTTGTGCTAATCGATATGTACCTATATCTATCTATCTTTCTGTCTATCTATTTATCAATCACTCAATCAATCATCCTTTTGTCTGTCCATCTGTCCATGTGTGCAGAACAGTTAACCATATACCCTATATCACTTTCCTACACTATGCTCCCAGAAATCCTGCAAAGTATCTAGGCTGCAGAGGGAGCACTGGGTTCACCGAGACACTTGCAGTTCGAGTCGGCCGCGTGTACCTACAAAACCAGGGAATGGTTGTGCTGGGACTTGAACCCGTGTCTCTATCCTCTGTCCTCTTTCATCTCCTTCTAACTTGCTGTCTGTATTTAGCCACATTCATTGACTAAGGGCTCCCTGAAGATCTCAAGTATCATTCCTCTGGGCCTGTTGTCGACAGAAAAGTCAACTTGTTGCTTCGCTCACCACCATGTTTGAAGGACATCAGCGTGATCACCGCCGATAGAACGGAGGGTCAAATAAAAAGGAACACCAATTTCTAGACAGGAGCAGTTGGGAGCTAACAGTGTATTGTGGAGTGACGTGTTTATTTGAGTGTCCAAACTTCCCTCTTCAGGTGGTTATTAGATTTTCACATTCGTGAACATCATAAAATCCACTGATTTCAAAGGCCCAGATGCTTATTATTACAGCAACTCAGTAGTTGAGGTGAGAGAAAATGAGAAGTATGTTGCTGCACCACTAAATCTATGGCTGGGAACTGTTGAAACCAAACAAAAAGAATTCACGGTGGCCAGATAGGGCTATTTTCTGCTGACTGTCTCTGGGGACTCAAACAGAATCCATTTGCTTGATTGTTTGATTTTCCGTTTCACTCGTGTAGGGTACTTGTCCACACACCTTCGGCTTGTAGTTTGTCTGTGTCCTTGGATCTCAAGTGAGTCTCCTGTAAGTAAGCACGTAGGTGTCTTGAGTTTTCATCCCTTCTTTTATCCCTGTGTCTTTTGTTTGCAGCACTCAGTGCCTGACCTTTTATTCTGATGATTCAGAGCTGTGCACTTATTGCACTTAAAGAATATTTTTTATCATTAATCTACAATCACGTGAAGAACATTATGTTTACTATGCTCCCCCCTTCACCAAGTCCCCCTGAAAAACCTCTTCAGTCACTGTCGATCAGCGTAGTTGGATGCTGTAGACCCCTTCACCATGTCCCCCCCAAAAGTCCCCGTTACAGTCACTGTCCATCAGTGAGTAGTAAGATGCTATATGATCTCTACTAGTCTTCTCTGTGTTGTACAGTACTCCCCATGCACACCCGACCCCGCGCATTATACATGCTAAACTTAATGCCCCCATTCTTTCTCCCCACACATATCCCTCCCTTCAGACTCACCCTGCCCAGTCCTTTTTCCTGTGGTTACTTTTAGTCAACTCTCGGGTTCTGTGAGTCTGCTGCTGTTTTTTTACTTCAGTTTTTCTTTGTTGTTATACTCCACAGATGAGTGAAATCATTTGGTACTTGCCTTATCCGCCTGCCCTATTTTTCTGAACATACTACCGTCTTGCTCCATCCACGTCATTGCAAATGGTAGTATTTGTTTTCTTCTTAAGGCTGCTTACTGCACTTTTTAAACAGGATTTCATTCTTCCTTTTTGTTTGTAGTTTAGCTATGTTATTCACCATTCAACTCCTGGTTATGAACAAGAGCTTTGTGTCAATCGACATGTATCTGTATCTATCTATCTAAAGGTCTGTCTGTCTGTCTCTGTATCTATGTATGTATATATCTATGTATCTTTGTATCTATCTATGTATCTATCTGTCTATCTTCCTATCATCTATCTATGATGTCTATCATCTATTAATCTATGTACCTATCTATCTCTCTTTCACCTGTCGTCTGTCTACCTATCTATCTATGAAACAATCATCTTTTTGTCTGCCCATCTATCCTTATGTACAGAACAGTTAACAACATAGCCTATGTCTCTTCCCTACATTATGCTTCCAGAAATCTTGCAAGGTAACTAAGCCAGAAGGAGAGCACTGTGTTCACCGATACGCTTTCAGGTAGAGTCAGCAGAGTGTGCTTACAAAACCAGTAAATGGAGGTGAAAGGACTTGAACCCGTATCTTTGTCCTCTGTCCTCTTATACTTCCTGCTCGCTTGTTGACTTTATTTAGCCACATTCAGTGAGTAAGTGATCCCTGAAGACCACAAGTATCCTTCGTCTGGGCCTGTTGTCGACAGAAAAGTGTACTTGGCCCTTTGCACACCACCACGTTTGAGGGACATTGGCGTGATCACTGCTGATAGGTGGAGGGACAAATATGAATTAACACCTATTTCTGGACAGGAGCAGTTGGGAACAAAGAGTATGTTGTGGAGTGAAGTGGTTATTTGAGTGTCCAAACTTCCCTCTTTAGGTGGGTATTTCTTCTTTACATTCGTGAACATCATAAAAAGCAATGATTATAAATGCCCAGACGCATATTATTACAGCAATTCATTTGTTGAGGTGAGAGGAAATGAGAAGGAAGTTGCTGCACCACCAAATCTATGCCTGAGCACTGCTGAAACCAAACAAAAAGAATTCACAGTGGCTAGATAGGGCTATTTTCTACTGACTCTCTCTGGGGTCCAAAACAGAATCCATTTCTTTCTTTGTTTCTCAGTTTCACTTGTGTAGGGTACCTGTCCCCGCCCCTTCAGCTTGTAGTTTGTCTGTGTCCTTGGATCTCAAGTGAGTCTCCAGTAAGGGAGCACGTAGGTGGTCTTGAGTTTTCATCAGTTCTTCTAACCCTGTGTCTTTTGATAGGAGCACTCAAAGGCTGTACTTTTATTCTGATATTTGAGAGCTGTGCTCTTACTGCACTTTGAAATTCTTTTTGTTCTCATTAATATACAATCACATGCAGAAAATTATGTTATTCTGTCTACCCTCTTCACCAAGTCACCCCAAATCCCAGTTACAGCCGCTCTCCGTCAGCATGTACTAAGATGCTGTAGAATCACTACATGTCTTCTCTGTGTTGTGCAGCCTTACCCATGACACCCCACCCTACACATTATACATGCTAATCCTAATGCCCCCATTCTTTTTCCCCGCACTTATTAATCCCTTCCCACAAACCCTACCCAGTCCCTTTCTCTTTGGTAACTGTAGGTCCACTCTCGGGTTCTGTGAGTCTGCTGCTGTCTTTTCCTTCAGTTTTTCTTTGTTATCATACTCCACACATGAGTGAAATCATTTGGTACATGTATTTCTCCGCCTGGCCTATTTGACTGAGCATAATACCCTCTAGCTCCATCCACGTTATTGCAAATGATAGGATTCGTTTTCTTCTTATGGCTGCTTACTGCACTTTTTAAACTGGATTTCATTCTTCTTTTTGTTTGTAGTTTTGCAATGTGCTTTCACCATTGCTCTCCTTGTTTTGAGCAGTAGCTTTGTGCTAATCGATATGTACCTATATCTATCTATCTTTCTGTCTATCTATTTATCAATCACTCAATCAATCATCCTTTTGTCTGTCCATCTGTCCATGTGTGCAGAACAGTTAACCATATACCCTATATCACTTTCCTACACTATGCTCCCAGAAATCCTGCAAAGTATCTAGGCTGCAGAGGGAGCACTGGGTTCACCGAGACACTTGCAGTTCGAGTCGGCCACGTGTACCTACAAAACCAGGGAATGGTTGTGCTGGGACTTGAACCCGTGTCTCTATCCTCTGTCCTCTTTCATCTCCTTCTAACTTGCTGTCTGTATTTAGCCACATTCATTGACTAAGGGCTCCCTGAAGATCTCAAGTATCATTCCTCTGGGCCTGTTGTCGACAGAAAAGTCAACTTGTTGCTTCGCTCACCACCATGTTTGAAGGACATCAGCGTGATCACCGCCGATAGGACGGAGGGTCAAATAAAAAGGAACACCAATTTCTAGACAGGAGCAGTTGGGAGCTAACAGTGTATTGTGGAGTGACGTGTTTATTTGAGTGTCCAAACTTCCCTCTTCAGGTGGTTATTAGATTTTCACATTCGTGAACATCATAAAATCCACTGATTTCAAAGGCCCAGATGCTTATTATTACAGCAACTCAGTAGTTGAGGTGAGAGAAAATGAGAAGTATGTTGCTGCACCACTAAATCTATGGCTGGGAACTGTTGAAACCAAACACAAAGAATTCACGGTGGCCAGATAGGGCTATTTTCTGCTGACTGTCTCTGGGGACTCAAACAGAATCCATTTGCTTGATTGTTTGATTTTCCGTTTCACTCGTGTAGGGTACTTGTCCACACACCTTCGGCTTGTAGTTTGTCTGTGTCCTTGGATCTCAAGTGAGTCTCCTGTAAGTAAGCACGTAGGTGTCTTGAGTTTTCATCCCTTCTTTTATCCCTGTGTCTTTTGTTTGCAGCACTCAGTGCCTGACCTTTTATTCTGATGATTCAGAGCTGTGCACTTATTGCACTTAAAGAATATTTTTTATCATTAATCTACAATCACGTGAAGAACATTATGTTTACTATGCTCCCCCCTTCACCAAGTCCCCCCGAAAAACCTCTTCAGTCACTGTCGATCAGCGTAGTTGGATGCTGTAGACCCCTTCACCATGTCCCCCCCAAAAGTCCCCGTTACAGTCACTGTCCATCAGTGAGTAGTAAGATGCTATATGATCTCTACTAGTCTTCTCTGTGTTGTACAGTACTCCCCATGCACACCCGACCCCGCGCATTATACATGCTAAACTTAATGCCCCCATTCTTTCTCCCCACACATATCCCTCCCTTCAGACTCACCCTGCCCAGTCCTTTTTCCTGTGGTTACTTTTAGTGAACTCTCGGGATCTGTGAGTCTGCTGCTGTTTTTTTACTTCAGTTTTCCTTTGTTGTTATACTCCACAGATGAGTGAAATCATTTGATACTTGCCTTATCCGCCTGCCCTATTTTCCTGAACATACTACCGTCTTGCTCCATCCACGTCATTGCAAATGGTAGTATTTGTTTTCTTCTTAAGGCTGCTTACTGCACTTTTTAAACTGGATTTCATTCTTCCTTTTTGTTTGTAGTTTAGCTATGTTATTCACCATTCAACTCCTGGTTATGAACAATAGCTTTGTGTCAATCAACATGTATCTGTATCTATCTATCTAAAGGTCTGTCTGTCTGTCTCTGTATCTATGTATGTATATATCTATGTATCTTTGTATCTATCTATGTATCTATCTATCTATCTTCCTATCATCTATCTATGATGTCTATCATCTATTAATCTATGTACCTATCTATCTCTCTTTCACCTGTCGTCTGTCTACCTATCTATCTATGAAACAATCATCTTTTTGTCTGCCCATCTATCCTTATGTACAGAACAGTTAACAACATAGCCTATGTCTCTTCCCTACATTATGCTTCCAGAAATCTTGCAAGATAACTAAGCCAGAAGGAGAGCACTGTGTTCACCGATACGCTTTCAGGTAGAGTCAGCAGAGTGTGCTTACAAAACCAGTAAATGGAGGTGAAAGGACTTGAACCCGTATCTTTGTCCTCTGTCCTCTTATACTTCCTGCTCGCTTGTTGACTTTATTTAGCCACATTCAGTGAGTAAGTGATCCCTGAAGACCACAAGTATCCTTCGTCTGGGCCTGTTGTCGACAGAAAAGTGTACTTGGCCCTTTGCACACCACCATGTTTGAGGGACATTGGCGTGATCACTGCTGATAGGTGGAGGGACAAATATGAATTAACACCTATTTCTGGACAGGAGCAGTTGGGAACAAAGAGTGTGTTGTGGAGTGAAGTGTTTATTTGAGTGTCCAAACTTCCCTCTTTAGGTGGGTATTACTTCTTTACATTCGTGAACATCATAAAAAGCAATGCTTATAAATGCCCAGAGGCATATTATTACAGCAATTCATTTGTTGAGGTGAGAGGAAATGAGAAGGAAATTGCTGCACCACTAAATCTATGCCTGAGCACTGCTGAAACCAAACAAAAAGAATTCACGGTGGCTAGATAGGGCTATTTTCTACTGACTCTCTCTGGGGACCAAAACAGAATCCATTTCTTTCTTTGTTTCTCAGTTTCACTTGTGTAGGGTACCTGTCCCCGCCCCTTCAGCTTGTAGTTTGTCTGTGTCCTTGGATCTCAAGTGAGTCTCCTGTAAGTAAGCACGTAGGTGTCTTGAGTTTTCATCCCTTCTTTTATCCCTGTGTCTTTTGTTTGCAGCACTCAGTGCCTGACCTTTTATTCTGATGATTCAGAGCTGTGCACTTATTGCACTTAAAGAATATTTTTTATCATTAATCTACAATCACGTGAAGAACATTATGTTTACTATGCTCCCCCCTTCACCAAGTCCCCCTGAAAAACCTCTTCAGTCACTGTCGATCAGCGTAGTTGGATGCTGTAGACCCATTCACCATGTCCCCCCCAAAAGTCCCCGTTACAGTCACTGTCCATCAGTGAGTAGTAAGATGCTATATGATCTCTACTAGTCTTCTCTGTGTTGTACAGTACTCCCCATGCACACCCGACCCCGCGCATTATACATGCTAAACTTAATGCCCCCATTCTTTCTCCCCACACATATCCCTCCCTTCAGACTCACCCTGCCCAGTCCTTTTTCCTGTGGTTACTTTTAGTGAACTCTCGGGATCTGTGAGTCTGCTGCTGTTTTTTTACTTCAGTTTTCCTTTGTTGTTATACTCCACAGATGAGTGAAATCATTTGATACTTGCCTTATCCGCCTGCCCTATTTTCCTGAACATACTACCGTCTTGCTCCATCCACGTCATTGCAAATGGTAGTATTTGTTTTCTTCTTAAGGCTGCTTACTGCACTTTTTAAACTGGATTTCATTCTTCCTTTTTGTTTGTAGTTTAGCTATGTTATTCACCATTCAACTCCTGGTTATGAACAAGAGCTTTGTGTCAATCGACATGTATCTGTATCTATCTATCTAAAGGTCTGTCTGTCTGTCTCTGTATCTATGTATGTATATATCTATGTATCTTTGTATCTATCTATGTATCTATCTGTCTATCTTCCTATCATCTATCTATGATGTCTATCATCTATTAATCTATGTACCTATCTATCTCTCTTTCACCTGTCGTCTGTCTACCTATCTATCTATGAAACAATCATCTTTTTGTCTGCCCATCTATCCTTATGTACAGAACAGTTAACAACATAGCCTATGTCTCTTCCCTACATTATGCTTCCAGAAATCTTGCAAGGTAACTAAGCCAGAAGGAGAGCACTGTGTTCACCGATACGCTTTCAGGTAGAGTCAGCAGAGTGTGCTTACAAAACCAGTAAATGGAGGTGAAAGGACTTGAACCCGTATCTTTGTCCTCTGTCCTCTTATACTTCCTGCTCGCTTGTTGACTTTATTTAGCCACATTCAGTGAGTAAGTGATCCCTGAAGACCACAAGTATCCTTCGTCTGGGCCTGTTGTCGACAGAAAAGTGTACTTGGCCCTTTGCACACCACCACGTTTGAGGGACATTGGCGTGATCACTGCTGATAGGTGGAGGGACAAATATGAATTAACACCTATTTCTGGACAGGAGCAGTTGGGAACAAAGAGTGTGTTGTGGAGTGAAGTGGTTATTTGAGTGTCCAAACTTCCCTCTTTAGGTGGGTATTTCTTCTTTACATTCGTGAACATCATAAAAAGCAATGATTATAAATGCCCAGACGCATATTATTACAGCAATTCATTTGTTGAGGTGAGAGGAAATGAGAAGGAAGTTGCTGCACCACCAAATCTATGCCTGAGCACTGCAGAAACCAAACAAAAAGAATTCACGGTGGCTAGATAGGGCTATTTTCTACTGACTCTCTCTGGGGTCCAAAACAGAATCCATTTCTTTCTTTGTTTCTCAGTTTCACTTGTGTAGGGTACCTGTCCCCGCCCCTTCAGCTTGTAGTTTGTCTGTGTCCTTGGATCTCAAGTGAGTCTCCAGTAAGGGAGCACGTAGGTGGTCTTGAGTTTTCATCAGTTCTTCTAACCCTGTGTCTTTTGATAGGAGCACTCAAAGGCTGTACTTTTATTCTGATATTTGAGAGCTGTGCTCTTACTGCACTTTGAAATTCTTTTTGTTCTCATTAATATACAATCACATGCAGAAAATTATGTTATTCTGTCTACCCTCTTCACCAAGTCACCCCAAATCCCAGTTATAGCCGCTCTCCGTCAGCATGTACTAAGATGCTGTAGAATCACTACATGTCTTCTCTGTGTTGTGCAGCCTTACCCATGACACCCCACCCTACACATTATACATGCTAATCCTAATGCCCCCATTCTTTTTCCCCGCACTTATTAATCCCTTCCCACAAACCCTACCCAGTCCCTTTCTCTTTGGTAACTGTATGTCCACTCTCGGGTTCTGTGAGTCTGCTGCTGTCTTTTCCTTCAGTTTTTCTTTGTTATCATACTCCACACATGAGTGAAATCATTTGGTACATGTATTTCTCCGCCTGGCCTATTTGACTGAGCATAATACCCTCTAGCTCCATCCACGTTATTGCAAATGATAGGATTCGTTTTCTTCTTATGGCTGCTTACTGCACTTTTTAAACTGGATTTCATTCTTCTTTTTGTTTGTAGTTTTGCAATGTGCTTTCACCATTGCTCTCCTTGTTTTGAGCAGTAGCTTTGTGCTAATCGATATGTACCTATATCTATCTATCTTTCTGTCTATCTATTTATCAATCACTCAATCAATCATCCTTTTGTCTGTCCATCTGTCCATGTGTGCAGAACAGTTAACCATATACCCTATATCACTTTCCTACACTATGCTCCCAGAAATCCTGCAAAGTATCTAGGCTGCAGAGGGAGCACTGGGTTCACCGAGACACTTGCAGTTCGAGTCGGCCGCGTGTACCTACAAAACCAGGGAATGGTTGTGCTGGGACTTGAACCCGTGTCTCTATCCTCTGTCCTCTTTCATCTCCTTCTAACTTGCTGTCTGTATTTAGCCACATTCATTGACTAAGGGCTCCCTGAAGATCTCAAGTATCATTCCTCTGGGCCTGTTGTCGACAGAAAAGTCAACTTGTTGCTTCGCTCACCACCATGTTTGAAGGACATCAGCGTGATCACCGCCGATAGGACGGAGGGTCAAATAAAAAGGAACACCAATTTCTAGACAGGAGCAGTTGGGAGCTAACAGTGTATTGTGGAGTGACGTGTTTATTTGAGTGTCCAAACTTCCCTCTTCAGGTGGTTATTAGATTTTCACATTCGTGAACATCATAAAATCCACTGATTTCAAAGGCCCAGATGCTTATTATTACAGCAACTCAGTAGTTGAGGTGAGAGAAAATGAGAAGTATGTTGCTGCACCACTAAATCTATGGCTGGGAACTGTTGAAACCAAACACAAAGAATTCACGGTGGCCAGATAGGGCTATTTTCTGCTGACTGTCTCTGGGGACTCAAACAGAATCCATTTGCTTGATTGTTTGATTTTCCGTTTCACTCGTGTAGGGTACTTGTCCACACACCTTCGGCTTGTAGTTTGTCTGTGTCCTTGGATCTCAAGTGAGTCTCCTGTAAGTAAGCACGTAGGTGTCTTGAGTTTTCATCCCTTCTTTTATCCCTGTGTCTTTTGTTTGCAGCACTCAGTGCCTGACCTTTTATTCTGATGATTCAGAGCTGTGCACTTATTGCACTTAAAGAATATTTTTTATCATTAATCTACAATCACGTGAAGAACATTATGTTTACTATGCTCCCCCCTTCACCAAGTCCCCACGAAAAACCTCTTCAGTCACTGTCGATCAGCGTAGTTGGATGCTGTAGACCCCTTCACCATGTCCCCCCCAAAAGTCCCCGTTACAGTCACTGTCCATCAGTGAGTAGTAAGATGCTATATGATCTCTACTAGTCTTCTCTGTGTTGTACAGTACTCCCCATGCACACCCGACCCCGCGCATTATACATGCTAAACTTAATGCCCCCATTCTTTCTCCCCACACATATCCCTCCCTTCAGACTCACCCTGCCCAGTCCTTTTTCCTGTGGTTACTTTTAGTGAACTCTCGGGATCTGTGAGTCTGCTGCTGTTTTTTTACTTCAGTTTTCCTTTGTTGTTATACTCCACAGATGAGTGAAATCATTTGGTACTTGCCTTATCCGCCTGCCCTATTTTTCTGAACATACTACCGTCTTGCTCCATCCACGTCATTGCAAATGGTAGTATTTGTTTTCTTCTTAAGGCTGCTTACTGCACTTTTTAAACTGGATTTCATTCTTCCTTTTTGTTTGTAGTTTAGCTATGTTATTCACCATTCAACTCCTGGTTATGAACAATAGCTTTGTGTCAATCAACATGTATCTGTATCTATCTATCTAAAGGTCTGTCTGTCTGTCTCTGTATCTATGTATGTATATATCTATGTATCTTTGTATCTATCTATGTATCTATCTATCTATCTTCCTATCATCTATCTATGATGTCTATCATCTATTAATCTATGTACCTATCTATCTCTCTTTCACCTGTCGTCTGTCTACCTATCTATCTATGAAACAATCATCTTTTTGTCTGCCCATCTATCCTTATGTACAGAACAGTTAACAACATAGCCTATGTCTCTTCCCTACATTAGGCTTCCAGAAATCTTGCAAGATAACTAAGCCAGAAGGAGAGCACTGTGTTCACCGATACGCTTTCAGGTAGAGTCAGCAGAGTGTGCTTACAAAACCAGTAAATGGAGGTGAAAGGACTTGAACCCGTATCTTTGTCCTCTGTCCTCTTATACTTCCTGCTCGCTTGTTGACTTTATTTAGCCACATTCAGTGAGTAAGTGATCCCTGAAGACCACAAGTATCCTTCGTCTGGGCCTGTTGTCGACAGAAAAGTGTACTTGGCCCTTTGCACACCACCATGTTTGAGGGACATTGGCGTGATCACTGCTGATAGGTGGAGGGACAAATATGAATTAACACCTATTTCTGGACAGGAGCAGTTGGGAACAAAGAGTGTGTTGTGGAGTGAAGTGTTTATTTGAGTGTCCAAACTTCCCTCTTTAGGTGGGTATTACTTCTTTACATTCGTGAACATCATAAAAAGCAATGCTTATAAATGCCCAGAGGCATATTATTACAGCAATTCATTTGTTGAGGTGAGAGGAAATGAGAAGGAAATTGCTGCACCACTAAATCTATGCCTGAGCACTGCTGAAACCAAACAAAAAGAATTCACGGTGGCTAGATAGGGCTATTTTCTACTGACTCTCTCTGGGGACCAAAACAGAATCCATTTCTTTCTTTGTTTCTCAGTTTCACTTGTGTAGGGTACCTGTCCCCGCCCCTTCAGCTTGTAGTTTGTCTGTGTCCTTGGATCTCAAGTGAGTCTCCAGTAAGGGAGCACGTAGGTGGTCTTGAGTTTTCATCAGTTCTTCTAACCCTGTGTCTTTTGATAGGAGCACTCAAAGGCTGTACTTTTATTCTGATATTTGAGAGCTGTGCTCTTACTGCACTTTGAAATTCTTTTTGTTCTCATTAATATACAATCACATGCAGAAAATTATGTTATTCTGTCTACCCTCTTCACCAAGTCACCCCAAATCCCAGTTACAGCCGCTCTCCATCAGCATGTACTAAGATGCTGTAGAATCACTACATGTCTTCTCTGTGTTGTGCAGCCTTACCCATGACACCCCACCCTACACATTATACATGCTAATCCTAATGCCCCCATTCTTTTTCCCCGCACTTATTACTCCCTTCCCACAAACCCTACCCAGTCCCTTTCTCTTTGGTAACTGTAGGTCCACTCTCGGGTTCTGTGAGACTGCTGCTGTCTTTTCCTTCAGTTTTTCTTTGTTATCATACTCCACACATGAGTGAAATCATTTGGTACATGTATTTCTCCGCCTGGCCTATTTGACTGAGCATAATACCCTCTAGCTCCATCCACGTTATTGCAAATGATAGGATTCGTTTTCTTCTTATGGCTGCTTACTGCACTTTTTAAACTGGATTTCATTCTTCTTTTTTGTTTGTAGTTTTGCAATGTGCTTTCACCATTGCTCTCCTTGTTTTGAGCAGTAGCTTTGTGCTAATCGATATGTACCTATATCTATCTATCTTTCTGTCTATCTATTTATCAATCACTCAATCAATCATCCTTTTGTCTGTCCATCTGTCCATGTGTGCAGAACAGTTAACCATATACCCTATATCACTTTCCTACACTATGCTCCCAGAAATCCTGCAAAGTATCTAGGCTGCAGAGGGAGCACTGGGTTCACCGAGATACTTGCAGTTCGAGTCGGCCGCGTGTACCTACAAAACCAGGGAATGGTTGTGCTGGGACTTGAACCCGTGTCTCTATCCTCTGTCCTCTTTCATCTCCTTCTAACTTGCTGTCTGTATTTAGCCACATTCATTGACTAAGGGCTCCCTGAAGATCTCAAGTATCATTCCTCTGGGCCTGTTGTCGACAGAAAAGTCAACTTGTTGCTTCGCTCACCACCATGTTTGAAGGACATCAGCGTGATCACCGCCGATAGGATGGAGGGTCAAATAAAAAGGAACACCAATTTCTAGACAGGAGCAGTTGGGAGCTAACAGTGTATTGTGGAGTGATGTGTTTATTTGAGTGTCCAAACTTCCCTCTTTAGGTGGTTATTAGATTTCCACATTCGTGAACATCATAAAATCCACTGATTTCAAAGGCCCAGATGCTTATTATTACAGCAACTCAGTTGTTGAGGTGAGAGAAAATGAGAAGTATGTTGCTGCACCACTAAATCTATGGCTGGGAACTGTTGAAACCAAACACAAAGAATTCACGGTGGCCAGATAGGGCTATTTTCTGCTGACTGTCTCTGGGGACTCAAACAGAATCCATTTGCTTGATTGTTTGATTTTCCGTTTCACTCGTGTAGGGTACTTGTCCACACACCTTCGGCTTGTAGTTTGTCTGTGTCCTTGGATCTCAAGTGAGTCTCCTGTAAGTAAGCACGTAGGTGTCTTGAGTTTTCATCCCTTCTTTTATCCCTGTGTCTTTTGTTTGCAGCACTCAGTGCCTGACCTTTTATTCTGATGATTCAGAGCTGTGCACTTATTGCACTTAAAGAATATTTTTTATCATTAATCTACAATCACGTGAAGAACATTATGTTTACTATGCTCCCCCCTTCACCAAGTCCCCACGAAAAACCTCTTCAGTCACTGTCGATCAGCGTAGTTGGATGCTGTAGACCCCTTCACCATGTCCCCCCCAAAAGTCCCCGTTACAGTCACTGTCCATCAGTGAGTAGTAAGATGCTATATGATCTCTACTAGTCTTCTCTGTGTTGTACAGTACTCCCCATGCACACCCGACCCCGCGCATTATACATGCTAAACTTAATGCCCCCATTCTTTCTCCCCACACATATCCCTCCCTTCAGACTCACCCTGCCCAGTCCTTTTTCCTTTGGTTACTTTTAGTCAACTCTCGGGTTCTGTGAGTCTGCTGCTGTTTTTTTACTTCAGTTTTCCTTTGTTGTTATACTCCACACATGAGTGAAATCACTTGGTACTTGCCTTATCCGCCTGCCCTATTTTTCTGAACATACTACCGTCTTGCTCCATCCACGTCATTGCAAATGGTAGTATTTGTTTTCTTCTTAAGGCTGCTTACTGCACTTTTTAAACTGGATTTCATTCTTCCTTTTTGTTTGTAGTTTAGCTATGTTATTCACCATTCAACTCCTGGTTATGAACAATAGCTTTTTGTCAATCGACATGTATCTGTATCTATCTATCTAAAGGTCTGTCTGTCTGTCTATGTATCTATGTATGTATATATCTATGTATCTTTGTATCTATCTATGTATCTATCTATCTATCTTCCTATCATCTATCTATGATGTCTATCATCTATTAATCTATGTACCTATCTATCTCTCTTTCACCTGTCGTCTGTCTACCTATCTATCTATGAAACAATCATCTTTTTGTCTGCCCATCTATCCTTATGTACAGAACAGTTAACAACATAGCCTATGTCTCTTCCCTACATTATGCTTCCAGAAATCTTGCAAGGTAACTAAGCCAGAAGGAGAGCACTGTGTTCACCGATATGCTTTCAGGTAGAGTCAGCAGAGTGTGCTTACAAAACCAGTAAATGGAGGTGAAAGGACTTGAACCCGTATCTTTGTCCTCTGTCCTCTTATACTTCCTGCTCGCTTGTTGACTTTATTTAGCCACATTCAGTGAGTAAGTGATCCCTGAAGACCACAAGTATCCTTCGTCTGGGCCTGTTGTCGACAGAAAAGTGTACTTGGCCCTTTGCACACCACCATGTTTGAGGGACATTGGCGTGATCACTGCTGATAGGTGGAGGGACAAATATGAATGAACACCTATTTCTGGACAGGAGCAGTTGGGAACAAAGAGTGTGTTGTGGAGTGAAGTGTTTATTTGAGTGTCCAAACTTCCCTCTTTAGGTGGTTATTACAACTTTACATTCGTGAACATCATAAAAAGCAATGCTTATAAATGCCCAGAGGCATATTATTACAGCAATTCATTTGTTGAGGTGAGAGGAAATGAGAAGGAAGTTGCTGCACCACTAAATCTATGCCTGAGCACTGCTGAAACCAAACAAAAAGAATTCACGGTGGCTAGATAGGGCTATTTTCTACTGACTCTCTCTGGGGACCAAAACAGAATCCATTTCTTTCTTTGTTTCTCAGTTTCACTTGTGTAGGGTACCTGTCCCCGCCCCTTCAGCTTGTAGTTTGTCTGTGTCCTTGGATCTCAAGTGAGTCTCCAGTAAGGGAGCACGTAGGTGGTCTTGAGTTTTCATCAGTTCTTCTAACCCTGTGTCTTTTGATAGGAGCACTCAAAGGCTGTACTTTTATTCTGATATTTGAGAGCTGTGCTCTTACTGCACTTTGAAATTCTTTTTGTTCTCATTAATATACAATCACATGCAGAAAATTATGTTATTCTGTCTACCCTCTTCACCAAGTCACCCCAAATCCCAGTTACAGCCGCTCTCCATCAGCATGTACTAAGATGCTGTAGAATCACTACATGTCTTCTCTGTGTTGTGCAGCCTTACCCATGACACCCCACCCTACACATTATACATGCTAATCCTAATGCCCCCATTCTTTTTCCCCGCACTTATTACTCCCTTCCCACAAACCCTACCCAGTCCCTTTCTCTTTGGTAACTGTAGGTCCACTCTCGGGTTCTGTGAGACTGCTGCTGTCTTTTCCTTCAGTTTTTCTTTGTTATCATACTCCACACATGAGTGAAATCATTTGGTACATGTATTTCTCCGCCTGGCCTATTTGACTGAGCATAATACCCTCTAGCTCCATCCACGTTATTGCAAATGATAGGATTCGTTTTCTTCTTATGGCTGCTTACTGCACTTTTTAAACTGGATTTCATTCTTCTTTTTTGTTTGTAGTTTTGCAATGTGCTTTCACCATTGCTCTCCTTGTTTTGAGCAGTAGCTTTGTGCTAATCGATATGTACCTATATCTATCTATCTTTCTGTCTATCTATTTATCAATCACTCAATCAATCATCCTTTTGTCTGTCCATCTGTCCATGTGTGCAGAACAGTTAACCATATACCCTATATCACTTTCCTACACTATGCTCCCAGAAATCCTGCAAAGTATCTAGGCTGCAGAGGGAGCACTGGGTTCACCGAGATACTTGCAGTTCGAGTCGGCCGCGTGTACCTACAAAACCAGGGAATGGTTGTGCTGGGACTTGAACCCGTGTCTCTATCCTCTGTCCTCTTTCATCTCCTTCTAACTTGCTGTCTGTATTTAGCCACATTCATTGACTAAGGGCTCCCTGAAGATCTCAAGTATCATTCCTCTGGGCCTGTTGTCGACAGAAAAGTCAACTTGTTGCTTCGCTCACCACCATGTTTGAAGGACATCAGCGTGATCACCGCCGATAGGATGGAGGGTCAAATAAAAAGGAACACCAATTTCTAGACAGGAGCAGTTGGGAGCTAACAGTGTATTGTGGAGTGATGTGTTTATTTGAGTGTCCAAACTTCCCTCTTTAGGTGGTTATTAGATTTCCACATTCGTGAACATCATAAAATCCACTGATTTCAAAGGCCCAGATGCTTATTATTACAGCAACTCAGTTGTTGAGGTGAGAGAAAATGAGAAGTATGTTGCTGCACCACTAAATCTATGGCTGGGAACTGTTGAAACCAAACACAAAGAATTCACGGTGGCCAGATAGGGCTATTTTCTGCTGACTGTCTCTGGGGACTCAAACAGAATCCATTTGCTTGATTGTTTGATTTTCCGTTTCACTCGTGTAGGGTACTTGTCCACACACCTTCGGCTTGTAGTTTGTCTGTGTCCTTGGATCTCAAGTGAGTCTCCTGTAAGTAAGCACGTAGGTGTCTTGAGTTTTCATCCCTTCTTTTATCCCTGTGTCTTTTGTTTGCAGCACTCAGTGCCTGACCTTTTATTCTGATGATTCAGAGCTGTGCACTTATTGCACTTAAAGAATATTTTTTATCATTAATCTACAATCACGTGAAGAACATTATGTTTACTATGCTCCCCCCTTCACCAAGTCCCCACGAAAAACCTCTTCAGTCACTGTCGATCAGCGTAGTTGGATGCTGTAGACCCCTTCACCATGTCCCCCCCAAAAGTCCCCGTTACAGTCACTGTCCATCAGTGAGTAGTAAGATGCTATATGATCTCTACTAGTCTTCTCTGTGTTGTACAGTACTCCCCATGCACACCCGACCCCGCGCATTATACATGCTAAACTTAATGCCCCCATTCTTTCTCCCCACACATATCCCTCCCTTCAGACTCACCCTGCCCAGTCCTTTTTCCTTTGGTTACTTTTAGTCAACTCTCGGGTTCTGTGAGTCTGCTGCTGTTTTTTTACTTCAGTTTTCCTTTGTTGTTATACTCCACACATGAGTGAAATCACTTGGTACTTGCCTTATCCGCCTGCCCTATTTTTCTGAACATACTACCGTCTTGCTCCATCCACGTCATTGCAAATGGTAGTATTTGTTTTCTTCTTAAGGCTGCTTACTGCACTTTTTAAACTGGATTTCATTCTTCCTTTTTGTTTGTAGTTTAGCTATGTTATTCACCATTCAACTCCTGGTTATGAACAATAGCTTTTTGTCAATCGACATGTATCTGTATCTATCTATCTAAAGGTCTGTCTGTCTGTCTATGTATCTATGTATGTATATATCTATGTATCTTTGTATCTATCTATGTATCTATCTATCTATCTTCCTATCATCTATCTATGATGTCTATCATCTATTAATCTAGGTACCTATCTATCTCTCTTTCACCTGTCGTCTGTCTACCTATCTATCTATGAAACAATCATCTTTTTGTCTGCCCATCTATCCTTATGTACAGAACAGTTAACAACATAGCCTATGTCTCTTCCCTACATTATGCTTCCAGAAATCTTGCAAGGTAACTAAGCCAGAAGGAGAGCACTGTGTTCACCGATATGCTTTCAGGTAGAGTCAGCAGAGTGTGCTTACAAAACCAGTAAATGGAGGTGAAAGGACTTGAACCCGTATCTTTGTCCTCTGTCCTCTTATACTTCCTGCTCGCTTGTTGACTTTATTTAGCCACATTCAGTGAGTAAGTGATCCCTGAAGACCACAAGTATCCTTCGTCTGGGCCTGTTGTCGACAGAAAAGTGTACTTGGCCCTTTGCACACCACCATGTTTGAGGGACATTGGCGTGATCACTGCTGATAGGTGGAGGGACAAATATGAATGAACACCTATTTCTGGACAGGAGCAGTTGGGAACAAAGAGTGTGTTGTGGAGTGAAGTGTTTATTTGAGTGTCCAAACTTCCCTCTTTAGGTGGTTATTACAACTTTACATTCGTGAACATCATAAAAAGCAATGCTTATAAATGCCCAGAGGCATATTATTACAGCAATTCATTTGTTGAGGTGAGAGGAAATGAGAAGGAAGTTGCTGCACCACTAAATCTATGCCTGAGCACTGCTGAAACCAAACAAAAAGAATTCACGGTGGCTAGATAGGGCTATTTTCTACTGACTCTCTCTGGGGACCAAAACAGAATCCATTTCTTTCTTTGTTTCTCAGTTTCACTTGTGTAGGGTACCTGTCCCCGCCCCTTCAGCTTGTAGTTTGTCTGTGTCCTTGGATCTCAAGTGAGTCTCCAGTAAGGGAGCACGTAGGTGGTCTTGAGTTTTCATCAGTTCTTCTAACCCTGTGTCTTTTGATAGGAGCACTCAAAGGCTGTACTTTTATTCTGATATTTGAGAGCTGTGCTCTTACTGCACTTTGAAATTCTTTTTGTTCTCATTAATATACAATCACATGCAGAAAATTATGTTATTCTGTCTACCCTCTTCACCAAGTCACCCCAAATCCCAGTTATAGCCGCTCTCCGTCAGCATGTACTAAGATGCTGTAGAATCACTACATGTCTTCTCTGTGTTGTGCAGCCTTACCCATGACACCCCACCCTACACATTATACATGCTAATCCTAATGCCCCCATTCTTTTTCCCCGCACTTATTACTCCCTTCCCACAAACCCTACCCAGTCCCTTTCTCTTTGGTAACTGTAGGTCCACTCTCGGGTTCTGTGAGTCTGCTGCTGTCTTTTCCTTCAGTTTTTCTTTGTTATCATACTCCACACATGAGTGAAATCATTTGGTACATGTATTTCTCCGCCTGGCCTATTTGACTGAGCATAATACCCTCTAGCTCCATCCACGTTATTGCAAATGATAGGATTCGTTTTCTTCTTATGGCTGCTTACTGCACTTTTTAAACTGGATTTCATTCTTCTTTTTTGTTTGTAGTTTTGCAATGTGCTTTCACCATTGCTCTCCTTGTTTTGAGCAGTAGCTTTGTGCTAATCGATATGTACCTATATCTATCTATCTTTCTGTCTATCTATTTATCAATCACTCAATCAATCATCCTTTTGTCTGTCCATCTGTCCATGTGTGCAGAACAGTTAACCATATACCCTATATCACTTTCCTACACTATGCTCCCAGAAATCCTGCAAAGTATCTAGGCTGCAGAGGGAGCACTGGGTTCACCGAGACACTTGCAGTTCGAGTCGGCCGCGTGTACCTACAAAACCAGGGAATGGTTGTGCTGGGACTTGAACCCGTGTCTCTATCCTCTGTCCTCTTTCATCTCCTTCTAACTTGCTGTCTGTATTTAGCCACATTCATTGACTAAGGGCTCCCTGAAGATCTCAAGTATCATTCCTCTGGGCCTGTTGTCGACAGAAAAGTCAACTTGTTGCTTCGCTCACCACCATGTTTGAAGGACATCAGCGTGATCACCGCCGATAGGACGGAGGGTCAAATAAAAAGGAACACCAATTTCTAGACAGGAGCAGTTGGGAGCTAACAGTGTATTGTGGAGTGACGTGTTTATTTGAGTGTCCAAACTTCCCTCTTCAGGTGGTTATTAGATTTTCACATTCGTGAACATCATAAAATCCACTGATTTCAAAGGCCCAGATGCTTATTATTACAGCAACTCAGTAGTTGAGGTGAGAGAAAATGAGAAGTATGTTGCTGCACCACTAAATCTATGGCTGGGAACTGTTGAAACCAAACACAAAGAATTCACGGTGGCCAGATAGGGCTATTTTCTGCTGACTGTCTCTGGGGACTCAAACAGAATCCATTTGCTTGATTGTTTGATTTTCCGTTTCACTCGTGTAGGGTACTTGTCCACACACCTTCGGCTTGTAGTTTGTCTGTGTCCTTGGATCTCAAGTGAGTCTCCTGTAAGTAAGCACGTAGGTGTCTTGAGTTTTCATCCCTTCTTTTATCCCTGTGTCTTTTCTTTGCAGCACTCAGTGCCTGACCTTTTCTTCTGATGATTCAGAGCTGTGCACTTATTGCACTTAAAGAATATTTTTTATCATTAATCTACAATCACGTGAAGAACATTATGTTTACTATGCTCCCCCCTTCACCAAGTCCCCCCGAAAAGCCTCTTCAGTCACTGTCGATCAGCGTAGTTGGATGCTGTAGACCCCTTCACCATGTCCCCCCCAAAAGTCCCCGTTACAGTCACTGTCCATCAGTGAGTGGTAAGATGCTATATGATCTCTACTAGTCTTCTCTGTGTTGTACAGTACTCCCCATGCACACCCGACCCCGCGCATTATACATGCTAAACTTAATGCCCCCATTCTTTCTCCCCACACATATCCCTCCCTTCAGACTCACCCTGCCCAGTCCTTTTTCCTTTGTTTACTTTTAGTCAACTCTCGGGTTCTGTGAGTCTGCTGCTGTTTTTTTTCTTCAGTTTTTCTTTGTTGTTATACTCCACACATGAGTGAAATCACTTGGTACTTGCCTTATCCGCCTGCCCTATTTTTCTGAACATACCACCGTCTTGCTCCATCCACGTCATTGCAAATGGTAGTATTTGTTTTCTTCTTAAGGCTGCTTACTGCACTTTTTAAACTGGATTTCATTCTTCCTTTTTGTTTGTAGTTTAGCTATGTTATTCACCATTCAACTCCTGGTTATGAACAATAGCTTTTTGTCAATCGACATGTATCTGTATCTATCTATCTAAAGGTCTGTCTGTCTGTCTCTGTATCTATGTATGTATATATCTATGTATCTTTGTATCTATCTATGTATCTATCTATCTATCTTCCTATCATCTATCTATGATGTCTATCATCTATTAATCTATGTACCTATCTATCTCTCTTTCACCTGTCGTCTGTCTACCTATCTATCTATGAAACAATCATCTTTTTGTCTGCCCATCTATCCTTATGTACAGAACAGTTAACAACATAGCCTATGTCTCTTCCCTACATTATGCTTCCAGAAATCTTGCAAGGTAACTAAGCCAGAAGGAGAGCACTGTGTTCACCGATACGCTTTCAGGTAGAGTCAGCAGAGTTTGCTTACAAAACCAGTAAATGGAGGAGAAAGGACTTGAACCCGTATCTTTGTCCTCTCTCCTCTTATACTTCCTGCTCGCTTGTTGACTTTATTTAGCCACATTCAGTGAGTAAGTGATCCCTGAAGACCACAAGTATCCTTCGTCTGGGCCTGTTGTCGACAGAAAAGTGTACTTGGCCCTTTGCACACCACCATGTTTGAGGGACATTGGCGTGATCACTGCTGATAGGTGGAGGGACAAATATGAATGAACACCTATTTCTGGACAGGAGCAGTTGGGAACAAAGAGTGTGTTGTGGAGTGAAGTGTTTATTTGAGTGTCCAAACTTCCCTCTTTAGGTGGTTATTACAACTTTACATTCGTGAACATCATAAAAAGCAATGCTTATAAATGCCCAGAGGCATATTATTACAGCAATTCATTTGTTGAGGTGAGAGGAAATGAGAAGGAAGTTGCTGCACCACTAAATCTATGCCTGAGCACTGCTGAAACCAAACAAAAAGAATTCACGGTGGCTAGATAGGGCTATTTTCTACTGACTCTCTCTGGGGACCAAAACAGAATCCATTTCTTTCTTTGTTTCTCAGTTTCACTTGTGTAGGGTACCTGTCCCCGCCCCTTCAGCTTGTAGTTTGTCTGTGTCCTTGGATCTCAAGTGAGTCTCCAGTAAGGGAGCACGTAGGTGGTCTTGAGTTTTCATCAGTTCTTCTAACCCTGTGTCTTTTGATAGGAGCACTCAAAGGCTGTACTTTTATTCTGATATTTGAGAGCTGTGCTCTTACTGCACTTTGAAATTCTTTTTGTTCTCATTAATATACAATCACATGCAGAAAATTATGTTATTCTGTCTACCCTCTTCACCAAGTCACCCCAAATCCCAGTTACAGCCGCTCTCCGTCAGCATGTACTAAGATGCTGTAGAATCACTACATGTCTTCTCTGTGTTGTGCAGCCTTACCCATGACACCCCACCCTACACATTATACATGCTAATCCTAATGCCCCCATTCTTTTTCCCCGCACTTATTACTCCCTTCCCACAAACCCTACCCAGTCCCTTTCTCTTTGGTAACTGTAGGTCCACTCTCGGGTTCTGTGAGTCTGCTGCTGTCTTTTCCTTCAGTTTTTCTTTGTTATCATACTCCACACATGAGTGAAATCATTTGGTACATGTATTTCTCCGCCTGGCCTATTTGACTGAGCATAATACCCTCTAGCTCCATCCACGTTATTGCAAATGATAGGATTCGTTTTCTTCTTATGGCTGCTTACTGCACTTTTTAAACTGGATTTCATTCTTCTTTTTTGTTTGTAGTTTTGCAATGTGCTTTCACCATTGCTCTCCTTGTTTTGAGCAGTAGCTTTGTGCTAATCGATATGTACCTATATCTATCTATCTTTCTGTCTATCTATTTATCAATCACTCAATCAATCATCCTTTTGTCTGTCCATCTGTCCATGTGTGCAGAACAGTTAACCATATACCCTATATCACTTTCCTACACTATGCTCCCAGAAATCCTGCAAAGTATCTAGGCTGCAGAGGGAGCACTGGGTTCACCGAGACACTTGCAGTTCGAGTCGGCCGCGTGTACCTACAAAACCAGGGAATGGTTGTGCTGGGACTTGAACCCGTGTCTCTATCCTCTGTCCTCTTTCATCTCCTTCTAACTTGCTGTCTGTATTTAGCCACATTCATTGACTAAGGGCTCCCTGAAGATCTCAAGTATCATTCCTCTGGGCCTGTTGTCGACAGAAAAGTCAACTTGTTGCTTCGCTCACCACCATGTTTGAAGGACATCAGCGTGATCACCGCCGATAGGACGGAGGGTCAAATAAAAAGGAACACCAATTTCTAGACAGGAGCAGTTGGGAGCTAACAGTGTATTGTGGAGTGATGTGTTTATTTGAGTGTCCAAACTTCCCTCTTTAGGTGGTTATTAGATTTCCACATTCGTGAACATCATAAAATCCACTGATTTCAAAGGCCCAGATGCTTATTATTACAGCAACTCAGTTGTTGAGGTGAGAGAAAATGAGAAGTATGTTGCTGCACCACTAAATCTATGGCTGGGAACTGTTGAAACCAAACACAAAGAATTCACGGTGGCCAGATAGGGCTATTTTCTGCTGACTGTCTCTGGGGACTCAAACAGAATCCATTTGCTTGATTGTTTGATTTTCCGTTTCACTCGTGTAGGGTACTTGTCCACACACCTTCGGCTTGTAGTTTGTCTGTGTCCTTGGATCTCAAGTGAGTCTCCTGTAAGTAAGCACGTAGGTGTCTTGAGTTTTCATCCCTTCTTTTATCCCTGTGTCTTTTGTTTGCAGCACTCAGTGCCTGACCTTTTATTCTGATGATTCAGAGCTGTGCACTTATTGCACTTAAAGAATATTTTTTATCATTAATCTACAATCACGTGAAGAACATTATGTTTACTATGCTCCCCCCTTCACCAAGTCCCCCTGAAAAACCTCTTCAGTCACTGTCGATCAGCGTAGTTGGATGCTGTAGACCCCTTCACCATGTCCCCCCCAAAAGTCCCCGTTACAGTCACTGTCCATCAGTGAGTAGTAAGATGCTATATGATCTCTACTAGTCTTCTCTGTGTTTTACAGTACTCCCCATGCACACCCGACCCCGCGCATTATACATGCTAAACTTAATGCCCCCATTCTTTCTCCCCACACATATCCCTCCCTTCAGACTCACCCTGCCCAGTCCTTTTTCCTTTGGTTACTTTTAGTCAACTCTCGGGTTCTGTGAGTCTGCTGCTGTTTTTTTACTTCAGTTTTCCTTTGTTGTTATACTCCACACATGAGTGAAATCACTTGGTACTTGCCTTATCCGCCTGCCCTATTTTTCTGAACATACTACCGTCTTGCTCCATCCACGTCATTGCAAATGGTAGTATTTGTTTTCTTCTTAAGGCTGCTTACTGCACTTTTTAAACTGGATTTCATTCTTCCTTTTTGTTTGTAGTTTAGCTATGTTATTCACCATTCAACTCCTGGTTATGAACAATAGCTTTTTGTCAATCGACATGTATCTGTATCTATCTATCTAAAGGTCTGTCTGTCTGTCTATGTATCTATGTATGTATATATCTATGTATCTTTGTATCTATCTATGTATCTATCTATCTATCTTCCTATCATCTATCTATGATGTCTATCATCTATTAATCTATGTACCTATCTATCTCTCTTTCACCTGTCGTCTGTCTACCTATCTATCTATGAAACAATCATCTTTTTGTCTGCCCATCTATCCTTATGTACAGAACAGTTAACAACATAGCCTATGTCTCTTCCCTACATTATGCTTCCAGAAATCTTGCAAGGTAACTAAGCCAGAAGGAGAGCACTGTGTTCACCGATATGCTTTCAGGTAAAGGCAGCAGAGTGTGCTTACAAAACCAGTAAATGGAGGTGAAAGGACTTGAACCCGTATCTTTGTCCTCTGTCCTCTTATACTTCCTGCTCGCTTGTTGACTTTATTTAGCCACATTCAGTGAGTAAGTGATCCCTGAAGACCACAAGTATCCTTCGTCTGGGCCTGTTGTCGACAGAAAAGTGTACTTGGCCCTTTGCACACCACCATGTTTGAGGGACATTGGCGTGATCACTGCTGATAGGTGGAGGGACAAATATGAATTAACACCTATTTCTGGACAGGAGCAGTTGGGAACAAAGAGTGTGTTGTGGAGTGAAGTGTTTATTTGAGTGTCCAAACTTCCCTCTTTAGGTGGTTATTACAACTTTACATTCGTGAACATCATAAAAAGCAATGCTTATAAATGCCCAGAGGCATATTATTACAGCAATTCATTTGTTGAGGTGAGAGGAAATGAGAAGGAAGTTGCTGCACCACTAAATCTATGCCTGAGCACTGCTGAAACCAAACAAAAAGAATTCACGGTGGCTAGATAGGGCTATTTTCTACTGACTCTCTCTGGGGACCAAAACAGAATCCATTTCTTTCTTTGTTTCTCAGTTTCACTTGTGTAGGGTACCTGTCCCCGCCCCTTCAGCTTGTAGTTTGTCTGTGTCCTTGGATCTCAAGTGAGTCTCCAGTAAGGGAGCACGTAGGTGGTCTTGAGTTTTCATCAGTTCTTCTAACCCTGTGTCTTTTGATAGGAGCACTCAAAGGCTGTACTTTTATTCTGATATTTGAGAGCTGTGCTCTTACTGCACTTTGAAATTCTTTTTGTTCTCATTAATATACAATCACATGCAGAAAATTATGTTATTCTGTCTACCCTCTTCACCAAGTCACCCCAAATCCCAGTTACAGCCGCTCTCCGTCAGCATGTACTAAGATGCTGTAGAATCACTACATGTCTTCTCTGTGTTGTGCAGCCTCACCCATGACACCCCACCCTACACATTATACATGCTAATCCTAATGCCCCCATTCTTTTTCCCCGCACTTATTACTCCCTTCCCACAAACCCTACCCAGTCCCTTTCTCTTTGGTAACTGTAGGTCCACTCTCGGGTTCTGTGAGTCTGCTGCTGTCTTTTCCTTCAGTTTTTCTTTGTTATCATACTCCACACATGAGTGAAATCATTTGGTACATGTATTTCTCCGCCTGGCCTATTTGACTGAGCATAATACCCTCTAGCTCCATCCACGTTATTGCAAATGATAGGATTCGTTTTCTTCTTATGGCTGCTTACTGCACTTTTTAAACTGGATTTCATTCTTCTTTTTTGTTTGTAGTTTTGCAATGTGCTTTCACCATTGCTCTCCTTGTTTTGAGCAGTAGCTTTGTGCTAATCGATATGTACCTATATCTATCTATCTTTCTGTCTATCTATTTATCAATCACTCAATCAATCATCCTTTTGTCTGTCCATCTGTCCATGTGTGCAGAACAGTTAACCATATACCCTATATCACTTTCCTACACTATGCTCCCAGAAATCCTGCAAAGTATCTAGGCTGCAGAGGGAGCACTGGGTTCACCGAGACACTTGCAGTTCGAGTCGGCCGCGTGTACCTACAAAACCAGGGAATGGTTGTGCTGGGACTTGAACCCGTGTCTCTATCCTCTGTCCTCTTTCATCTCCTTCTAACTTGCTGTCTGTATTTAGCCACATTCATTGACTAAGGGCTCCCTGAAGATCTCAAGTATCATTCCTCTGGGCCTGTTGTCGACAGAAAAGTCAACTTGTTGCTTCGCTCACCACCATGTTTGAAGGACATCAGCGTGATCACCGCCGATAGGACGGAGGGTCAAATAAAAAGGAACACCAATTTCTAGACAGGAGCAGTTGGGAGCTAACAGTGTATTGTGGAGTGACGTGTTTATTTGAGTGTCCAAACTTCCCTCTTCAGGTGGTTATTAGATTTTCACATTCGTGAACATCATAAAATCCACTGATTTCAAAGGCCCAGATGCTTATTATTACAGCAACTCAGTAGTTGAGGTGAGAGAAAATGAGAAGTATGTTGCTGCACCACTAAATCTATGGCTGGGAACTGTTGAAACCAAACACAAAGAATTCACGGTGGCCAGATAGGGCTATTTTCTGCTGACTGTCTCTGGGGACTCAAACAGAATCCATTTGCTTGATTGTTTGATTTTCCGTTTCACTCGTGTAGGGTACTTGTCCACACACCTTCGGCTTGTAGTTTGTCTGTGTCCTTGGATCTCAAGTGAGTCTCCTGTAAGTAAGCACGTAGGTGTCTTGAGTTTTCATCCCTTCTTTTATCCCTGTGTCTTTTGTTTGCAGCACTCAGTGCCTGACCTTTTCTTCTGATGATTCAGAGCTGTGCACTTATTGCACTTAAAGAATATTTTTTATCATTAATCTACAATCACGTGAAGAACACTATGTTTACTATGCTCACCCCTTCACCAAGTCCCCCCGAAAAACCTCTTCAGTCACTGTCGATCAGCGTAGTTGGATGCTGTAGACCCCTTCACCATGTCCCCCCCAAAAGTCCCCGTTACAGTCACTGTCCATCAGTGTGTGGTAAGATGCTATATGATCTCTACTAGTCTTCTCTGTGTTGTACAGTACTCCCCATGCACACCCGACCCCGCGCATTATACATGCTAAACTTAATGCCCCCATTCTTTCTCCCCACACATATCCCTCCCTTCAGACTCACCCTGCCCAGTCCTTTTTCCTTTGTTTACTTTTAGTCAACTCTCGTGTTCTGTGAGTCTGCTGCTGTTTTTTTTCTTCAGTTTTTCTTTGTTGTTATACTCCACACATGAGTGAAATCACTTGGTACTTGCCTTATCCGCCTGCCCTATTTTTCTGAACATACCACCGTCTTGCTCCATCCACGTCATTGCAAATGGTAGTATTTGTTTTCTTCTTAAGGCTGCTTACTGCACTTTTTAAACTGGATTTCATTCTTCCTTTTTGTTTGTAGTTTAGCTATGTTATTCACCATTCAACTCCTGGTTATGAACAATAGCTTTTTGTCAATCGACATGTATCTGTATCTATCTATGTAAAGGTCTGTCTGTCTGTCTCTGTATCTATGTATGTATATATCTATGTATCTTTGTATCTATCTATGTATCTATCTATCTATCTTCCTATCATCTATCTATGATGTCTATCATCTATTAATCTATGTACCTATCTATCTCTCTTTCACCTGTCGTCTGTCTACCTATCTATCTATGAAACAATCATCTTTTTGTCTGCCCATCTATCCTTATGTACAGAACAGTTAACAACATAGCCTATGTCTCTTCCCTACATTATGCTTCCAGAAATCTTGCAAGGTAATTAAGCCAGAAGGAGAGCACTGTGTTCACCGATACGCTTTCAGGTAGAGTCAGCAGAGTGTGCTTACAAAACCAGTAAATGGAGGAGAAAGGACTTGAACCCGTATCTTTGTCCTCTGTCCTCTTATACTTCCTGCTCGCTTGTTGACTTTATTTAGCCACATTCAGTGAGTAAGTGATCCCTGAAGACCACAAGTATCCTTCGTCTGGGCCTGTTGTCGACAGAAAAGTGTACTTGGCCCTTTGCACACCACCATGTTTGAGGGACATTGGCGTGATCACTGCTGATAGGTGGAGGGACAAATATGAATTAACACCTATTTCTGGACAGGAGCAGTTGGGAACAAAGAGTGTGTTGTGGAGTGAAGTGTTTATTTGAGTGTCCAAACTTCCCTCTTTAGGTGGTTATTACAACTTTACATTCGTGAACATCATAAAAAGCAATGCTTATAAATGCCCAGAGGCATATTATTACAGCAATTCATTTGTTGAGGTGAGAGGAAATGAGAAGGAAGTTGCTGCACCACTAAATCTATGCCTGAGCACTGCTGAAACCAAACAAAAAGAATTCACGGTGGCTAGATAGGGCTATTTTCTACTGACTCTCTCTGGGGACCAAAACAGAATCCATTTCTTTCTTTGTTTCTCAGTTTCACTTGTGTAGGGTACCTGTCCCCGCCCCTTCAGCTTGTAGTTTGTCTGTGTCCTTGGATCTCAAGTGAGTCTCCAGTAAGGGAGCACGTAGGTGGTCTTGAGTTTTCATCAGTTCTTCTAACCCTGTGTCTTTTGATAGGAGCACTCAAAGGCTGTACTTTTATTCTGATATTTGAGAGCTGTGCTCTTACTGCACTTTGAAATTCTTTTTGTTCTCATTAATATACAATCACATGCAGAAAATTATGTTATTCTGTCTACCCTCTTCACCAAGTCACCCCAAATCCCAGTTACAGCCGCTCTCCGTCAGCATGTACTAAGATGCTGTAGAATCACTACATGTCTTCTCTGTGTTGTGCAGCCTTACCCATGACACCCCACCCTACACATTATACATGCTAATCCTAATGCCCCCATTCTTTTTCCCCGCACTTATTACTCCCTTCCCACAAACCCTACCCAGTCCCTTTCTCTTTGGTAACTGTAGGTCCACTCTCGGGTTCTGTGAGTCTGCTGCTGTCTTTTCCTTCAGTTTTTCTTTGTTATCATACTCCACACATGAGTGAAATCATTTGGTACATGTATTTCTCCGCCTGGCCTATTTGACTGAGCATAATACCCTCTAGCTCCATCCACGTTATTGCAAATGATAGGATTCGTTTTCTTCTTATGGCTGCTTACTGCACTTTTTAAACTGGATTTCATTCTTCTTTTTTGTTTGTAGTTTTGCAATGTGCTTTCACCATTGCTCTCCTTGTTTTGAGCAGTAGCTTTGTGCTAATCGATATGTACCTATATCTATCTATCTTTCTGTCTATCTATTTATCAATCACTCAATCAATCATCCTTTTGTCTGTCCATCTGTCCATGTGTGCAGAACAGTTAACCATATACCCTATATCACTTTCCTACACTATGCTCCCAGAAATCCTGCAAAGTATCTAGGCTGCAGAGGGAGCACTGGGTTCACCGAGACACTTGCAGTTCGAGTCGGCCGCGTGTACCTACAAAACCAGGGAATGGTTGTGCTGGGACTTGAACCCGTGTCTCTATCCTCTGTCCTCTTTCATCTCCTTCTAACTTGCTGTCTGTATTTAGCCACATTCATTGACTAAGGGCTCCCTGAAGATCTCAAGTATCATTCCTCTGGGCCTGTTGTCGACAGAAAAGTCAACTTGTTGCTTCGCTCACCACCATGTTTGAAGGACATCAGCGTGATCACCGCCGATAGGACGGAGGGTCAAATAAAAAGGAACACCAATTTCTAGACAGGAGCAGTTGGGAGCTAACAGTGTATTGTGGAGTGACGTGTTTATTTGAGTGTCCAAACTTCCCTCTTCAGGTGGTTATTAGATTTTCACATTCGTGAACATCATAAAATCCACTGATTTCAAAGGCCCAGATGCTTATTATTACAGCAACTCAGTAGTTGAGGTGAGAGAAAATGAGAAGTATGTTGCTGCACCACTAAATCTATGGCTGGGAACTGTTGAAACCAAACACAAAGAATTCACGGTGGCCAGATAGGGCTATTTTCTGCTGACTGTCTCTGGGGACTCAAACAGAATCCATTTGCTTGATTGTTTGATTTTCCGTTTCACTCGTGTAGGGTACTTGTCCACACACCTTCGGCTTGTAGTTTGTCTGTGTCCTTGGATCTCAAGTGAGTCTCCTGTAAGTAAGCACGTAGGTGTCTTGAGTTTTCATCCCTTCTTTTATCCCTGTGTCTTTTGTTTGCAGCACTCAGTGCCTGACCTTTTCTTCTGATGATTCAGAGCTGTGCACTTATTGCACTTAAAGAATATTTTTTATCATTAATCTACAATCACGTGAAGAACACTATGTTTACTATGCTCCCCCCTTCACCAAGTCCCCCCGAAAAACCTCTTCAGTCACTGTCGATCAGCGTAGTTGGATGCTGTAGACCCCTTCACCATGTCCCCCCCAAAAGTCCCCGTTACAGTCACTGTCCATCAGTGTGTGGTAAGATGCTATATGATCTCTACTAGTCTTCTCTGTGTTGTACAGTACTCCCCATGCACACCCGACCCCGCGCATTATACATGCTAAACTTAATGCCCCCATTCTTTCTCCCCACACATATCCCTCCCTTCAGACTCACCCTGCCCAGTCCTTTTTCCTTTGTTTACTTTTAGTCAACTCTTGGGTTCTGTGAGTCTGCTGCTGTTTTTTTTTTTCAGTTTTTCTTTGTTGTTATACTCCACACATGAGTGAAATCACTTGGTACTTGCCTTATCCGCCTGCCCTATTTTTCTGAACATACCACCGTCTTGCTCCATCCACGTCATTGCAAATGGTAGTATTTGTTTTCTTCTTAAGGCTGCTTACTGCACTTTTTAAACTGGATTTCATTCTTCCTTTTTGTTTGTAGTTTAGCTATGTTATTCACCATTCAACTCCTGGTTATGAACAATAGCTTTTTGTCAATCGACATGTATCTGTATCTATCTATCTAAAGGTCTGTCTGTCTCTGTATCTATGTATGTATATATCTATGTATCTTTTTATCTATCTATGTATCTATCTATCTATCTTCCTATCATCTATCTATGATGTCTATCATCTATTAATCTATGTACCTATCTATCTCTCTTTCACCTGTCGTCTGTCTACCTATCTATCTATGAAACAATCATCTTTTTGTCTGCCCATCTATCCTTATGTACAGAACAGTTAACAACATAGCCTATGTCTCTTCCCTACATTATGCTTCCAGAAATCTTGCAAGGTAACTAAGCCAGAAGGAGAGCACTGTGTTCACCGATACGCTTTCAGGTAGAGTCAGCAGAGTGTGCTTACAAAACCAGTAAATGGAGGAGAAAGGACTTGAACCCGTATCTTTGTCCTCTGTCCTCTTATACTTCCTGCTCGCTTGTTGACTTTATTTAGCCACATTCAGTGAGTAAGTGATCCCTGAAGACCACAAGTATCCTTCGTCTGGGCCTGTTGTCGACAGAAAAGTGTACTTGGCCCTTTGCACACCACCATGTTTGAGGGACATTGGCGTGATCACTGCTGATAGGTGGAGGGACAAATATGAATGAACACCTATTTCTGGACAGGAGCAGTTGGGAACAAAGAGTGTGTTGTGGAGTGAAGTGTTTATTTGAGTGTCCAAACTTCCCTCTTTAGGTGGTTATTACAACTTTACATTCGTGAACATCATAAAAAGCAATGCTTATAAATGCCCAGAGGCATATTATTACAGCAATTCATTTGTTGAGGTGAGAGGAAATGAGAAGGAAGTTGCTGCACCACTAAATCTATGCCTGAGCACTGCTGAAACCAAACAAAAAGAATTCACGGTGGCTAGATAGGGCTATTTTCTACTGACTCTCTCTGGGGACCAAAACAGAATCCATTTCTTTCTTTGTTTCTCAGTTTCACTTGTGTAGGGTACCTGTCCCCGCCCCTTCAGCTTGTAGTTTGTCTGTGTCCTTGGATCTCAAGTGAGTCTCCAGTAAGGGAGCACGTAGGTGGTCTTGAGTTTTCATCAGTTCTTCTAACCCTGTGTCTTTTGATAGGAGCACTCAAAGGCTGTACTTTTATTCTGATATTTGAGAGCTGTGCTCTTACTGCACTTTGAAATTCTTTTTGTTCTCATTAATATACAATCACATGCAGAAAATTATGTTATTCTGTCTACCCTCTTCACCAAGTCACCCCAAATCCCAGTTACAGCCGCTCTCCATCAGCATGTACTAAGATGCTGTAGAATCACTACATGTCTTCTCTGTGTTGTGCAGCCTCACCCATGACACCCCACCCTACACATTATACATGCTAATCCTAATGCCCCCATTCTTTTTCCCCGCACTTATTACTCCCTTCCCACAAACCCTACCCAGTCCCTTTCTCTTTGGTAACTGTAGGTCCACTCTCGGGTTCTGTGAGTCTGCTGCTGTCTTTTCCTTCAGTTTTTCTTTGTTATCATACTCCACACATGAGTGAAATCATTTGGTACATGTATTTCTCCGCCTGGCCTATTTGACTGAGCATAATACCCTCTAGCTCCATCCACGTTATTGCAAATGATAGGATTCGTTTTCTTCTTATGGCTGCTTACTGCACTTTTTAAACTGGATTTCATTCTTCTTTTTTGTTTGTAGTTTTGCAATGTGCTTTCACCATTGCTCTCCTTGTTTTGAGCAGTAGCTTTGTGCTAATCGATATGTACCTATATCTATCTATCTTTCTGTCTATCTATTTATCAATCACTCAATCAATCATCCTTTTGTCTGTCCATCTGTCCATGTGTGCAGAACAGTTAACCATATACCCTATATCACTTTCCTACACTATGCTCCCAGAAATCCTGCAAAGTATCTAGGCTGCAGAGGGAGCACTGGGTTCACCGAGACACTTGCAGTTCGAGTCGGCCGCGTGTACCTACAAAACCAGGGAATGGTTGTGCTGGGACTTGAACCCGTGTCTCTATCCTCTGTCCTCTTTCATCTCCTTCTAACTTGCTGTCTGTATTTAGCCACATTCATTGACTAAGGGCTCCCTGAAGATCTCAAGTATCATTCCTCTGGGCCTGTTGTCGACAGAAAAGTCAACTTGTTGCTTCGCTCACCACCATGTTTGAAGGACATCAGCGTGATCACCGCCGATAGGACGGAGGGTCAAATAAAAAGGAACACCAATTTCTAGACAGGAGCAGTTGGGAGCTAACAGTGTATTGTGGAGTGACGTGTTTATTTGAGTGTCCAAACTTCCCTCTTCAGGTGGTTATTAGATTTCCACATTCGTGAACATCATAAAATCCACTGATTTCAAAGGCCCAGATGCTTATTATTACAGCAACTCAGTTGTTGAGGTGAGAGAAAATGAGAAGTATGTTGCTGCACCACTAAATCTATGGCTGGGAACTGTTGAAACCAAACACAAAGAATTCACGGTGGCCAGATAGGGCTATTTTCTGCTGACTGTCTCTGGGGACTCAAACAGAATCCATTTGCTTGATTGTTTGATTTTCCGTTTCACTCGTGTAGGGTACTTGTCCACACACCTTCGGCTTGTAGTTTGTCTGTGTCCTTGGATCTCAAGTGAGTCTCCTGTAAGTAAGCACGTAGATGTCTTGAGTTTTCATCCCTTCTTTTATCCCTGTGTCTTTTGTTTGCAGCACTCAGTGCCTGACCTTTTATTCTGATGATTCAGAGCTGTGCACTTATTGCACTTAAAGAATATTTTTTATCATTAATCTACAATCACGTGAAGAACATTATGTTTACTATGCTCCCCCCTTCACCAAGTCCCCCTGAAAAACCTCTTCAGTCACTGTCGATCAGCGTAGTTGGATGCTGTAGACCCCTTCACCATGTCCCCCCCAAATGTCCCCGTTACAGTCACTGTCCATCAGTGAGTAGTAAGATGCTATATGATCTCTAATAGTCTTCTCTGTGTTGTACAGTACTCCCCATGCACACCCGACCCCGCGCATTATACATGCTAAACTTAATGCCCCCATTCTTTCTCCCCACACATATCCCTCCCTTCAGACTCACCCTGCCCAGTCCTTTTTCCTTTGGTTACTTTTAGTCAACTCTCGGGTTCTGTGAGTCTGCTGCTGTTTTTTTACTTCAGTTTTCCTTTGTTGTTATACTCCACACATGAGTGAAATCACTTGGTACTTGCCTTATCCGCCTGCCCTATTTTTCTGAACATACTACCGTCTTGCTCCATCCACGTCATTGCAAATGGTAGTATTTGTTTTCTTCTTAAGGCTGCTTACTGCACTTTTTAAACTGGATTTCATTCTTCCTTTTTGTTTGTAGTTTAGCTATGTTATTCACCATTCAACTCCTGGTTATGAACAATAGCTTTTTGTCAATCGACATGTATCTGTATCTATCTATCTAAAGGTCTGTCTGTCTCTGTATCTATGTATGTATATATCTATGTATCTTTGTATCTATCTATGTATCTATCTATCTATCTTCCTATCATCTATCTATGATGTCTATCATCTATTAATCTATGTACCTATCTATCTCTCTTTCACCTGTCGTCTGTCTACCTATCTATCTATGAAACAATCATCTTTTTGTCTGCCCATCTATCCTTATGTACAGAACAGTTAACAACATAGCCTATGTCTCTTCCCTACATTATGCTTCCAGAAATCTTGCAAGGTAACTAAGCCAGAAGGAGAGCACTGTGTTCACCGATACGCTTTCAGGTAGAGTCAGCAGAGTGTGCTTACAAAACCAGTAAATGGAGGAGAAAGGACTTGAACCCGTATCTTTGTCCTCTGTCCTCTTATACTTCCTGCTCGCTTGTTGACTTTATTTAGCCACATTCAGTGAGTAAGTGATCCCTGAAGACCACAAGTATCCTTCGTCTGGGCCTGTTGTCGACAGAAAAGTGTACTTGGCCCTTTGCACACCACCATGTTTGAGGGACATTGGCGTGATCACTGCTGATAGGTGGAGGGACAAATATGAATGAACACCTATTTCTGGACAGGAGCAGTTGGGAACAAAGAGTGTGTTGTGGAGTGAAGTGTTTATTTGAGTGTCCAAACTTCCCTCTTTAGGTGGTTATTACAACTTTACATTCGTGAACATCATAAAAAGCAATGCTTATAAATGCCCAGAGGCATATTATTACAGCAATTCATTTGTTGAGGTGAGAGGAAATGAGAAGGAAGTTGCTGCACCACTAAATCTATGCCTGAGCACTGCTGAAACCAAACAAAAAGAATTCACGGTGGCTAGATAGGGCTATTTTCTACTGACTCTCTCTGGGGACCAAAACAGAATCCATTTCTTTCTTTGTTTCTCAGTTTCACTTGTGTAGGGTACCTGTCCCCGCCCCTTCAGCTTGTAGTTTGTCTGTGTCCTTGGATCTCAAGTGAGTCTCCAGTAAGGGAGCACGTAGGTGGTCTTGAGTTTTCATCAGTTCTTCTAACCCTGTGTCTTTTGATAGGAGCACTCAAAGGCTGTACTTTTATTCTGATATTTGAGAGCTGTGCTCTTACTGCACTTTGAAATTCTTTTTGTTCTCATTAATATACAATCACATGCAGAAAATTATGTTATTCTGTCTACCCTCTTCACCAAGTCACCCCAAATCCCAGTTACAGCCGCTCTCCATCAGCATGTACTAAGATGCTGTAGAATCACTACATGTCTTCTCTGTGTTGTGCAGCCTCACCCATGACACCCCACCCTACACATTATACATGCTAATCCTAATGCCCCCATTCTTTTTCCCCGCACTTATTACTCCCTTCCCACAAACCCTACCCAGTCCCTTTCTCTTTGGTAACTGTAGGTCCACTCTCGGGTTCTGTGAGTCTGCTGCTGTCTTTTCCTTCAGTTTTTCTTTGTTATCATACTCCACACATGAGTGAAATCATTTGGTACATGTATTTCTCCGCCTGGCCTATTTGACTGAGCATAATACCCTCTAGCTCCATCCACGTTATTGCAAATGATAGGATTCGTTTTCTTCTTATGGCTGCTTACTGCACTTTTTAAACTGGATTTCATTCTTCTTTTTTGTTTGTAGTTTTGCAATGTGCTTTCACCATTGCTCTCCTTGTTTTGAGCAGTAGCTTTGTGCTAATCGATATGTACCTATATCTATCTATCTTTCTGTCTATCTATTTATCAATCACTCAATCAATCATCCTTTTGTCTGTCCATCTGTCCATGTGTGCAGAACAGTTAACCATATACCCTATATCACTTTCCTACACTATGCTCCCAGAAATCCTGCAAAGTATCTAGGCTGCAGAGGGAGCACTGGGTTCACCGAGACACTTGCAGTTCGAGTCGGCCGCGTGTACCTACAAAACCAGGGAATGGTTGTGCTGGGACTTGAACCCGTGTCTCTATCCTCTGTCCTCTTTCATCTCCTTCTAACTTGCTGTCTGTATTTAGCCACATTCATTGACTAAGGGCTCCCTGAAGATCTCAAGTATCATTCCTCTGGGCCTGTTGTCGACAGAAAAGTCAACTTGTTGCTTCGCTCACCACCATGTTTGAAGGACATCAGCGTGATCACCGCCGATAGGACGGAGGGTCAAATAAAAAGGAACACCAATTTCTAGACAGGAGCAGTTGGGAGCTAACAGTGTATTGTGGAGTGACGTGTTTATTTGAGTGTCCAAACTTCCCTCTTCAGGTGGTTATTAGATTTTCACATTCGTGAACATCATAAAATCCACTGATTTCAAAGGCCCAGATGCTTATTATTACAGCAACTCAGTAGTTGAGGTGAGAGAAAATGAGAAGTATGTTGCTGCACCACTAAATCTATGGCTGGGAACTGTTGAAACCAAACACAAAGAATTCACGGTGGCCAGATAGGGCTATTTTCTGCTGACTGTCTCTGGGGACTCAAACAGAATCCATTTGCTTGATTGTTTGATTTTCCGTTTCACTCGTGTAGGGTACTTGTCCACACACCTTCGGCTTGTAGTTTGTCTGTGTCCTTGGATCTCAAGTGAGTCTCCTGTAAGTAAGCACGTAGGTGTCTTGAGTTTTCATCCCTTCTTTTATCCCTGTGTCTTTTGTTTGCAGCACTCAGTGCCTGACCTTTTATTCTGATGATTCAGAGCTGTGCACTTATTGCACTTAAAGAATATTTTTTATCATTAATCTACAATCACGTGAAGAACATTATGTTTACTATGCTCCCCCCTTCACCAAGTCCCCCCGAAAAACCTCTTCAGTCACTGTCGATCAGCGTAGTTGGATGCTGTAGACCCCTTCACCATGTCCCCCCCAAAAGTCCCCGTTACAGTCACTGTCCATCAGTGAGTGGTAAGATGCTATATGATCTCTACTAGTCTTCTCTGTGTTGTACAGTACTCCCCATGCACACCCGACCCCGCGCATTATACATGCTAAACTTAATGCCCCCATTCTTTCTCCCCACACATATCCCTCCCTTCAGACTCACCCTGCCCAGTCCTTTTTCCTTTGTTTACTTTTAGTCAACTCTCGGGTTCTGTGAGTCTGCTGCTGTTTTTTTTCTTCAGTTTTTCTTTGTTGTTATACTCCACACATGAGTGAAATCACTTGGTACTTGCCTTATCCGCCTGCCCTATTTTTCTGAACATACCACCGTCTTGCTCCATCCACGTCATTGCAAATGGTAGTATTTGTTTTCTTCTTAAGGCTGCTTACTGCACTTTTTAAACTGGATTTCATTCTTCCTTTTTGTTTGTAGTTTAGCTATGTTATTCACCATTCAACTCCTGGTTATGAACAATAGCTTTTTGTCAATCGACATGTATCTGTATCTATCTATCTAAAGGTCTGTCTGTCTGTCTCTGTATCTATGTATGTATATATCTATGTATCTTTGTATCTATCTATGTATCTATCTATCTATCTTCCTATCATCTATCTATGATGTCTATCATCTATTAATCTATGTACCTATCTATCTCTCTTTCACCTGTCGTCTGTCTACCTATCTATCTATGAAACAATCATCTTTTTGTCTGCCCATCTATCCTTATGTACAGAACAGTTAACAACATAGCCTATGTCTCTTCCCTACATTATGCTTCCAGAAATCTTGCAAGGTAACTAAGCCAGAAGGAGAGCACTGTGTTCACCGATACGCTTTCAGGTAGAGTCAGCAGAGTGTGCTTACAAAACCAGTAAATGGAGGAGAAAGGACTTGAACCCGTATCTTTGTCCTCTGTCCTCTTATACTTCCTGCTCGCTTGTTGACTTTATTTAGCCACATTCAGTGAGTAAGTGATCCCTGAAGACCACAAGTATCCTTCGTCTGGGCCTGTTGTCGACAGAAAAGTGTACTTGGCCCTTTGCACACCACCATGTTTGAGGGACATTGGCGTGATCACTGCTGATAGGTGGAGGGACAAATATGAATTAACACCTATTTCTGGACAGGAGCAGTTGGGAACAAAGAGTGTGTTGTGGAGTGAAGTGTTTATTTGAGTGTCCAAACTTCCCTCTTTAGGTGGTTATTACAACTTTACATTCGTGAACATCATAAAAAGCAATGCTTATAAATGCCCAGAGGCATATTATTACAGCAATTCATTTGTTGAGGTGAGAGGAAATGAGAAGGAAGTTGCTGCACCACTAAATCTATGCCTGAGCACTGCTGAAACCAAACAAAAAGAATTCACGGTGGCTAGATAGGGCTATTTTCTACTGACTCTCTCTGGGGACCAAAACAGAATCCATTTCTTTCTTTGTTTCTCAGTTTCACTTGTGTAGGGTACCTGTCCCCGCCCCTTCAGCTTGTAGTTTGTCTGTGTCCTTGGATCTCAAGTGAGTCTCCAGTAAGGGAGCACGTAGGTGGTCTTGAGTTTTCATCAGTTCTTCTAACCCTGTGTCTTTTGATAGGAGCACTCAAAGGCTGTACTTTTATTCTGATATTTGAGAGCTGTGCTCTTACTGCACTTTGAAATTCTTTTTGTTCTCATTAATATACAATCACATGCAGAAAATTATGTTATTCTGTCTACCCTCTTCACCAAGTCACCCCAAATCCCAGTTACAGCCGCTCTCCGTCAGCATGTACTAAGATGCTGTAGAATCACTACATGTCTTCTCTGTGTTGTGCAGCCTTACCCATGACACCCCACCCTACACATTATACATGCTAATCCTAATGCCCCCATTCTTTTTCCCCGCACTTATTACTCCCTTCCCACAAACCCTACCCAGTCCCTTTCTCTTTGGTAACTGTAGGTCCACTCTCGGGTTCTGTGAGTCTGCTGCTGTCTTTTCCTTCAGTTTTTCTTTGTTATCATACTCCACACATGAGTGAAATCATTTGGTACATGTATTTCTCCGCCTGGCCTATTTGACTGAGCATAATACCCTCTAGCTCCATCCACGTTATTGCAAATGATAGGATTCGTTTTCTTCTTATGGCTGCTTACTGCACTTTTTAAACTGGATTTCATTCTTCTTTTTTGTTTGTAGTTTTGCAATGTGCTTTCACCATTGCTCTCCTTGTTTTGAGCAGTAGCTTTGTGCTAATCGATATGTACCTATATCTATCTATCTTTCTGTCTATCTATTTATCAATCACTCAATCAATCATCCTTTTGTCTGTCCATCTGTCCATGTGTGCAGAACAGTTAACCATATACCCTATATCACTTTCCTACACTATGCTCCCAGAAATCCTGCAAAGTATCTAGGCTGCAGAGGGAGCACTGGGTTCACCGAGACACTTGCAGTTCGAGTCGGCCGCGTGTACCTACAAAACCAGGGAATGGTTGTGCTGGGACTTGAACCCGTGTCTCTATCCTCTGTCCTCTTTCATCTCCTTCTAACTTGCTGTCTGTATTTAGCCACATTCATTGACTAAGGGCTCCCTGAAGATCTCAAGTATCATTCCTCTGGGCCTGTTGTCGACAGAAAAGTCAACTTGTTGCTTCGCTCACCACCATGTTTGAAGGACATCAGCGTGATCACCGCCGATAGGACGGAGGGTCAAATAAAAAGGAACACCAATTTCTAGACAGGAGCAGTTGGGAGCTAACAGTGTATTGTGGAGTGATGTGTTTATTTGAGTGTCCAAACTTCCCTCTTTAGGTGGTTATTAGATTTCCACATTCGTGAACATCATAAAATCCACTGATTTCAAAGGCCCAGATGCTTATTATTACAGCAACTCAGTTGTTGAGGTGAGAGAAAATGAGAAGTATGTTGCTGCACCACTAAATCTATGGCTGGGAACTGTTGAAACCAAACAAAAAGAATTCACGGTGGCCAGATAGGGCTATTTTCTGCTGACTGTCTCTGGGGACTCAAACAGAATCCATTTGCTTGATTGTTTGATTTTCCGTTTCACTCGTGTAGGGTACTTGTCCACACACCTTCGGCTTGTAGTTTGTCTGTGTCCTTGGATCTCAAGTGAGTCTCCTGTAAGTAAGCACGTAGGTGTCTTGAGTTTTCATCCCTTCTTTTATCCCTGTGTCTTTTGTTTGCAGCACTCAGTGCCTGACCTTTTATTCTGATGATTCAGAGCTGTGCACTTATTGCACTTAAAGAATATTTTTTATCATTTATCTACAATCACGTGAAGAACATTATGTTTACTATGCTCCCCCCTTCACCAAGTCCCCCTGAAAAACCTCTTCAGTCACTGTCGATCAGCGTAGTTGGATGCTGTAGACCCCTTCACCATGTCCCCCCCAAAAGTCCCCGTTACAGTCACTGTCCATCAGTGAGTAGTAAGATGCTATATGATCTCTACTAGTCTTCTCTGTGTTGTACAGTACTCCCCATGCACACCCGACCCCGCGCATTATACATGCTAAACTTAATGCCCCCATTCTTTCTCCCCACACATATCCCTCCCTTCAGACTCACCCTGCCCAGTCCTTTTTCCTTTGGTTACTTTTAGTCAACTCTCGGGTTCTGTGAGTCTGCTGCTGTTTTTTTACTTCAGTTTTCCTTTGTTGTTATACTCCACACATGAGTGAAATCACTTGGTACTTGCCTTATCCGCCTGCCCTATTTTTCTGAACATACTACCGTCTTGCTCCATCCACGTCATTGCAAATGGTAGTATTTGTTTTCTTCTTAAGGCTGCTTACTGCACTTTTTAAACTGGATTTCATTCTTCCTTTTTGTTTGTAGTTTAGCTATGTTATTCACCATTCAACTCCTGGTTATGAACAATAGCTTTGTGTCAATCGACATGTATCTGTATCTATCTATCTAAAGGTCTGTCTGTCTATCTATGTATCTATGTATGTATATATCTATGTATCTTTGTATCTATCTATGTATCTATCTATCTATCTTCCTATCATCTATCTATGATGTCTATCATCTATTAATCTATGTACCTATCTATCTCTCTTTCACCTGTCGTCTGTCTACCTATCTATCTATGAAACAATCATCTTTTTGTCTGCCCATCTATCCTTATGTACAGAACAGTTAACAACATAGCCTATGTCTCTTCCCTACATTATGCTTCCAGAAATCTTGCAAGGTAACTAAGCCAGAAGGAGAGCACTGTGTTCACCGATACGCTTTCAGGTAGAGTCAGCAGAGTGTGCTTACAAAACCAGTAAATGGAGGTGAAAGGACTTGAACCCGTATCTTTGTCCTCTGTCCTCTTATACTTCCTGCTCGCTTGTTGACTTTATTTAGCCACATTCAGTGAGTAAGTGATCCCTGAAGACCACAAGTATCCTTCGTCTGGGCCTGTTGTCGACAGAAAAGTGTACTTGGCCCTTTGCACACCACCATGTTTGAGGGACATTGGCGTGATCACTGCTGATAGGTGGAGGGACAAATATGAATGAACACCTATTTCTGGACAGGAGCAGTTGGGAACAAAGAGTGTGTTGTGGAGTGAAGTGTTTATTTGAGTGTCCAAACTTCCCTCTTTAGGTGGTTATTACAACTTTACATTCGTGAACATCATAAAAAGCAATGCTTATAAATGCCCAGAGGCATATTATTACAGCAATTCATTTGTTGAGGTGAGAGGAAATGAGAAGGAAGTTGCTGCACCACTAAATCTATGCCTGAGCACTGCTGAAACCAAACAAAAAGAATTCACGGTGGCTAGATAGGGCTATTTTCTACTGACTCTCTCTGGGGACCAAAACAGAATCCATTTCTTTCTTTGTTTCTCAGTTTCACTTGTGTAGGGTACCTGTCCCCGCCCCTTCAGCTTGTAGTTTGTCTGTGTCCTTGGATCTCAAGTGAGTCTCCAGTAAGGGAGCACGTAGGTGGTCTTGAGTTTTCATCAGTTCTTCTAACCCTGTGTCTTTTGATAGGAGCACTCAAAGGCTGTACTTTTATTCTGATATTTGAGAGCTGTGCTCTTACTGCACTTTGAAATTCTTTTTGTTCTCATTAATATACAATCACATGCAGAAAATTATGTTATTCTGTCTACCCTCTTCACCAAGTCACCCCAAATCCCAGTTACAGCCGCTCTCCATCAGCATGTACTAAGATGCTGTAGAATCACTACATGTCTTCTCTGTGTTGTGCAGCCTCACCCATGACACCCCACCCTACACATTATACATGCTAATCCTAATGCCCCCATTCTTTTTCCCCGCACTTATTACTCCCTTCCCACAAACCCTACCCAGTCCCTTTCTCTTTGGTAACTGTAGGTCCACTCTCGGGTTCTGTGAGTCTGCTGCTGTCTTTTCCTTCAGTTTTTCTTTGTTATCATACTCCACACATGAGTGAAATCATTTGGTACATGTATTTCTCCGCCTGGCCTATTTGACTGAGCATAATACCCTCTAGCTCCATCCACGTTATTGCAAATGATAGGATTCGTTTTCTTCTTATGGCTGCTTACTGCACTTTTTAAACTGGATTTCATTCTTCTTTTTTGTTTGTAGTTTTGCAATGTGCTTTCACCATTGCTCTCCTTGTTTTGAGCAGTAGCTTTGTGCTAATCGATATGTACCTATATCTATCTATCTTTCTGTCTATCTATTTATCAATCACTCAATCAATCATCCTTTTGTCTGTCCATCTGTCCATGTGTGCAGAACAGTTAACCATATACCCTATATCACTTTCCTACACTATGCTCCCAGAAATCCTGCAAAGTATCTAGGCTGCAGAGGGAGCACTGGGTTCACCGAGACACTTGCAGTTCGAGTCGGCCGCGTGTACCTACAAAACCAGGGAATGGTTGTGCTGGGACTTGAACCCGTGTCTCTATCCTCTGTCCTCTTTCATCTCCTTCTAACTTGCTGTCTGTATTTAGCCACATTCATTGACTAAGGGCTCCCTGAAGATCTCAAGTATCATTCCTCTGGGCCTGTTGTCGACAGAAAAGTCAACTTGTTGCTTCGCTCACCACCATGTTTGAAGGACATCAGCGTGATCACCGCCGATAGGACGGAGGGTCAAATAAAAAGGAACACCAATTTCTAGACAGGAGCAGTTGGGAGCTAACAGTGTATTGTGGAGTGATGTGTTTATTTGAGTGTCCAAACTTCCCTCTTTAGGTGGTTATTAGATTTCCACATTCGTGAACATCATAAAATCCACTGATTTCAAAGGCCCAGATGCTTATTATTACAGCAACTCAGTTGTTGAGGTGAGAGAAAATGAGAAGTATGTTGCTGCACCACTAAATCTATGGCTGGGAACTGTTGAAACCAAACACAAAGAATTCACGGTGGCCAGATAGGGCTATTTTCTGCTGACTGTCTCTGGGGACTCAAACAGAATCCATTTGCTTGATTGTTTGATTTTCCGTTTCACTCGTGTAGGGTACTTGTCCACACACCTTCGGCTTGTAGTTTGTCTGTGTCCTTGGATCTCAAGTGAGTCTCCTGTAAGTAAGCACGTAGGTGTCTTGAGTTTTCATCCCTTCTTTTATCCCTGTGTCTTTTGTTTGCAGCACTCAGTGCCTGACCTTTTATTCTGATGATTCAGAGCTGTGCACTTATTGCACTTAAAGAATATTTTTTATCATTAATCTACAATCACGTGAAGAACATTATGTTTACTATGCTCCCCCCTTCACCAAGTCCCCCTGAAAAACCTCTTCAGTCACTGTCGATCAGCGTAGTTGGATGCTGTAGACCCCTTCACCATGTCCCCCCCAAAAGTCCCCGTTACAGTCACTGTCCATCAGTGAGTAGTAAGATGCTATATGATCTCTACTAGTCTTCTCTGTGTTGTACAGTACTCCCCATGCACACCCGACCCCGCGCATTATACATGCTAAACTTAATGCCCCCATTCTTTCTCCCCACACATATCCCTCCCTTCAGACTCACCCTGCCCAGTCCTTTTTCCTTTGGTTACTTTTAGTCAACTCTCGGGTTCTGTGAGTCTGCTGCTGTTTTTTTACTTCAGTTTTCCTTTGTTGTTATACTCCACACATGAGTGAAATCACTTGGTACTTGCCTTATCCGCCTGCCCTATTTTTCTGAACATACTACCGTCTTGCTCCATCCACGTCATTGCAAATGGTAGTATTTGTTTTCTTCTTAAGGCTGCTTACTGCACTTTTTAAACTGGATTTCATTCTTCCTTTTTGTTTGTAGTTTAGCTATGTTATTCACCATTCAACTCCTGGTTATGAACAATAGCTTTGTGTCAATCGACATGTATCTGTATCTATCTATCTAAAGGTCTGTCTGTCTATCTATGTATCTATGTATGTATATATCTATGTATCTTTGTATCTATCTATGTATCTATCTATCTATCTTCCTATCATCTATCTATGATGTCTATCATCTATTAATCTATGTACCTATCTATCTCTCTTTCACCTGTCGTCTGTCTACCTATCTATCTATGAAACAATCATCTTTTTGTCTGCCCATCTATCCTTATGTACAGAACAGTTAACAACATAGCCTATGTCTCTTCCCTACATTATGCTTCCAGAAATCTTGCAAGGTAACTAAGCCAGAAGGAGAGCACTGTGTTCACCGATACGCTTTCAGGTAGAGTCAGCAGAGTGTGCTTACAAAACCAGTAAATGGAGGTGAAAGGACTTGAACCCGTATCTTTGTCCTCTGTCCTCTTATACTTCCTGCTCGCTTGTTGACTTTATTTAGCCACATTCAGTGAGTAAGTGATCCCTGAAGACCACAAGTATCCTTCGTCTGGGCCTGTTGTCGACAGAAAAGTGTACTTGGCCCTTTGCACACCACCATGTTTGAGGGACATTGGCGTGATCACTGCTGATAGGTGGAGGGACAAATATGAATTAACACCTATTTCTGGACAGGAGCAGTTGGGAACAAAGAGTGTGTTGTGGAGTGAAGTGTTTATTTGAGTGTCCAAACTTCCCTCTTTAGGTGGTTATTACAACTTTACATTCGTGAACATCATAAAAAGCAATGCTTATAAATGCCCAGAGGCATATTATTACAGCAATTCATTTGTTGAGGTGAGAGGAAATGAGAAGGAAGTTGCTGCACCACTAAATCTATGCCTGAGCACTGCTGAAACCAAACAAAAAGAATTCACGGTGGCTAGATAGGGCTATTTTCTACTGACTCTCTCTGGGGACCAAAACAGAATCCATTTCTTTCTTTGTTTCTCAGTTTCACTTGTGTAGGGTACCTGTCCCCGCCCCTTCAGCTTGTAGTTTGTCTGTGTCCTTGGATCTCAAGTGAGTCTCCAGTAAGGGAGCACGTAGGTGGTCTTGAGTTTTCATCAGTTCTTCTAACCCTGTGTCTTTTGATAGGAGCACTCAAAGGCTGTACTTTTATTCTGATATTTGAGAGCTGTGCTCTTACTGCACTTTGAAATTCTTTTTGTTCTCATTAATATACAATCACATGCAGAAAATTATGTTATTCTGTCTACCCTCTTCACCAAGTCACCCCAAATCCCAGTTACAGCCGCTCTCCGTCAGCATGTACTAAGATGCTGTAGAATCACTACATGTCTTCTCTGTGTTGTGCAGCCTCACCCATGACACCCCACCCTACACATTATACATGCTAATCCTAATGCCCCCATTCTTTTTCCCCGCACTTATTACTCCCTTCCCACAAACCCTACCCAGTCCCTTTCTCTTTGGTAACTGTAGGTCCACTCTCGGGTTCTGTGAGTCTGCTGCTGTCTTTTCCTTCAGTTTTTCTTTGTTATCATACTCCACACATGAGTGAAATCATTTGGTACATGTATTTCTCCGCCTGGCCTATTTGACTGAGCATAATACCCTCTAGCTCCATCCACGTTATTGCAAATGATAGGATTCGTTTTCTTCTTATGGCTGCTTACTGCACTTTTTAAACTGGATTTCATTCTTCTTTTTTGTTTGTAGTTTTGCAATGTGCTTTCACCATTGCTCTCCTTGTTTTGAGCAGTAGCTTTGTGCTAATCGATATGTACCTATATCTATCTATCTTTCTGTCTATCTATTTATCAATCACTCAATCAATCATCCTTTTGTCTGTCCATCTGTCCATGTGTGCAGAACAGTTAACCATATACCCTATATCACTTTCCTACACTATGCTCCCAGAAATCCTGCAAAGTATCTAGGCTGCAGAGGGAGCACTGGGTTCACCGAGACACTTGCAGTTCGAGTCGGCCGCGTGTACCTACAAAACCAGGGAATGGTTGTGCTGGGACTTGAACCCGTGTCTCTATCCTCTGTCCTCTTTCATCTCCTTCTAACTTGCTGTCTGTATTTAGCCACATTCATTGACTAAGGGCTCCCTGAAGATCTCAAGTATCATTCCTCTGGGCCTGTTGTCGACAGAAAAGTCAACTTGTTGCTTCGCTCACCACCATGTTTGAAGGACATCAGCGTGATCACCGCCGATAGGACGGAGGGTCAAATAAAAAGGAACACCAATTTCTAGACAGGAGCAGTTGGGAGCTAACAGTGTATTGTGGAGTGATGTGTTTATTTGAGTGTCCAAACTTCCCTCTTTAGGTGGTTATTAGATTTCCACATTCGTGAACATCATAAAATCCACTGATTTCAAAGGCCCAGATGCTTATTATTACAGCAACTCAGTTGTTGAGGTGAGAGAAAATGAGAAGTATGTTGCTGCACCACTAAATCTATGGCTGGGAACTGTTGAAACCAAACACAAAGAATTCACGGTGGCCAGATAGGGCTATTTTCTGCTGACTGTCTCTGGGGACTCAAACAGAATCCATTTGCTTGATTGTTTGATTTTCCGTTTCACTCGTGTAGGGTACTTGTCCACACACCTTCGGCTTGTAGTTTGTCTGTGTCCTTGGATCTCAAGTGAGTCTCCTGTAAGTAAGCACGTAGATGTCTTGAGTTTTCATCCCTTCTTTTATCCCTGTGTCTTTTGTTTGCAGCACTCAGTGCCTGACCTTTTATTCTGATGATTCAGAGCTGTGCACTTATTGCACTTAAAGAATATTTTTTATCATTAATCTACAATCACGTGAAGAACATTATGTTTACTATGCTCCCCCCTTCACCAAGTCCCCCTGAAAAACCTCTTCAGTCACTGTCGATCAGCGTAGTTGGATGCTGTAGACCCCTTCACCATGTCCCCCCCAAAAGTCCCCGTTACAGTCACTGTCCATCAGTGAGTAGTAAGATGCTATATGATCTCTAATAGTCTTCTCTGTGTTGTACAGTACTCCCCATGCACACCCGACCACGCGCATTATACATGCTAAACTTAATGCCCCCATTCTTTCTCCCCACACATATCCCTCCCTTCAGACTCACCCTGCCCAGTCCTTTTTCCTTTGGTTACTTTTAGTCAACTCTCGGGTTCTGTGAGTCTGCTGCTGTTTTTTTACTTCAGTTTTCCTTTGTTGTTATACTCCACACATGAGTGAAATCACTTGGTACTTGCCTTATCCGCCTGCCCTATTTTTCTGAACATACTACCGTCTTGCTCCATCCACGTCATTGCAAATGGTAGTATTTGTTTTCTTCTTAAGGCTGCTTACTGCACTTTTTAAACTGGATTTCATTCTTCCTTTTTGTTTGTAGTTTAGCTATGTTATTCACCATTCAACTCCTGGTTATGAACAATAGCTTTGTGTCAATCGACATGTATCTGTATCTATCTATCTAAAGGTCTGTCTGTCTATCTATGTATCTATGTATGTATATATCTATGTATCTTTGTATCTATCTATGTATCTATCTATCTATCTTCCTATCATCTATGATGTCTATCATTTATTAATCTATGTACCTATCTATCTCTCTTTCACCTGTCGTCTGTCTACCTATCTATCTATGAAACAATCATCTTTTTGTCTGCCCATCTATCCTTATGTACAGAACAGTTAACAACATAGCCTATGTCTCTTCCCTACATTATGCTTCCAGAAATCTTGCAAGGTAACTAAGCCAGAAGGAGAGCACTGTGTTCACCGATACGCTTTCAGGTAGAGTCAGCAGAGTGTGCTTACAAAACCAGTAAATGGAGGTGAAAGGACTTGAACCCGTATCTTTGTCCTCTGTCCTCTTATACTTCCTGCTCGCTTGTTGACTTTATTTAGCCACATTCAGTGAGTAAGTGATCCCTGAAGACCACAAGTATCCTTCGTCTGGGCCTGTTGTCGACAGAAAAGTGTACTTGGCCCTTTGCACACCACCATGTTTGAGGGACATTGGCGTGATCACTGCTGATAGGTGGAGGGACAAATATGAATGAACACCTATTTCTGGACAGGAGCAGTTGGGAACAAAGAGTGTGTTGTGGAGTGAAGTGTTTATTTGAGTGTCCAAACTTCCCTCTTTAGGTGGTTATTACAACTTTACATTCGTGAACATCATAAAAAGCAATGCTTATAAATGCCCAGAGGCATATTATTACAGCAATTCATTTGTTGAGGTGAGAGGAAATGAGAAGGAAGTTGCTGCACCACTAAATCTATGCCTGAGCACTGCTGAAACCAAACAAAAAGAATTCACGGTGGCTAGATAAGGCTATTTTCTACTGACTCTCTCTGGGGACCAAAACAGAATCCATTTCTTTCTTTGTTTCTCAGTTTCACTTGTGTAGGGTACCTGTCCCCGCCCCTTCAGCTTGTAGTTTGTCTGTGTCCTTGGATCTCAAGTGAGTCTCCAGTAAGGGAGCACGTAGGTGGTCTTGAGTTTTCATCAGTTCTTCTAACCCTGTGTCTTTTGATAGGAGCACTCAAAGGCTGTACTTTTATTCTGATATTTGAGAGCTGTGCTCTTACTGCACTTTGAAATTCTTTTTGTTCTCATTAATATACAATCACATGCAGAAAATTATGTTATTCTGTCTACCCTCTTCACCAAGTCACCCCAAATCCCAGTTACAGCTGCTCTCCGTCAGCATGTACTAAGATGCTGTAGAATCACTACATGTCTTCTCTGTGTTGTGCAGCCTCACCCATGACACCCCACCCTACACATTATACATGCTAATCCTAATGCCCCCATTCTTTTTCCCCGCACTTATTACTCCCTTCCCACAAACCCTACCCAGTCCCTTTCTCTTTGGTAACTGTAGGTCCACTCTCGGGTTCTGTGAGTCTGCTGCTGTCTTTTCCTTCAGTTTTTCTTTGTTATCATACTCCACACATGAGTGAAATCATTTGGTACATGTATTTCTCCGCCTGGCCTATTTGACTGAGCATAATACCCTCTAGCTCCATCCACGTTATTGCAAATGATAGGATTCGTTTTCTTCTTATGGCTGCTTACTGCACTTTTTAAACTGGATTTCATTCTTCTTTTTTGTTTGTAGTTTTGCAATGTGCTTTCACCATTGCTCTCCTTGTTTTGAGCAGTAGCTTTGTGCTAATCGATATGTACCTATATCTATCTATCTTTCTGTCTATCTATTTATCAATCACTCAATCAATCATCCTTTTGTCTGTCCATCTGTCCATGTGTGCAGAACAGTTAACCATATACCCTATATCACTTTCCTACACTATGCTCCCAGAAATCCTGCAAAGTATCTAGGCTGCAGAGGGAGCACTGGGTTCACCGAGACACTTGCAGTTCGAGTCGGCCGCGTGTACCTACAAAACCAGGGAATGGTTGTGCTGGGACTTGAACCCGTGTCTCTATCCTCTGTCCTCTTTCATCTCCTTCTAACTTGCTGTCTGTATTTAGCCACATTCATTGACTAAGGGCTCCCTGAAGATCTCAAGTATCATTCCTCTGGGCCTGTTGTCGACAGAAAAGTCAACTTGTTGCTTCGCTCACCACCATGTTTGAAGGACATCAGCGTGATCACCGCCGATAGGACGGAGGGTCAAATAAAAAGGAACACCAATTTCTAGACAGGAGCAGTTGGGAGCTAACAGTGTATTGTGGAGTGACGTGTTTATTTGAGTGTCCAAACTTCCCTCTTCAGTTGGTTATTAGATTTTCACATTCGTGAACATCATAAAATCCACTGATTTCAAAGGCCCAGATGCTTATTATTACAGCAACTCAGTAGTTGAGGTGAGAGAAAATGAGAAGTATGTTGCTGCACCACTAAATCTATGGCTGGGAACTGTTGAAACCAAACACAAAGAATTCACGGTGGTCAGATAGGGCTATTTTCTGCTGACTGTCTCTGGGGACTCAAACAGAATCCATTTGCTTGATTGTTTGATTTTCCGTTTCACTCGTGTAGGGTACTTGTCCACACACCTTCGGCTTGTAGTTTGTCTGTGTCCTTGGATCTCAAGTGAGTCTCCTGTAAGTAAGCACGTAGGTGTCTTGAGTTTTCATCCCTTCTTTTATCCCTGTGTCTTTTGTTTGCAGCACTCAGTGCCTGACCTTTTATTCTGATGATTCAGAGCTGTGCACTTATTGCACTTAAAGAATATTTTTTATCATTAATCTACAATCACGTGAAGAACATTATGTTTACTATGCTCCCCCCTTCACCAAGTCCCCCCGAAAAACCTCTTCAGTCACTGTCGATCAGCGTAGTTGGATGCTGTAGACCCCTTCACCATGTCCCCCCCAAAAGTCCCCGTTACAGTCACTGTCCATCAGTGAGTGGTAAGATGCTATATGATCTCTACTAGTCTTCTCTGTGTTGTACAGTACTCCCCATGCACACCCGACCCCGCGCATTATACATGCTAAACTTAATGCCCCCATTCTTTCTCCCCACACATATCCCTCCCTTCAGACTCACCCTGCCCAGTCCTTTTTCCTTTGTTTACTTTTAGTCAACTCTCGGGTTCTGTGAGTCTGCTGCTGTTTTTTTTCTTCAGTTTTTCTTTGTTGTTATACTCCACACATGAGTGAAATCACTTGGTACTTGCCTTATCCGCCTGCCCTATTTTTCTGAACATACCACCGTCTTGCTCCATCCACGTCATTGCAAATGGTAGTATTTGTTTTCTTCTTAAGGCTGCTTACTGCACTTTTTAAACTGGATTTCATTCTTCCTTTTTGTTTGTAGTTTAGCTATGTTATTCACCATTCAACTCCTGGTTATGAACAATAGCTTTTTGTCAATCGACATGTATCTGTATCTATCTATCTAAAGGTCTGTCTGTCTGTCTCTGTATCTATGTATGTATATATCTATGTATCTTTGTATCTATCTATGTATCTATCTATCTATCTTCCTATCATCTATCTATGATGTCTATCATCTATTAATCTATGTACCTATCTATCTCTCTTTCACCTGTCGTCTGTCTACCTATCTATCTATGAAACAATCATCTTTTTGTCTGCCCATCTATCCTTATGTACAGAACAGTTAACAACATAGCCTATGTCTCTTCCCTACATTATGCTTCCAGAAATCTTGCAAGGTAACTAAGCCAGAAGGAGAGCACTGTGTTCACCGATACGCTTTCAGGTAGAGTCAGCAGAGTGTGCTTACAAAACCAGTAAATGGAGGAGAAAGGACTTGAACCCGTATCTTTGTCCTCTGTCCTCTTATACTTCCTGCTCGCTTGTTGACTTTATTTAGCCACATTCAGTGAGTAAGTGATCCCTGAAGACCACAAGTATCCTTCGTCTGGGCCTGTTGTCGACAGAAAAGTGTACTTGGCCCTTTGCACACCACCATGTTTGAGGGACATTGGCGTGATCACTGCTGATAGGTGGAGGGACAAATATGAATTAACACCTATTTCTGGACAGGAGCAGTTGGGAACAAAGAGTGTGTTGTGGAGTGAAGTGTTTATTTGAGTGTCCAAACTTCCCTCTTTAGGTGGTTATTACAACTTTACATTCGTGAACATCATAAAAAGCAATGCTTATAAATGCCCAGAGGCATATTATTACAGCAATTCATTTGTTGAGGTGAGAGGAAATGAGAAGGAAGTTGCTGCACCACTAAATCTATGCCTGAGCACTGCTGAAACCAAACAAAAAGAATTCACGGTGGCTAGATAGGGCTATTTTCTACTGACTCTCTCTGGGGACCAAAACAGAATCCATTTCTTTCTTTGTTTCTCAGTTTCACTTGTGTAGGGTACCTGTCCCCGCCCCTTCAGCTTGTAGTTTGTCTGTGTCCTTGGATCTCAAGTGAGTCTCCAGTAAGGGAGCACGTAGGTGGTCTTGAGTTTTCATCAGTTCTTCTAACCCTGTGTCTTTTGATAGGAGCACTCAAAGGCTGTACTTTTATTCTGATATTTGAGAGCTGTGCTCTTACTGCACTTTGAAATTCTTTTTGTTCTCATTAATATACAATCACATGCAGAAAATTATGTTATTCTGTCTACCCTCTTCACCAAGTCACCCCAAATCCCAGTTACAGCTGCTCTCCGTCAGCATGTACTAAGATGCTGTAGAATCACTACATGTCTTCTCTGTGTTGTGCAGCCTCACCCATGACACCCCACCCTACACATTATACATGCTAATCCTAATGCCCCCATTCTTTTTCCCCGCACTTATTACTCCCTTCCCACAAACCCTACCCAGTCCCTTTCTCTTTGGTAACTGTAGGTCCACTCTCGGGTTCTGTGAGTCTGCTGCTGTCTTTTCCTTCAGTTTTTCTTTGTTATCATACTCCACACATGAGTGAAATCATTTGGTACATGTATTTCTCCGCCTGGCCTATTTGACTGAGCATAATACCCTCTAGCTCCATCCACGTTATTGCAAATGATAGGATTCGTTTTCTTCTTATGGCTGCTTACTGCACTTTTTAAACTGGATTTCATTCTTCTTTTTTGTTTGTAGTTTTGCAATGTGCTTTCACCATTGCTCTCCTTGTTTTGAGCAGTAGCTTTGTGCTAATCGATATGTACCTATATCTATCTATCTTTCTGTCTATCTATTTATCAATCACTCAATCAATCATCCTTTTGTCTGTCCATCTGTCCATGTGTGCAGAACAGTTAACCATATACCCTATATCACTTTCCTACACTATGCTCCCAGAAATCCTGCAAAGTATCTAGGCTGCAGAGGGAGCACTGGGTTCACCGAGACACTTGCAGTTCGAGTCGGCCGCGTGTACCTACAAAACCAGGGAATGGTTGTGCTGGGACTTGAACCCGTGTCTCTATCCTCTGTCCTCTTTCATCTCCTTCTAACTTGCTGTCTGTATTTAGCCACATTCATTGACTAAGGGCTCCCTGAAGATCTCAAGTATCATTCCTCTGGGCCTGTTGTCGACAGAAAAGTCAACTTGTTGCTTCGCTCACCACCATGTTTGAAGGACATCAGCGTGATCACCGCCGATAGGACGGAGGGTCAAATAAAAAGGAACACCAATTTCTAGACAGGAGCAGTTGGGAGCTAACAGTGTATTGTGGAGTGACGTGTTTATTTGAGTGTCCAAACTTCCCTCTTCAGGTGGTTATTAGATTTTCACATTCGTGAACATCATAAAATCCACTGATTTCAAAGGCCCAGATGCTTATTATTACAGCAACTCAGTAGTTGAGGTGAGAGAAAATGAGAAGTATGTTGCTGCACCACTAAATCTATGGCTGGGAACTGTTGAAACCAAACACAAAGAATTCACGGTGGTCAGATAGGGCTATTTTCTGCTGACTGTCTCTGGGGACTCAAACAGAATCCATTTGCTTGATTGTTTGATTTTCCGTTTCACTCGTGTAGGGTACTTGTCCACACACCTTCGGCTTGTAGTTTGTCTGTGTCCTTGGATCTCAAGTGAGTCTCCTGTAAGTAAGCACGTAGGTGTCTTGAGTTTTCATCCCTTCTTTTATCCCTGTGTCTTTTGTTTGCAGCACTCAGTGCCTGACCTTTTATTCTGATGATTCAGAGCTGTGCACTTATTGCACTTAAAGAATATTTTTTATCATTAATCTACAATCACGTGAAGAACATTATGTTTACTATGCTCCCCCCTTCACCAAGTCCCCCCGAAAAACCTCTTCAGTCACTGTCGATCAGCGTAGTTGGATGCTGTAGACCCCTTCACCATGTCCCCCCCAAAAGTCCCCGTTACAGTCACTGTCCATCAGTGAGTGGTAAGATGCTATATGATCTCTACTAGTCTTCTCTGTGTTGTACAGTACTCCCCATGCACACCCGACCACGCGCATTATACATGCTAAACTTAATGCCCCCATTCTTTCTCCCCACACATATCCCTCCCTTCAGACTCACCCTGCCCAGTCCTTTTTCCTTTGTTTACTTTTAGTCAACTCTCGGGTTCTGTGAGTCTGCTGCTGTTTTTTTTCTTCAGTTTTTCTTTGTTGTTATACTCCACACATGAGTGAAATCACTTGGTACTTGCCTTATCCGCCTGCCCTATTTTTCTGAACATACCACCGTCTTGCTCCATCCACGTCATTGCAAATGGTAGTATTTGTTTTCTTCTTAAGGCTGCTTACTGCACTTTTTAAACTGGATTTCATTCTTCCTTTTTGTTTGTAGTTTAGCTATGTTATTCACCATTCAACTCCTGGTTATGAACAATAGCTTTTTGTCAATCGACATGTATCTGTATCTATCTATCTAAAGGTCTGTCTGTCTGTCTCTGTATCTATGTATGTATATATCTATGTATCTTTGTATCTATCTATGTATCTATCTATCTATCTTCCTATCATCTATCTATGATGTCTATCATCTATTAATCTATGTACCTATCTATCTCTCTTTCACCTGTCGTCTGTCTACCTATCTATCTATGAAACAATCATCTTTTTGTCTGCCCATCTATCCTTATGTACAGAACAGTTAACAACATAGCCTATGTCTCTTCCCTACATTATGCTTCCAGAAATCTTGCAAGGTAACTAAGCCAGAAGGAGAGCACTGTGTTCACCGATACGCTTTCAGGTAGAGTCAGCAGAGTGTGCTTACAAAACCAGTAAATGGAGGAGAAAGGACTTGAACCCGTATCTTTGTCCTCTGTCCTCTTATACTTCCTGCTCGCTTGTTGACTTTATTTAGCCACATTCAGTGAGTAAGTGATCCCTGAAGACCACAAGTATCCTTCGTCTGGGCCTGTTGTCGACAGAAAAGTGTACTTGGCCCTTTGCACACCACCATGTTTGAGGGACATTGGCGTGATCACTGCTGATAGGTGGAGGGACAAATATGAATTAACACCTATTTCTGGACAGGAGCAGTTGGGAACAAAGAGTGTGTTGTGGAGTGAAGTGTTTATTTGAGTGTCCAAACTTCCCTCTTTAGGTGGTTATTACAACTTTACATTCGTGAACATCATAAAAAGCAATGCTTATAAATGCCCAGAGGCATATTATTACAGCAATTCATTTGTTGAGGTGAGAGGAAATGAGAAGGAAGTTGCTGCACCACTAAATCTATGCCTGAGCACTGCTGAAACCAAACAAAAAGAATTCACGGTGGCTAGATAGGGCTATTTTCTACTGACTCTCTCTGGGGACCAAAACAGAATCCATTTCTTTCTTTGTTTCTCAGTTTCACTTGTGTAGGGTACCTGTCCCCGCCCCTTCAGCTTGTAGTTTGTCTGTGTCCTTGGATCTCAAGTGAGTCTCCAGTAAGGGAGCACGTAGGTGGTCTTGAGTTTTCATCAGTTCTTCTAACCCTGTGTCTTTTGATAGGAGCACTCAAAGGCTGTACTTTTATTCTGATATTTGAGAGCTGTGCTCTTACTGCACTTTGAAATTCTTTTTGTTCTCATTAATATACAATCACATGCAGAAAATTATGTTATTCTGTCTACCCTCTTCACCAAGTCACCCCAAATCCCAGTTACAGCTGCTCTCCGTCAGCATGTACTAAGATGCTGTAGAATCACTACATGTCTTCTCTGTGTTGTGCAGCCTCACCCATGACACCCCACCCTACACATTATACATGCTAATCCTAATGCCCCCATTCTTTTTCCCCGCACTTATTACTCCCTTCCCACAAACCCTACCCAGTCCCTTTCTCTTTGGTAACTGTAGGTCCACTCTCGGGTTCTGTGAGTCTGCTGCTGTCTTTTCCTTCAGTTTTTCTTTGTTATCATACTCCACACATGAGTGAAATCATTTGGTACATGTATTTCTCCGCCTGGCCTATTTGACTGAGCATAATACCCTCTAGCTCCATCCACGTTATTGCAAATGATAGGATTCGTTTTCTTCTTATGGCTGCTTACTGCACTTTTTAAACTGGATTTCATTCTTCTTTTTTGTTTGTAGTTTTGCAATGTGCTTTCACCATTGCTCTCCTTGTTTTGAGCAGTAGCTTTGTGCTAATCGATATGTACCTATATCTATCTATCTTTCTGTCTATCTATTTATCAATCACTCAATCAATCATCCTTTTGTCTGTCCATCTGTCCATGTGTGCAGAACAGTTAACCATATACCCTATATCACTTTCCTACACTATGCTCCCAGAAATCCTGCAAAGTATCTAGGCTGCAGAGGGAGCACTGGGTTCACCGAGACACTTGCAGTTCGAGTCGGCCGCGTGTACCTACAAAACCAGGGAATGGTTGTGCTGGGACTTGAACCCGTGTCTCTATCCTCTGTCCTCTTTCATCTCCTTCTAACTTGCTGTCTGTATTTAGCCACATTCATTGACTAAGGGCTCCCTGAAGATCTCAAGTATCATTCCTCTGGGCCTGTTGTCGACAGAAAAGTCAACTTGTTGCTTCGCTCACCACCATGTTTGAAGGACATCAGCGTGATCACCGCCGATAGGACGGAGGGTCAAATAAAAAGGAACACCAATTTCTAGACAGGAGCAGTTGGGAGCTAACAGTGTATTGTGGAGTGACGTGTTTATTTGAGTGTCCAAACTTCCCTCTTCAGTTGGTTATTAGATTTTCACATTCGTGAACATCATAAAATCCACTGATTTCAAAGGCCCAGATGCTTATTATTACAGCAACTCAGTAGTTGAGGTGAGAGAAAATGAGAAGTATGTTGCTGCACCACTAAATCTATGGCTGGGAACTGTTGAAACCAAACACAAAGAATTCACGGTGGTCAGATAGGGCTATTTTCTGCTGACTGTCTCTGGGGACTCAAACAGAATCCATTTGCTTGATTGTTTGATTTTCCGTTTCACTCGTGTAGGGTACTTGTCCACACACCTTCGGCTTGTAGTTTGTCTGTGTCCTTGGATCTCAAGTGAGTCTCCTGTAAGTAAGCACGTAGGTGTCTTGAGTTTTCATCCCTTCTTTTATCCCTGTGTCTTTTGTTTGCAGCACTCAGTGCCTGACCTTTTATTCTGATGATTCAGAGCTGTGCACTTATTGCACTTAAAGAATATTTTTTATCATTAATCTACAATCACGTGAAGAACATTATGTTTACTATGCTCCCCCCTTCACCAAGTCCCCCCGAAAAACCTCTTCAGTCACTGTCGATCAGCGTAGTTGGATGCTGTAGACCCCTTCACCATGTCCCCCCCAAAAGTCCCCGTTACAGTCACTGTCCATCAGTGAGTGGTAAGATGCTATATGATCTCTACTAGTCTTCTCTGTGTTGTACAGTACTCCCCATGCACACCCGACCCCGCGCATTATACATGCTAAACTTAATGCCCCCATTCTTTCTCCCCACACATATCCCTCCCTTCAGACTCACCCTGCCCAGTCCTTTTTCCTTTGTTTACTTTTAGTCAACTCTCGGGTTCTGTGAGTCTGCTGCTGTTTTTTTTCTTCAGTTTTTCTTTGTTGTTATACTCCACACATGAGTGAAATCACTTGGTACTTGCCTTATCCGCCTGCCCTATTTTTCTGAACATACCACCGTCTTGCTCCATCCACGTCATTGCAAATGGTAGTATTTGTTTTCTTCTTAAGGCTGCTTACTGCACTTTTTAAACTGGATTTCATTCTTCCTTTTTGTTTGTAGTTTAGCTATGTTATTCACCATTCAACTCCTGGTTATGAACAATAGCTTTTTGTCAATCGACATGTATCTGTATCTATCTATCTAAAGGTCTGTCTGTCTGTCTCTGTATCTATGTATGTATATATCTATGTATCTTTGTATCTATCTATGTATCTATCTATCTATCTTCCTATCATCTATCTATGATGTCTATCATCTATTAATCTATGTACCTATCTATCTCTCTTTCACCTGTCGTCTGTCTACCTATCTATCTATGAAACAATCATCTTTTTGTCTGCCCATCTATCCTTATGTACAGAACAGTTAACAACATAGCCTATGTCTCTTCCCTACATTATGCTTCCAGAAATCTTGCAAGGTAACTAAGCCAGAAGGAGAGCACTGTGTTCACCGATACGCTTTCAGGTAGAGTCAGCAGAGTGTGCTTACAAAACCAGTAAATGGAGGAGAAAGGACTTGAACCCGTATCTTTGTCCTCTGTCCTCTTATACTTCCTGCTCGCTTGTTGACTTTATTTAGCCACATTCAGTGAGTAAGTGATCCCTGAAGACCACAAGTATCCTTCGTCTGGGCCTGTTGTCGACAGAAAAGTGTACTTGGCCCTTTGCACACCACCATGTTTGAGGGACATTGGCGTGATCACTGCTGATAGGTGGAGGGACAAATATGAATTAACACCTATTTCTGGACAGGAGCAGTTGGGAACAAAGAGTGTGTTGTGGAGTGAAGTGTTTATTTGAGTGTCCAAACTTCCCTCTTTAGGTGGTTATTACAACTTTACATTCGTGAACATCATAAAAAGCAATGCTTATAAATGCCCAGAGGCATATTATTACAGCAATTCATTTGTTGAGGTGAGAGGAAATGAGAAGGAAGTTGCTGCACCACTAAATCTATGCCTGAGCACTGCTGAAACCAAACAAAAAGAATTCACGGTGGCTAGATAGGGCTATTTTCTACTGACTCTCTCTGGGGACCAAAACAGAATCCATTTCTTTCTTTGTTTCTCAGTTTCACTTGTGTAGGGTACCTGTCCCCGCCCCTTCAGCTTGTAGTTTGTCTGTGTCCTTGGATCTCAAGTGAGTCTCCAGTAAGGGAGCACGTAGGTGGTCTTGAGTTTTCATCAGTTCTTCTAACCCTGTGTCTTTTGATAGGAGCACTCAAAGGCTGTACTTTTATTCTGATATTTGAGAGCTGTGCTCTTACTGCACTTTGAAATTCTTTTTGTTCTCATTAATATACAATCACATGCAGAAAATTATGTTATTCTGTCTACCCTCTTCACCAAGTCACCCCAAATCCCAGTTACAGCTGCTCTCCGTCAGCATGTACTAAGATGCTGTAGAATCACTACATGTCTTCTCTGTGTTGTGCAGCCTCACCCATGACACCCCACCCTACACATTATACATGCTAATCCTAATGCCCCCATTCTTTTTCCCCGCACTTATTACTCCCTTCCCACAAACCCTACCCAGTCCCTTTCTCTTTGGTAACTGTAGGTCCACTCTCGGGTTCTGTGAGTCTGCTGCTGTCTTTTCCTTCAGTTTTTCTTTGTTATCATACTCCACACATGAGTGAAATCATTTGGTACATGTATTTCTCCGCCTGGCCTATTTGACTGAGCATAATACCCTCTAGCTCCATCCACGTTATTGCAAATGATAGGATTCGTTTTCTTCTTATGGCTGCTTACTGCACTTTTTAAACTGGATTTCATTCTTCTTTTTTGTTTGTAGTTTTGCAATGTGCTTTCACCATTGCTCTCCTTGTTTTGAGCAGTAGCTTTGTGCTAATCGATATGTACCTATATCTATCTATCTTTCTGTCTATCTATTTATCAATCACTCAATCAATCATCCTTTTGTCTGTCCATCTGTCCATGTGTGCAGAACAGTTAACCATATACCCTATATCACTTTCCTACACTATGCTCCCAGAAATCCTGCAAAGTATCTAGGCTGCAGAGGGAGCACTGGGTTCACCGAGACACTTGCAGTTCGAGTCGGCCGCGTGTACCTACAAAACCAGGGAATGGTTGTGCTGGGACTTGAACCCGTGTCTCTATCCTCTGTCCTCTTTCATCTCCTTCTAACTTGCTGTCTGTATTTAGCCACATTCATTGACTAAGGGCTCCCTGAAGATCTCAAGTATCATTCCTCTGGGCCTGTTGTCGACAGAAAAGTCAACTTGTTGCTTCGCTCACCACCATGTTTGAAGGACATCAGCGTGATCACCGCCGATAGGACGGAGGGTCAAATAAAAAGGAACACCAATTTCTAGACAGGAGCAGTTGGGAGCTAACAGTGTATTGTGGAGTGACGTGTTTATTTGAGTGTCCAAACTTCCCTCTTCAGTTGGTTATTAGATTTTCACATTCGTGAACATCATAAAATCCACTGATTTCAAAGGCCCAGATGCTTATTATTACAGCAACTCAGTAGTTGAGGTGAGAGAAAATGAGAAGTATGTTGCTGCACCACTAAATCTATGGCTGGGAACTGTTGAAACCAAACACAAAGAATTCACGGTGGTCAGATAGGGCTATTTTCTGCTGACTGTCTCTGGGGACTCAAACAGAATCCATTTGCTTGATTGTTTGATTTTCCGTTTCACTCGTGTAGGGTACTTGTCCACACACCTTCGGCTTGTAGTTTGTCTGTGTCCTTGGATCTCAAGTGAGTCTCCTGTAAGTAAGCACGTAGGTGTCTTGAGTTTTCATCCCTTCTTTTATCCCTGTGTCTTTTGTTTGCAGCACTCAGTGCCTGACCTTTTATTCTGATGATTCAGAGCTGTGCACTTATTGCACTTAAAGAATATTTTTTATCATTAATCTACAATCACGTGAAGAACATTATGTTTACTATGCTCCCCCCTTCACCAAGTCCCCCCGAAAAACCTCTTCAGTCACTGTCGATCAGCGTAGTTGGATGCTGTAGACCCCTTCACCATGTCCCCCCCAAAAGTCCCCGTTACAGTCACTGTCCATCAGTGAGTGGTAAGATGCTATATGATCTCTACTAGTCTTCTCTGTGTTGTACAGTACTCCCCATGCACACCCGACCCCGCGCATTATACATGCTAAACTTAATGCCCCCATTCTTTCTCCCCACACATATCCCTCCCTTCAGACTCACCCTGCCCAGTCCTTTTTCCTTTGTTTACTTTTAGTCAACTCTCGGGTTCTGTGAGTCTGCTGCTGTTTTTTTTCTTCAGTTTTTCTTTGTTGTTATACTCCACACATGAGTGAAATCACTTGGTACTTGCCTTATCCGCCTGCCCTATTTTTCTGAACATACCACCGTCTTGCTCCATCCACGTCATTGCAAATGGTAGTATTTGTTTTCTTCTTAAGGCTGCTTACTGCACTTTTTAAACTGGATTTCATTCTTCCTTTTTGTTTGTAGTTTAGCTATGTTATTCACCATTCAACTCCTGGTTATGAACAATAGCTTTTTGTCAATCGACATGTATCTGTATCTATCTATCTAAAGGTCTGTCTGTCTGTCTCTGTATCTATGTATGTATATATCTATGTATCTTTGTATCTATCTATGTATCTATCTATCTATCTTCCTATCATCTATCTATGATGTCTATCATCTATTAATCTATGTACCTATCTATCTCTCTTTCACCTGTCGTCTGTCTACCTATCTATCTATGAAACAATCATCTTTTTGTCTGCCCATCTATCCTTATGTACAGAACAGTTAACAACATAGCCTATGTCTCTTCCCTACATTATGCTTCCAGAAATCTTGCAAGGTAACTAAGCCAGAAGGAGAGCACTGTGTTCACCGATACGCTTTCAGGTAGAGTCAGCAGAGTGTGCTTACAAAACCAGTAAATGGAGGAGAAAGGACTTGAACCCGTATCTTTGTCCTCTGTCCTCTTATACTTCCTGCTCGCTTGTTGACTTTATTTAGCCACATTCAGTGAGTAAGTGATCCCTGAAGACCACAAGTATCCTTCGTCTGGGCCTGTTGTCGACAGAAAAGTGTACTTGGCCCTTTGCACACCACCATGTTTGAGGGACATTGGCGTGATCACTGCTGATAGGTGGAGGGACAAATATGAATTAACACCTATTTCTGGACAGGAGCAGTTGGGAACAAAGAGTGTGTTGTGGAGTGAAGTGTTTATTTGAGTGTCCAAACTTCCCTCTTTAGGTGGTTATTACAACTTTACATTCGTGAACATCATAAAAAGCAATGCTTATAAATGCCCAGAGGCATATTATTACAGCAATTCATTTGTTGAGGTGAGAGGAAATGAGAAGGAAGTTGCTGCACCACTAAATCTATGCCTGAGCACTGCTGAAACCAAACAAAAAGAATTCACGGTGGCTAGATAGGGCTATTTTCTACTGACTCTCTCTGGGGACCAAAACAGAATCCATTTCTTTCTTTGTTTCTCAGTTTCACTTGTGTAGGGTACCTGTCCCCGCCCCTTCAGCTTGTAGTTTGTCTGTGTCCTTGGATCTCAAGTGAGTCTCCAGTAAGGGAGCACGTAGGTGGTCTTGAGTTTTCATCAGTTCTTCTAACCCTGTGTCTTTTGATAGGAGCACTCAAAGGCTGTACTTTTATTCTGATATTTGAGAGCTGTGCTCTTACTGCACTTTGAAATTCTTTTTGTTCTCATTAATATACAATCACATGCAGAAAATTATGTTATTCTGTCTACCCTCTTCACCAAGTCACCCCAAATCCCAGTTACAGCCGCTCTCCGTCAGCATGTACTAAGATGCTGTAGAATCACTACATGTCTTCTCTGTGTTGTGCAGCCTTACCCATGACACCCCACCCTACACATTATACATGCTAATCCTAATGCCCCCATTCTTTTTCCCCGCACTTATTACTCCCTTCCCACAAACCCTACCCAGTCCCTTTCTCTTTGGTAACTGTAGGTCCACTCTCGGGTTCTGTGAGTCTGCTGCTGTCTTTTCCTTCAGTTTTTCTTTGTTATCATACTCCACACATGAGTGAAATCATTTGGTACATGTATTTCTCCGCCTGGCCTATTTGACTGAGCATAATACCCTCTAGCTCCATCCACGTTATTGCAAATGATAGGATTCGTTTTCTTCTTATGGCTGCTTACTGCACTTTTTAAACTGGATTTCATTCTTCTTTTTTGTTTGTAGTTTTGCAATGTGCTTTCACCATTGCTCTCCTTGTTTTGAGCAGTAGCTTTGTGCTAATCGATATGTACCTATATCTATCTATCTTTCTGTCTATCTATTTATCAATCACTCAATCAATCATCCTTTTGTCTGTCCATCTGTCCATGTGTGCAGAACAGTTAACCATATACCCTATATCACTTTCCTACACTATGCTCCCAGAAATCCTGCAAAGTATCTAGGCTGCAGAGGGAGCACTGGGTTCACCGAGACACTTGCAGTTCGAGTCGGCCGCGTGTACCTACAAAACCAGGGAATGGTTGTGCTGGGACTTGAACCCGTGTCTCTATCCTCTGTCCTCTTTCATCTCCTTCTAACTTGCTGTCTGTATTTAGCCACATTCATTGACTAAGGGCTCCCTGAAGATCTCAAGTATCATTCCTCTGGGCCTGTTGTCGACAGAAAAGTCAACTTGTTGCTTCGCTCACCACCATGTTTGAAGGACATCAGCGTGATCACCGCCGATAGGACGGAGGGTCAAATAAAAAGGAACACCAATTTCTAGACAGGAGCAGTTGGGAGCTAACAGTGTATTGTGGAGTGATGTGTTTATTTGAGTGTCCAAACTTCCCTCTTTAGGTGGTTATTAGATTTCCACATTCGTGAACATCATAAAATCCACTGATTTCAAAGGCCCAGATGCTTATTATTACAGCAACTCAGTTGTTGAGGTGAGAGAAAATGAGAAGTATGTTGCTGCACCACTAAATCTATGGCTGGGAACTGTTGAAACCAAACAAAAAGAATTCACGGTGGCCAGATAGGGCTATTTTCTGCTGACTGTCTCTGGGGACTCAAACAGAATCCATTTGCTTGATTGTTTGATTTTCCGTTTCACTCGTGTAGGGTACTTGTCCACACACCTTCGGCTTGTAGTTTGTCTGTGTCCTTGGATCTCAAGTGAGTCTCCTGTAAGTAAGCACGTAGGTGTCTTGAGTTTTCATCCCTTCTTTTATCCCTGTGTCTTTTGTTTGCAGCACTCAGTGCCTGACCTTTTATTCTGATGATTCAGAGCTGTGCACTTATTGCACTTAAAGAATATTTTTTATCATTTATCTACAATCACGTGAAGAACATTATGTTTACTATGCTCCCCCCTTCACCAAGTCCCCCTGAAAAACCTCTTCAGTCACTGTCGATCAGCGTAGTTGGATGCTGTAGACCCCTTCACCATGTCCCCCCCAAAAGTCCCCGTTACAGTCACTGTCCATCAGTGAGTAGTAAGATGCTATATGATCTCTACTAGTCTTCTCTGTGTTGTACAGTACTCCCCATGCACACCCGACCCCGCGCATTATACATGCTAAACTTAATGCCCCCATTCTTTCTCCCCACACATATCCCTCCCTTCAGACTCACCCTGCCCAGTCCTTTTTCCTTTGGTTACTTTTAGTCAACTCTCGGGTTCTGTGAGTCTGCTGCTGTTTTTTTACTTCAGTTTTCCTTTGTTGTTATACTCCACACATGAGTGAAATCACTTGGTACTTGCCTTATCCGCCTGCCCTATTTTTCTGAACATACTACCGTCTTGCTCCATCCACGTCATTGCAAATGGTAGTATTTGTTTTCTTCTTAAGGCTGCTTACTGCACTTTTTAAACTGGATTTCATTCTTCCTTTTTGTTTGTAGTTTAGCTATGTTATTCACCATTCAACTCCTGGTTATGAACAATAGCTTTGTGTCAATCGACATGTATCTGTATCTATCTATCTAAAGGTCTGTCTGTCTATCTATGTATCTATGTATGTATATATCTATGTATCTTTGTATCTATCTATGTATCTATCTATCTATCTTCCTATCATCTATCTATGATGTCTATCATCTATTAATCTATGTACCTATCTATCTCTCTTTCACCTGTCGTCTGTCTACCTATCTATCTATGAAACAATCATCTTTTTGTCTGCCCATCTATCCTTATGTACAGAACAGTTAACAACATAGCCTATGTCTCTTCCCTACATTATGCTTCCAGAAATCTTGCAAGGTAACTAAGCCAGAAGGAGAGCACTGTGTTCACCGATACGCTTTCAGGTAGAGTCAGCAGAGTGTGCTTACAAAACCAGTAAATGGAGGAGAAAGGACTTGAACCCGTATCTTTGTCCTCTGTCCTCTTATACTTCCTGCTCGCTTGTTGACTTTATTTAGCCACATTCAGTGAGTAAGTGATCCCTGAAGACCACAAGTATCCTTCGTCTGGGCCTGTTGTCGACAGAAAAGTGTACTTGGCCCTTTGCACACCACCATGTTTGAGGGACATTGGCGTGATCACTGCTGATAGGTGGAGGGACAAATATGAATTAACACCTATTTCTGGACAGGAGCAGTTGGGAACAAAGAGTGTGTTGTGGAGTGAAGTGTTTATTTGAGTGTCCAAACTTCCCTCTTTAGGTGGTTATTACAACTTTACATTCGTGAACATCATAAAAAGCAATGCTTATAAATGCCCAGAGGCATATTATTACAGCAATTCATTTGTTGAGGTGAGAGGAAATGAGAAGGAAGTTGCTGCACCACTAAATCTATGCCTGAGCACTGCTGAAACCAAACAAAAAGAATTCACGGTGGCTAGATAGGGCTATTTTCTACTGACTCTCTCTGGGGACCAAAACAGAATCCATTTCTTTCTTTGTTTCTCAGTTTCACTTGTGTAGGGTACCTGTCCCCGCCCCTTCAGCTTGTAGTTTGTCTGTGTCCTTGGATCTCAAGTGAGTCTCCAGTAAGGGAGCACGTAGGTGGTCTTGAGTTTTCATCAGTTCTTCTAACCCTGTGTCTTTTGATAGGAGCACTCAAAGGCTGTACTTTTATTCTGATATTTGAGAGCTGTGCTCTTACTGCACTTTGAAATTCTTTTTGTTCTCATTAATATACAATCACATGCAGAAAATTATGTTATTCTGTCTATCCTCTTCACCAAGTCACCCCAAATCCCAGTTACAGCCGCTCTCCATCAGCATGTACTAAGATGCTGTAGAATCACTACATGTCTTCTCTGTGTTGTGCAGCCTCACCCATGACACCCCACCCTACACATTATACATGCTAATCCTAATGCCCCCATTCTTTTTCCCCGCACTTATTACTCCCTTCCCACAAACCCTACACAGTCCCTTTCTCTTTGGTAACTGTAGGTCCACTCTCGGGTTCTGTGAGTCTGCTGCTGTCTTTTCCTTCAGTTTTTCTTTGTTATCATACTCCACACATGAGTGAAATCATTTGGTACATGTATTTCTCCGCCTGGCCTATTTGACTGAGCATAATACCCTCTAGCTCCATCCACGTTATTGCAAATGATAGGATTCGTTTTCTTCTTATGGCTGCTTACTGCACTTTTTAAACTGGATTTCATTCTTCTTTTTTGTTTGTAGTTTTGCAATGTGCTTTCACCATTGCTCTCCTTGTTTTGAGCAGTAGCTTTGTGCTAATCGATATGTACCTATATCTATCTATCTTTCTGTCTATCTATTTATCAATCACTCAATCAATCATCCTTTTGTCTGTCCATCTGTCCATGTGTGCAGAACAGTTAACCATATACCCTATATCACTTTCCTACACTATGCTCCCAGAAATCCTGCAAAGTATCTAGGCTGCAGAGGGAGCACTGGGTTCACCGAGACACTTGCAGTTCGAGTCGGCCGCGTGTACCTACAAAACCAGGGAATGGTTGTGCTGGGACTTGAACCCGTGTCTCTATCCTCTGTCCTCTTTCATCTCCTTCTAACTTGCTGTCTGTATTTAGCCACATTCATTGACTAAGGGCTCCCTGAAGATCTCAAGTATCATTCCTCTGGGCCTGTTGTCGACAGAAAAGTCAACTTGTTGCTTCGCTCACCACCATGTTTGAAGGACATCAGCGTGATCACCGCCGATAGGACGGAGGGTCAAATAAAAAGGAACACCAATTTCTAGACAGGAGCAGTTGGGAGCTAACAGTGTATTGTGGAGTGATGTGTTTATTTGAGTGTCCAAACTTCCCTCTTTAGGTGGTTATTAGATTTCCACATTCGTGAACATCATAAAATCCACTGATTTCAAAGGCCCAGATGCTTATTATTACAGCAACTCAGTTGTTGAGGTGAGAGAAAATGAGAAGTATGTTGCTGCACCACTAAATCTATGGCTGGGAACTGTTGAAACCAAACACAAAGAATTCACGGTGGCCAGATAGGGCTATTTTCTGCTGACTGTCTCTGGGGACTCAAACAGAATCCATTTGCTTGATTGTTTGATTTTCCGTTTCACTCGTGTAGGGTACTTGTCCACACACCTTCGGCTTGTAGTTTGTCTGTGTCCTTGGATCTCAAGTGAGTCTCCTGTAAGTAAGCACGTAGGTGTCTTGAGTTTTCATCCCTTCTTTTATCCCTGTGTCTTTTGTTTGCAGCACTCAGTGCCTGACCTTTTATTCTGATGATTCAGAGCTGTGCACTTATTGCACTTAAAGAATATTTTTTATCATTAATCTACAATCACGTGAAGAACATTATGTTTACTATGCTCCCCCCTTCACCAAGTCCCCCTGAAAAACCTCTTCAGTCACTGTCGATCAGCGTAGTTGGATGCTGTAGACCCCTTCACCATGTCCCCCCCAAAAGTCCCCGTTACAGTCACTGTCCATCAGTGAGTAGTAAGATGCTATATGATCTCTACTAGTCTTCTCTGTGTTGTACAGTACTCCCCATGCACACCCGACCCCGCGCATTATACATGCTAAACTTAATGCCCCCATTCTTTCTCCCCACACATATCCCTCCCTTCAGACTCACCCTGCCCAGTCCTTTTTCCTTTGGTTACTTTTAGTCAACTCTCGGGTTCTGTGAGTCTGCTGCTGTTTTTTTACTTCAGTTTTCCTTTGTTGTTATACTCCACACATGAGTGAAATCACTTGGTACTTGCCTTATCCGCCTGCCCTATTTTTCTGAACATACTACCGTCTTGCTCCATCCACGTCATTGCAAATGGTAGTATTTGTTTTCTTCTTAAGGCTGCTTACTGCACTTTTTAAACTGGATTTCATTCTTCCTTTTTGTTTGTAGTTTAGCTATGTTATTCACCATTCAACTCCTGGTTATGAACAATAGCTTTGTGTCAATCGACATGTATCTGTATCTATCTATCTAAAGGTCTGTCTGTCTATCTATGTATCTATGTATGTATATATCTATGTATCTTTGTATCTATCTATGTATCTATCTATCTATCTTCCTATCATCTATCTATGATGTCTATCATCTATTAATCTATGTACCTATCTATCTCTCTTTCACCTGTCGTCTGTCTACCTATCTATCTATGAAACAATCATCTTTTTGTCTGCCCATCTATCCTTATGTACAGAACAGTTAACAACATAGCCTATGTCTCTTCCCTACATTATGCTTCCAGAAATCTTGCAAGGTAACTAAGCCAGAAGGAGAGCACTGTGTTCACCGATACGCTTTCAGGTAGAGTCAGCAGAGTGTGCTTACAAAACCAGTAAATGGAGGTGAAAGGACTTGAACCCGTATCTTTGTCCTCTGTCCTCTTATACTTCCTGCTCGCTTGTTGACTTTATTTAGCCACATTCAGTGAGTAAGTGATCCCTGAAGACCACAAGTATCCTTCGTCTGGGCCTGTTGTCGACAGAAAAGTGTACTTGGCCCTTTGCACACCACCATGTTTGAGGGACATTGGCGTGATCACTGCTGATAGGTGGAGGGACAAATATGAATTAACACCTATTTCTGGACAGGAGCAGTTGGGAACAAAGAGTGTGTTGTGGAGTGAAGTGTTTATTTGAGTGTCCAAACTTCCCTCTTTAGGTGGTTATTACAACTTTACATTCGTGAACATCATAAAAAGCAATGCTTATAAATGCCCAGAGGCATATTATTACAGCAATTCATTTGTTGAGGTGAGAGGAAATGAGAAGGAAGTTGCTGCACCACTAAATCTATGCCTGAGCACTGCTGAAACCAAACAAAAAGAATTCACGGTGGCTAGATAGGGCTATTTTCTACTGACTCTCTCTGGGGACCAAAACAGAATCCATTTCTTTCTTTGTTTCTCAGTTTCACTTGTGTAGGGTACCTGTCCCCGCCCCTTCAGCTTGTAGTTTGTCTGTGTCCTTGGATCTCAAGTGAGTCTCCAGTAAGGGAGCACGTAGGTGGTCTTGAGTTTTCATCAGTTCTTCTAACCCTGTGTCTTTTGATAGGAGCACTCAAAGGCTGTACTTTTATTCTGATATTTGAGAGCTGTGCTCTTACTGCACTTTGAAATTCTTTTTGTTCTCATTAATATACAATCACATGCAGAAAATTATGTTATTCTGTCTACCCTCTTCACCAAGTCACCCCAAATCCCAGTTACAGCCGCTCTCCATCAGCATGTACTAAGATGCTGTAGAATCACTACATGTCTTCTCTGTGTTGTGCAGCCTCACCCATGACACCCCACCCTACACATTATACATGCTAATCCTAATGCCCCCATTCTTTTTCCCCGCACTTATTACTCCCTTCCCACAAACCCTACACAGTCCCTTTCTCTTTGGTAACTGTAGGTCCACTCTCGGGTTCTGTGAGTCTGCTGCTGTCTTTTCCTTCAG